>NW_012101909.1:899634-902251 GCF_000951045.1 Mandrillus leucophaeus
TTGTCCTCCCAGGTTCAAGCAATTCTCTTGCCTCAGCATCCCAAGTAGCTAGGACTACGGGCACGTGCCACAATCCCCAACTAATTCTTCTATTTTTAGTAGAGACAGGGTATCACCATGTTGGCCAGATTGATCTTGAACTCCTGACCTCAGGTGATCCACCCGTCTTGGCCTCCTGAAGTGTTGGGGTTCAGCAGTGATCCACCAAGCCTGGCCTTTTTGTTTGTTTCAGAGACAAGGTCTTGCTCTGTTGCCCAGGCTGGAGTTGCAGCCTCAACCTCCTGGGCTCAAGCAATCAAGTAGCTAGGACTATAGGAATGTACCAGCATGCCCAGCTAATTTAGATCTGCTGTTAACAAACTGTCTGCTTGTTTGATGTCATTTTACTTGCATTCTTTTTTTCTTCTTCTTTTTTTGGAAACAGAATCTTGCTCTGTCGCCCAGGCTGGAGTGCAGTGGCAGGATCTTGGCTCACTGCAACCTCTGCCTCCCGGGTTCAAGCGATTCTACAGCCTCAGCCTCCAGAGTAGCTGGGATTACAGGCGCCTGCCACCACGCCCGGCTAAATTTTTTTGTATTTTTAGTAGAGATGGGGTTTCACTATGTTGGCCAGGCTGGTCTCGAACTCCTGAGCTTGTAATCCACCTGCCTCAGCCTCCCAAAGTGCTGGGATTACGAAGCTTGAGCCATCGTGCCTGGCAGAGGAATTCTAAAATATAATGAATGTTTCAAATCAGTTGAGCTTCTGGCTTGGGCTTGCTTGGTTGATCTCTGCAGTTTGTTGGTGGCTTAATTGGAACTAGACAGTCTAAGAAGACCTCATTCACATATCTAGCAATTGGCAGCCAGTTTGGTCTTAAGGGTTGGGGGCAAGGTTCAGTTGGAATTACTGTCTGTGCTTCATGTAGTTTCTTTTTTGTGAGACAGAGTCTTGCTCTATCGCTCAAGTGGTGCAATCTCAGCTCACTGCAACCTCCATCTCCAGAGTTCAGGTGATTCTCCTGCCTCATCCTTTTAAGTAGCTTGGACTACATGTGTGCACCACCACACCCAGCTAATTTTTGCATTTGTAGTAGAGACGGGGTTTCACCATGTTGCCCAGGCTGGTCTCGAACTCCTGACCTCAAATAATAGGCCACCTTGGCCTCCCAAAGTGCTGGGATTACAGGCATGAGCCACCGTGCCAGGCTGTTCATATAGTTTATTCTCCTCCAACAGGCCTGTCCAGGCTTCTTTAAATGGTGGTTTTGGAATTCCAAAGAGAAGTAAGAGAGAGCAAGCCCCAGTGCATAGTTTATATTCCTTTGCTTTTGTCACATCTGCTGTTGTCTCATTGGCCAAAACAAGTCATAGGGCCAAGCCAGATACAGCAGGTGGAGTATAGACTCTCCTTTGATGGGAGAAATAGCCAAGTCATGTTACAAAGGGGTGAGTGCATAGAGATAATAAGAATTATTGTGGTCATTTCCAAAATCAGTCTATCAAATTGCCTTATAAAAAGCCCTGCAATTAAGTCAAATGACAAACTTGGAAAATATTTGCAAGTCAAATCACAAAAGATTAACTTAGCTAATACATCAATTGTTAACAAAAAGACCAAAAGCTAATACACAAATGGCAAAAGGATATGGACAGTTTCCAAAAGAAAATACAAATGTCTTTTTCTGGCTGGCAGCAAGGGAAAGGAAAGAAGAAAAAAGCTTTAAAGACATTGAAATAATTTTTTTAAAGCTGATTTTTTTTAATTGTATGGTATAAAACTTTAAAAGGCACAAAAAGGTACAGTGAAAAATCTCCTCCTGTACTACATTTATCATGTCCTTTGATTTTACTTACAATAGATCTTGCCATGCAGGTATTTTTATTATTTCAAAATATTCAAGTAGGCCAGGTGTGGCGGCTCATGCATGTAATCCCAGCACTCTGGGAGGCCAAGGCAAGCAGATCACTTAAGGTCAGGAGTTCGAGACCAGCCTGGTCAACATGGTGAAACCCCGTCTCTAATAAAAACACAAAAATTAGCCGATGTGGTGGTGCACGCCTGTAGTCCCAGCTACTTGGGAAGCTGAGGCATGAAAGTCCCTTGAATTTGGGAGGTGGAGGCTGCAGTGAGCCAAGATCATACCATTGCACTCCAGCCTGGGAGACAGAACAAGACTCTGGCTTAAAACAAAACATTTAAATATTTTAAGCACTTATTGATGGTACTTGAGTTCTGGTCATACATGTCTGACTCACAATTATTTAAAAATCAAACATTAGCCTGGGTGCAGGGGTACATACCTGTGGTGTCAGGTACTCAACAGGCTGAGGTGGGAGGATTGCTTGAGTCCAGGATTTTGAGGCCAGCCTGGGCAATATAGCAAGAGCCTGTCTCTTAAAAAGAGGTCAAAACATTAAAACTTCCCTTCGATTTCTTCTAGTACCTTTATTTTTAAATTTTTTATATTTAAATATTTGATTCTTTGGATTATCCTGACATAAGGTGCGAAGTATGGACCTAATGCCAAGTGTTGAATTATCCATCTTTCTACTACTGATTTAAAAGGTCATCTTTTTCATAAACTAAATTCCTGCATATATTAACATTTGGAGGCAGGCAGTGAGCTGATCAAAA
>NW_012101909.1:903816-910180 GCF_000951045.1 Mandrillus leucophaeus
AAATTTGGCCGAGTGCGGTGGCTCACGCCTGTAATCCCACCACTTTGGGAGGCCAAGGTGGGTGGATCACCTGAGGTCAAGAGTTCGAGACCAGCCTAGCCGATGTGGCGAAACCCCATCTCTACTAAAAATATAAAAATTAGCCGGGCGTGGTGGCAGGTGCCTGTAGTTCCAGCTATTCAGGAGGCTGAGACAAGAGAATCGTTTGAACCTGGGAGGTGGAGGTTGCAGTGATCTGAGATCATGCCATTGCACTCCAGCCTGGGCAACAGAGCAAGACTCCATTAAAAAAATAAATAAATAAATAAAAATATAAAAATTAGCTGGGCATGGTGGTATGCACCTGTAATCACAGCTACTTGGGAGGCTGAGGCATGAGAATTGCTTGAATCTGTGAGACGGAGGTTGCAGTGAGCTAACACCACTGCACTCTAGTCTAGAAGACAGATCAAGACTCTTTCTCAAAAAAAAAATAAAAAGCATAGCTTTGATGATATTTCTCTTGAGTTTAAAAAACAAGGAAACACACAGCAGCTTTCCATGGTCTCTACATCCTCTAAGTTCAACACTCTTTATATATTAAGGCCCTCTACATCATAAACCGATGAACTTTTTCCAACTCTATCTTACATTTCATGCTTCTAAGCAGCTGGAACTTATCACTTGCTACAGCTTGAATAAGTCCTCCATTTTTCAGCTTATATGACTTTGCAAATTCTTTTTGCCTAGAATATTCTGTATGTCCCAATATATCCCCCTTTTTCCACTAGGGAAATCTACACAAAATTTTAAAAGGCTAAAATACTACTATGTGGTTTTTTTTTTTGTTTTTGAGATGAAGTCTTGCTCTGTCCCCCAGGCTGAGTGCAGTGGTGTGATCTCGGTTCACTGCAACCTCCACCTACCAGGTTCGAGCGATTCTCCTGCCTCAGCCTCCCGAGTAGCTGGGATTACAGGCACACATCACCACACCCAGCTTATTTCTGTATCTTTAGTAGAGACAGGGTTTCCCCATGTTGGCCAGGCTGGTCTTGAACTCCTGACCTCTGGTGATCCGCCCGCCTCAGACTCCCAAAGTGCTGAGATTACAGGTGTGAGCCACCGTGCCCAGTTACTATATGTTTTTTAATGGAAAAAATATATACACACGTACACAACCAAAAAAGCATTAAAAGCTGCAGGAGAATGATATACAGTAACTTTAGGACTGCAGTTTACTGCTGAGGAGAAAGGAAAGAAGGATGAAGAGGACTTGAGCTATATTAGCATTTATTTTCTTTTTAAAAAAATCTGAAAAGATTACAGGAACTACTTACTAATTCACGCTTTGCTTCTTCAATTTTCACTCGAGCAAGAGATGGATTCTTTAAAAGAAAAATAAAACAAGGAAAGGTCATATTGCCTCAATTCAGACTCAAGGAGAAAAATAATGCCACAATCCTTTTCAAAAGGCAAAAAGCCTCCCAGAGGGAAGACCCAATGTACATATAACACTGAAATTGACCACTGACTTTAAACCCTTAAAAACCGATACATTATTTTCTTTCTTTCTTTCTTTTTTTGAGAGGGAGTCTCACTCTGTTGCCCAGGCTGGAGTGCAATGGCGCAATCTCGGCTCACTGCAGCCTCTGCCTCCTGGGTTCAAGAAATTTTCCTGCCTCAGCCTCCTCAGTAGCTGGGATTATAGATTCCCACCACCATGCCCAGCTAATTTTTGTATTTTTAGTAGAGACGGGGTTTCACCGTGCTGGTCAGGCTGGTCTCGAACTCCTGACCTCAGGTGATCAGCCTGCCTCAGCCTCCAAAAGTGCTGGGATTACAGGCGTGAGCCATCACGCCTGGCTTAAACACACTATTTTCATGGTCATATAGTACCCTTAGGGAAGGTTGGAGGAAACAATTTTTTTTTAATACACGAAAATTATTACCGGCATTAAGTCTAAATAGGATTCCAATTTTTTCTTCAAAGGTATAGTCTGTTGCTTTAATCTTGCCAGTTTCTGGGGGTAAAAGAACACAGTCACAGAGTAACAGAAACATTCACAATGCAACTAATACTGCCCATTTCTGAAATAAAACACAACAAAGCATTTACATTAGTATGTTCTAAATAATGTTATCAAATAAAGAGCTTCTAAGATAAATAGATAGACAAACTCACTCCAAATGGAAACAGCACCTGTTAGATGCTTAAAATAGGAAAGTGATATTCTTATTTAATTACTATTTTTTGAGACGGAATCTCTCTGTGTTGCCCAGGCTGGAGTGCAGTGGTACAACCACGGCTTACGGTAGCCTCAAACTCCTGGGCTCAAGCAACCTTCCCGCCTCAGCCTCCCAGGTAGCTGGGAACACAGGCATGCACCACCATGCCTGGCTAATTTTTTTTTTTTTGAGATGGAGTCTCGCTATCACCCAGGCTGGAGTGAGGTGGCGCAATCTCGGCTCACTGCAACCTCTGCCTCCTGGGTTCAAGCAATTCTCCTGCCTCAACCTCCCAAGTAGCTAGGACTACAGGCACGTGCCACCACCCCAGCTAATTTTTTGTATTTTTAGTAGAGATGGGGTTTCACCATGTTAGCCAGGATGGTCTCGTTCTCCTGACCTTATGATCCACACACCTCGGCCTCCCAAAATGCTAAGATTATAGGCATGAGCCACCGTGCCCAGCTCTTTTTTTTTTTTTTTGAGATGGAGTCTTGCTCTGTCACCCAGGCTGGAGTGCAGTGGCACGATCTCAGGTCACGGCAACCTCTACCTCCCGGGTTCAAGCGATTCTCCTTTCTCTTGTCTCAGCCTCCTGAGTACCTGGGATTACAGGCATGTCCCACCACACACAACTAATTTTAGTATTTTTAGTAGAGACAAGGTTTTGCCATTTTGGCCAGGCTGGTCTCAAACTCCCAACCTTATGTTATTCGCCTGCCTTGGCCTCCCAAAGTGCTGGGATTACAGGAATGAGCCACCGCGCCTGGCCTAGTTTTTTTTTAACTTTTTGTAGAGCTAGAGTCTTGATTTGTTGCCCAGGCTGGTCTCAAACTCTTGGGCTTAAGTAATCTTCCTGCCTCTGCCTCCCAAAGTACTGGGATTACAGGTGTGAGCCACCATGCATGGTCTTCACTCCCATTTATTAACAATAGGATTGAAGTATGCTGTCTAAGAATACAAAAGAATGTGATTAAGAGGAATCAAAACCTAAAGGAGGCTGGGTGTGGTGGCTCACACTTCTAACCCCAGCACTTTGGGAGGCCAAGGTGGGAGGATCACTTGAGCCAAGGAGTTTGAGACCAGTTTGGGCAACATAGCAAGACCCCCATCTCTATTTATTAAAACAAGGGAAAAAAATGTAAAGGAAGAACTAGAGTCCCAAATACATATTTATGAATTGTCAACATTAGATTCCAAGAACGAAGTATGAAAAATGTTAAGAATAATAAAACAAAACAAAACCTGCTATTTCTCACTCTTCCCACCAAAACAGGCAAAACCTTTATATAACCTAAAATCCCAGAATTGCATTTGGTAACTACAGGAGTTTGGAGACCTGCATTTTACTGTCTACTGAAAGAGAAGAAAGGGGAGCACCTAGATGATTAGCTTACGGTCCTTTAATAAATCTGTCTAATAAATACATCCATAATACATAAGTGACTCCAGCAGAGTTTCTAACTTATAATAAAAATGAAACCACGGAAATGTGAGGGCATATACAGCTAAACATGGAATAAAAGATATAAATACCAGTGAATATAGAGTACAAAGGTAAAGGAAAAGAAATCAGGTCCACAGTGAATAAAAGCCAAATAAAAATAAACAAATGAAAAAGCAGATCGTGGAGTAAAATTTTAAAGAAAGTTAAATTAAGTTAAAATAAGCTCACCTCCGACAGTGCTACTAGGGACTGATGAGACAGAGAAGCATCCATGCCTCTGGCTGAAAGTTGCTCCTACAATTACCAAAAAAAGGAGTTCAGTTAAAAAATTATTTCAAAAGTGACCACCATCAAATATTTTTAACATATAACACAGTAAAGAGGAGCTACAAAGTATAAATGAAAAACTGTACATGTATCTAAGCATTTGCACCTTACATGTGAATCCTTTCCACACTCATGCATTTGTGACAAGATGGGTACAGTGTGTAAGGCCTGAGTTTCAGAGCCTGGATGCCTGAGTTTGAATCTAGATCTGCTTACTATGCTGGCTACGTAATCTTAGGCAAGTTACCAACTTCTCCGTAGTCCTCTCATCTGTAAAAAGGGAATAATAATGCCTAGCTGTGAGGGTGATGGTAAAAAATAAGGATGAAGAGAGCTAACTATATTCAGTCCTTCATACAAACCTCTGCAGCCTTGATTCCAAATCTGAATTCCTCTGACTTTGCTTTTAGAAAGTCCATGTTCTGACGACGATTATCAACTTTGGCCCTTTCTATAGACAGATGCAACTCTGCTTTCTTGACATCCCTTTAAAAAGCAAAATTAAAAACATTTTCTTCTTCTCCTCAGTAAAAGTATTGTACAATAGAAACTCTACTACTTTTGGATTCAATGCTGGCTTGGCCAAGAGTTGGTAATCAGGTCATCTTTCCCTCCATGTTGCACTCTGGGCTTTTTTTTTTTTTTTTAAGAGATGAGGTCTTGGTCTGTCACCCATGCTTGAATGCAGTGGTGTGATCACTGCAGCCTCAAGCTCCTTGGCTCAAGTGATCCTCCCACCTCAGTCTCCCATATAGCTAGGGCTACAGACACATGCCACTACACCTGGCTAATTTTTAAAATTTTTGTAGATGGCCAGCCACAGTGGCTTACATTTATAATCCCAGCACTTTGGGAGACCAAGGTGGGCAGATCACCTGGGGTCAGGAGTTCGAGACCAGCCTGGCCAACATGGTGAAACCCTGTTTTTACTAAAAATACAAAAATTAGCCAGACATGGTGGCATGCACCTATAATCCTGGCTACTGGGGAGGCTGAGGCAGGAAAATCACTTGAACCTGGGAGATGGAGGTTGCAATGAGCTGAGATTGTACCACTGCACTCCAGCTTGGACGGTAGAGTAATGCTCCATCTCAAATTTAAAAAAATAATAAAATAAATAATTTTTTTGTAGAGACAGTCTCACTATGCTGCCCAGGTTTACAACAATTTTACAATTAATGTAAGCCAATTATTCTTGAAGAAAGTAAATCAGCCATTCAAAAAAAAAATTGGTGCTCACTTCGGCAGCTCATATATTAAAATTAGAACAATACAGAGAAAATTAGAATGGCCTCTGCACAAGGAAGATGTGCAAATTTGTGAAGCGTTCCATATTTTGTTTTGTGGCTTATCTAGAAATAATATGGAAAATATTGCTGTTATTTTTGGCAAAGAAAGTCAATTTTGTATAGTTTATTTCAACCTAAATAAACTGTGAATTTTGTTTAAATAATAATAATAATAATTTAACATATCCTGAAGTCAATTTGAAATAGGAGGTCCTAAAAACCTCTTTACTAAATGTGACATGAAGTTCAAGACCAGCCTGGCCAACATGGTGAAACCCCATCTCTGCTAAAGATACAAAAAAATTAGCTGGGTGTGGTGGCAGGTGCCTGTAATCCCAGCTACTTGAAAGGCTGAGGCGGGAGAAACACTTGAACCTGGAAAGCAGAGGTTGCAGTGAGCTGAGATCATGCCACTGCACTCTAGCCTGGGTGACAAGAGAGAAACTCTGTCTCAAAAACACAAATTAAACAAATAAATAAATAAAGATAAATGTGACAACACAGTGCCTTGCACATATGTAGTCAATATTTGTTGAATAAATTTACATACCGCCAAATTACTTGTGCATATGTACACATACCCCTGATCTATAGGCCCTAATCTCTGGGGCAAAAAGGACCTGAAAAAGGCCTAAAGCATCATAAGAGGGATACCACAGCTATAGCAAGAATGCACAACAAAAAAGTTGTATGGTAGTTTATAAGTATAAAAAAAATCACATAGAGTTTGAAAATTCTAAAACCCACATTATTTGTTTTTTAAAAAAAGGCAAGAGGCTGGGCATGGTGGCTCATGCATATAATCCCAGCATTTTGGGAAACCAAGGCAGGTGGACCACTTGAGGTCAGCAGTTCAAGACCAGCCTGGCCAATATGGTGAACCCTGTCTCTACTAAAAACACAAAAATCAGCTGGGTGTGGTGGTGCGCACCTGTGCTCCCAGCTACTGGGGAGGCTGAGGCAGAAGAATTGCTTGAACCTCGGAAGTGGAGGTTGCAGTGAGCCGAGACTGCAACATTGCACCACTCCAGCTTGGATGTTGCAGCGAGACTCCATCTCAAAAAAAAAAAAAAAAAAAAAAAAAAAAAAAAAAAAA
>NW_012101909.1:910930-911945 GCF_000951045.1 Mandrillus leucophaeus
AAAAAAAAAAAAAAAAGCTGAAAAAGTCATATCCAACGATCTCCAGCTTCACTAATCATTCTACTTAAAAAAGTGTTTTATGGACCCTATTTCCTAATGTTTTTAAAATCACACCTACTGCCAAAACTAAATTTGACAATGTCCTATTACTCCCTTATTTATAAATTGTCACCATTTAGAACTCAATTACTTACTCTTGTAGACATTTTTCTAATACTAATGTTGCAGTTAGATTTTTTTCAAGTTTTTCCAGTTCAATCTTGATTTCTTCACTTTTTGATTTGGTACGAAAGAGATTAGAGGTCAAATCATTCACTGCAGGGATAAAACTAAAAGAAGAATCTGGTCATATACATGGGCTTAATGGGCAATAATTATAATTACTCCTTATTGCTAAAAATGACTTTACTGCTATGTAGATTTTTATATAACCATGCTGTTCATACCTTTATGTGTTTTTTTACACACTGTTCCCATTGCCTGGAATGCCCTTCTTCATCTGGCAAAGTTCCATTTGTTCCTTCAAAACTCAGATGAGCATCACTGTCATCCTGGCATTACTACCTCCTTCTCTGTGCTACCCAGCTGTACCTATACATACTTTTACTGTTACAGCTGTCACACTATGTTATAGTTACATTTCCATCTCCCTTATTTGACTGTAAGCAGAGACTGTTCTTGAAGGCAGTTACTATTGTATTCATCTTGCTTCCCCAGTGTTATACCAGAGCTATAGTAAGAAGGCACAAAACATAATGTGACTTTAAGTTGTATGATAGTATGTAAGTATCAGAAAAAGTTTAAAAAATTCTAAAACACACTGTATTTGTAAAAAAAAAAAAAGGCAAGAAATTATATGATTCATCCTTGCTTCCCCAATGCTTATGCAATTAACATACAACTGGTATTTGTTATCTGCTGAACTTACTTAATTCAAGTCTAGATTTCTGCTGCCATACAGTAGGCATGTTCTTATACCTAAAACACTACTCTTTGAGTTTATATACAAATTGCC
>NW_012101909.1:912580-915765 GCF_000951045.1 Mandrillus leucophaeus
GTGTTAGCCAGGATGGTCTCGATCTCCTGACCTCGTGATCCGCCCTTCTCGGCCTCCCAAAGTGCTGGGATTACAGGCTTGAGCCACCGCGCCCGGCCTATGAACTTTATAAGACTGGTTTTGAATCTCAGCTCTGCCATTTAGTAGCTCGGAGAAATGATTTAACCCACACCTCCTGACCCTCAGTTTCCTCTAAAGGTTGTTAGAAGAATCATGTTATTATATAAGTAAAATGCCTGTTAAAAAGAATGAAAATTCCTTACCTACTCAACAAAAAGGTAGACATAACCAAAATTTACTATGCTCAACCAAATCATTTAGCATACTATCTTTCTTATTATACACAGGAAACAATGTGATAGTAACTCCTTTCCAAATATACATGAGAACCACCCTTCATAAACCTAATCCTGGAAGAAGAAAACACTAAAAATTAACCAATACCAAGTTTATCCAAATTAATTATACTTACTGGCAAAGACATGAAGTAACTAAATTCAGCACTTTGTATTTACTGCCAATTTTTCATATAGAATTATGCTGAGAACAAAAAGTCTTTAAGACCTTATAGCAGATATGATCGCGGAAATTAAAACCGAAGCAAGAATTACCTAGCTAGTGAGGTATCCTTTGTTTCAAGGGCCACTGAACTGTCAACCAAAGCATTCAGATACCTGGAACCAGTGCTAGAGAGGTTGGCAGGGGAAAAATTCACACTCTCCATGAGAAGGTCTTGAAGATACTTGGCTAAAAACATGAAAGAGTTCCATGGTGACTGTTTGCTTTTTAAAACATTTTTAACAGCTTTATCAAGACATACTTCACATACCATATAAGCCACCCACCTAAGGTATGTAATTCAGTGGCTTTTAGTGTATTCAGAGTTGTATCCCCATCGGTACAACCTATTCTTAAAAACATTTTCATCACTCCAAAAAGAAATTCTACAACCCTTAGTCATCACTTTATTTCTTTTTTCTTTTTTTTTTTTCTTTTTGAAATGGAGTCTCGCTGTCACCCAGGCTGGAGTGCAGTGGTGCAATCTCAGCTCACTGCCATCTCCGTCTCCTGGGTTCAAGTAATTCTCCTGCCTCAGCCTCCTGAGTAGCTGGGATTACAGGTGCCCACCACCACGCCCAGCTAATGTTTTTTGTATTTTTAGTAGAGACAGGGTTTCACTGTGTTGGCCAGGCTGGTCTTGAACTCCTGACCTTGTGATATGCCCACCTCAGCCTCCCAAAGTGCTTGGATTACAAGCGTGAGCCACCGCCCCTGGTTTATTTTTTCTTATAGAGACCAGATCTTGCTAGGTTGCCCAGGCTGACCTCAGGTGATCCACCAGCCTTAGCCTCCCAAAGTGCTAGGATTACAGGTGTGAGCCACCATGCCCAGCTCCGTTTAGTCATCACTTTCTAATCTCCCAACCCATGAAACCCTAGCAACCACTTCCTGTCTTTACTCATTTGCCTATTTGGGACATTTCATATGAATGGCATCATAAGATGTGTGGTCCTCTGTGACTAGTTTCTCTCACAATAGTTTCAAGGTTCATTCATGCCACAGCATGTACCAGTACTTCATTCCTTTTTATGGCTGAATAATATTCCATTATATGGACATATCACATTTTATTTATCCACTTAACCACTGATGGACATTTGGGTTGTTTCCACATTTTGGTTATTATAAATGCTGCTAAAAACACTCATTCAGTACGTGTCAGGTTTTGATATGAACACATGTTTTCATTTCTCTTGGGTATAAATGGAATTGCTGGTCATATGTTTACTCTATGTTTAAACATTTTAGGAGCAGTCAGATTGTTTTCCAAAGTGGTTGGATGATTTTATATTCCCACTAGAAGTGATGAAGGCTCCAATTTTCCACATCTTCTCCAACAGTTGTAATATCTGTCTTTTTGATTATAGCCATCCTAGTGAGTGTGAAGTAGCACTGTGGTATTTGCTTATTTTCTTGAGACAGGGTCTCCCTCTGTCATCCAGGATGGAGAACAGTGGCACGATCTCAGATGATCCTCCCACCTCGGCCTCCCAGGTATCTGTGGACCACTATACCTGGCTAATTTTTGTATTTTTTTGTAGAGATGGTGTTTTGCCATGTTGCCCAGGCTGGTCTTGAACTCCTGGACTCAAGCGATCTGCCTGCCTTGGCCTCCCAAAGTGCTGGGATTGCAGGCGTGAGCCACTGTGCCCAGCCTAGCACTGTGGTTTTGATTTGAATTTCTCTGATGACTAATGATGCTGGGCTTTGTGACCATTTGTGTATCCTCGTAGGAGAAATGTCTATGTATACCCCTTGCCCATTTTAAAATTGGGTTGTCTTTTTATTATTGAGGTTTTCTTTGTTGTTGTTTTTGAGACAGGGTCTCGCTCTGTCACCCAGGCTGGAGTACAGTGGCACAATCTCGGCTCACTGCAACCTCCACCTCCTGGGCTCAAGTGATCCTCCCACCTCAGCCTCCCAAGTAGCTGAGACTACAGGTGTCCACCACCATGCCTGGTTAATTTTGGTGATTTTTTTAGAGATGTGGTTTCGCCATGTTGCCTAGGCTGACCTCAAACTCCTGGGCTTAAGCAGTCTGTCCGCCTCAGCCTCCCAAAGTGGTGGGATTACATGTGTGAGCCACTGTGCCCAGCCTTTATTATTGAGTTGTAAGAGTTCTTTACATGTTGTAGATACAAGTCCCATATCAGATATATTTATAAATATTTTCTCCCATTCTGAGGACTGTCTCTTTTCTTTTTTTTTTTTTTTTTTTGAGACAGTCTTGCTCTGTTGCTCAGGCTGGAGTGCAGTGGCACGACCTTGGCTCACTGCAACCTCTGCCTCCCAGGTTCAAGTGATTCTCACGCCTCAGCCTCCCAAATAGATGAGATTACAGGTGCATGCCACCACACCCAGCTAATTTTTGTAATTTTAGTAGAGACAGAATTTCACCATGTTGGCCAGGCTGGTCTTGAACTCGAGACTCAGGTGATCCACCCGCCTCAGCCTCCCAAAGTGCTGAGATTATAGGTGTGAGCCATGACGCCCAGCCTGTCTTCATATTCTTGATGGTGTCCTTTGAGAATAAAAGTTTTACATTTTGACGATGTCTAATTTAAGTACTTTTTCTTTTGTTGCTTGTGCTTTTGGTATCATATCCAAGAAACCAATGCCAAATC
>NW_012101909.1:920725-921363 GCF_000951045.1 Mandrillus leucophaeus
AGACCATCCTGGCTAACACAGTGAAACCCTATCTCTACTAAAAATACAAAAAATTAGCTGGGCATGGTGGCGGGCGCCTGTAGTCCCAGCTACTTGAGAGGCTGCGGCAGGAGAATGGTGTGAACCCGGGAGGCGGAGCTTGCAGTGAGCCCAGATCGCGCCACTGCACTCCAGCCTGGGCAACAGAGCGAGACTCCGTCTCAAAAAACAAACAAACAAACAAGGAATGCAAAGAACAAGAAAGGAACTGTAATGGAAAAAAGCAAGCAACAGAAGCTGCCTGTGAGAATGACCAGATGTTGGCTTTATCAGGAAAAACTTCAAATATCCATAATAAGCGTGTTCACAGAATTAAAGGAAACCAATTAAAGAAGGAACATGAGGTAAGATGAAAATGTTGCATCAAACAAAGAATATCAATGAAGAGAAATAAATTGTAAGAACTAAATGAGAATTCTAGAGTGAAATAACTGAACTGAAAAATTCATTAGAGAGAATTAATGCTAGATTTGCAGTGGCAGAAGAAAGAATAAGTGAACTTGAAAACAGATCAAAAGATATTGTGGGCTGGGCATGGTGGCTCACGCCTCTAATCCCAGCACTTTGGGAGGCTGAGACAGGCAGATCACTCAAGGTCA
>NW_012101909.1:926153-927965 GCF_000951045.1 Mandrillus leucophaeus
TGCAGTGGCACGATATTGGCTTATTGCAACCTCTGCTTCCTGGGCTCAAGCAATCCTCCCACCTCAGCCTCCCAAGTAGCTGGGACTACAGGCACATGCCACCATGCCTGGCTAATTTTTGCATTTTTAGTAGAGACGGGGTTTCGCTCCGTTGGCCAAGCTGGTCTCAAACTCCTAACCTCAGGTGATCCACCCACCTCGGCCTCCCAAAGTGCTGGGATTACACCGCACCTGGCCTTTTTAGGCTTTTTATTCATTTTGAGATAATTCTTCTATTTCGTGTGAGTTTGAGTCCAACTTCATTCTTGAGCATGTGGATATCCAGTTGTCCCTTTTGTTGAAAACGCTATTGTTTCCTCGGTTGAATTGTCTTGTTACACCCTTGTCAAAAATCAGTTGATCAGGAGATCAACTTACAGCATAGTAGTGCAGGAGTTGGGCTGACCTGCTCTTCAGTGAAACTGGTGAAAATTATAAGAAAGAAAACAAACCCAACCATTTAAAGCCCTCTAAAAATGGTCCTAAGGGTAAATAGCAAATGAAGAAACAACTATTCAATAAAATCTATAAAAAACTCAGTAAGGACACTGAGAATTTGTGGTATTTGAACCAAGATTCCTCCCTCCTCCCTTTCAGCTCACTGAGGCGGAGACTCCACTCCAGACTGCTACAGTCAACACAGGGTTTTCTTTGCTCCCAGCTCCCAGCTAGAAGGCTTTCTTCCTGGGAGAAGCAAGATTTTAGTGCTTTTTATCCTGCCACTAGCTATCTGCTACTGCATCCAAGTCCCAGGGGGATGTGGTCGAGAGGTGTCTGCCCAGCCACTGCTCTTGGAATGGAAGCTCCTGGAGTAAGGCAAGCTGAGAATACTGGAGTCCCAGTGGCCCTTGCTCCGGCTAGTGAGGTGGTGGTTCCACACCAGGAGAGGCAAGCCAAGAAGACCTAAGGCTGCTGCACTCCCTCTCTACCAAGCAGTTCCTATAGCTGGCATATCACTCAGTGAGAAACTTGACATTTTCCCTACCCAGCCCCAACTCCAACTCTAGAGGCTGGGTTCAGAGATTTTGCCTCGGGGGAAAAGCAAGTCACAAAACAGATGGCTCCCCATCTCTTCCCAAAGGAACTGACTACATTTGCAACAGAGCTTGGAGAGGTTCAAGCCTAACGGCAATTTCAAAAAGAGTAGAAGTTGTGGTCAAAGGAATTGGGAGCAGACTCAAGACACAGGCTAAATTGCAGGGCAGTTAGTTTGCAGGGGAGAACCAGTGAGTACGACATCTAGGAGGAGCCATCCAGAAGATAAAACAAATATCTAACTGACCTCAGAAACTATTCCTCTAAGGGAGCTAGAATTTGATTGGAATTGCTTGTAGAGCAGTTTATGCCCAGGGCCTTGTTGAAAACAACAGCTGTCAATTAGTGGAATTTTACAGTTAGGTGTGCTCAGTGAAAGAGAGGAAGTCAGTGTGACCCAAACACTATCAACTCAGAGTGAGCTTGGGGATACTCAAGTATGTGTCTCCCTGAGAAGCAACATCAGGAGTTTAACACTGTAGGGGATAAACAGACTTCACTAAAATAGTCCAGCCAGCAGATAGCTAAGCAAATAACAATAACAGGAGGAAGTAAGATGAGTACCCAGCAAGGATACAATATGTTGTCTGAAATGTCCAGTTTCCAAGAACAACAACAACAACAAAAAAGAGGAATGTGGCCGGGCGCAGTGGCTCACGCCTGTAATCCCAGCACTTTGGGAGGCCGAGGCAGGTGGATCACAAGGTCAGGAGATCAAGACCATCCTGGCTAACACAG
>NW_012101909.1:929435-943937 GCF_000951045.1 Mandrillus leucophaeus
TGGCCAACATGATGAAACCCTATCTCTATTAAAAATACAAAAATTGGGCTGGGCCCTGTGGCTCACACTTGTAATCCTAGCATTTTGGGAGGCTGAGGTGGGAGGATCCCTTGAGGCCAGGAGTTCAAAACCAGCCTGTCCAACATGGCGAAAACCCGTCTCTAATAAAAATACAAAAATTAGCCAGGTGTGGTGACAGATGCCTATAATCCCAGCTACTCAGAAGGTTGAGACAGAACTGCTTGAGCTGGGGAGGCAGAGGTGGCAGTGAGCCGAGATCACGCTCCTGCACTCCAGCCTGAGCGACAGAGTGAGACTCTGTCTCAAAAATAATAACATTAATAATATAACAAGAAACAATGCTGAAAATTTACCATGCTCTGCAATAATATACACATTCAGGAAGCTCAACAAATGCAAGTAAAATAAATGTAAAGAGAACTACAAACAGACATATCAAAGTAAAAAATGCTGAAGTAAAAGAAAATCTTGAGGCCGAGTGCATTGGTTCATGCGTGTAATCCCATTTTGGGAGGCCGCGCTGGATAGATCAGGAGATCAAGACCATCCTGGCTAACACGGTGAAACCCCGTCTCTACTAAAAATATAAAAAATTAGCCAGGCATGGTGGAACGCGCCTGTAGTCCCAGCTACCCAGGAGGCTGAGGCAGGAGAATCGCTTGAACCCAGAAGGTGGAGGTTGCAGTGTGCCGAGAATGCACCACTGCACTCCAGCCTGGGCAACTCCGTCTCAAAAAAAAAAAAAAAAGAAAATGTTGAAAGCAGCAATAGAAAAACTACCTGTTACTTACAAAGAAGCCCTAGCAAGATTAATAGCTGACTTCTTGGTGAAATAATGTAGGCCAGAAGACAGTGAAATAACACATTCAAAGTGCTCAAACAGAAAAAAAAATCTTCAACCAAGAATCCTATACCTAGCAAAACTACCTTTAAAAAATGAAGGCACAGCCTAGGCAAAATAGCAAGATTCCACCACTACAAAAAAATTTTAAAGGCCAGGTCGGTGACTAATGCCTGTAATCCCACACTTTGAGAGGTCAGATAGGTGGATCACATGAGGTTAGGAGTTCAAGACCAGCCTGGCCAACATGATGAAACCCTGCCTCTACTAAAAATACAAAATTAGCCAGGTGTGGTGGCTCATGCCTGTAATCCCAGCTACTTGGAAGCTGAGGCAAAAGAATCACTTGAACCCAGGAGGCGGAGATTGCAGTGAGCTGAGATTGCACCACTGCACTCCAGTCTGGGCAACAAGAGCAAAACTCCATCTAAAAAAAAAAAAATTAAAAAATTAAGCTGGGCATGGTGATTCACATCTGTAGTCCTATCTACTTGGGAGGCTGAGGCAGGGGGATCACTTGAGCCCAGGAGTTTGAGGCTGCAGTGAGCTATGATCATGCCACTGCACACCAGCCTGGGTGACAGAGCAAGGCTCTGTGTCAAAAAAAAAGACAAAATAAAGTCTGCTAGATAGAAAAAAACTGAGAGAATCTGTTGCTAGCAGACTCAACTTACAAGAACTAAGGGAAGTTTTGTAGGCTGAAATCAAGTAGCCTCAAATAGTAATCTGAATGCATATGAAAAAACAAAGACTGTAAGTAATGGTAACTATGGAATTATAAAGAGAACATACATGCATATTTTTTCTACTTTCTTCTCTTAACTGTTCAAAAAAGCAACTGAGGCAGGGCGTGGTGGCTCACTCCTGTAATCCCCGCACTTTGGGAGGCCGAGGTGCGCGGATCATGAGGTCAGGAGTTTGAGACCAGCCTGGCCAACATGCTGAAACTCTGTCTGTACTAGGAATACACAAATTACCTGAGCGTGGTGGCATGTGCCTGTAATCCTAGCTATTTGGGAGGCTGACTCAGGAGAACTGCTTGAACCCGAGAGGCGAGGTTACAGTGAGCCGAGATCACGCCACTGCACTCCAGCCTGGGCGACAGAGCATGACTCTGTCTCAGGAAAAAAAAAAAGAAAGAAAAGAAAAAGAATACTTCACCCAATGAGAGAATATACATACTTCTCAAGGGCATATGGAACATTCTTCAGGAAAGAATAGCTTTATGCTGGGCCATAAAACAAATGTTAATACATTTAAAAGGATCAAAATAATGCAAGGTATTCTTTGGTCAAAATGAAATGAAATTAGAAATCAATAACAGAAAGAAATTTAGGAAACTCACAAATATGTGTGATATAGTTTGGCTCCGTGTCCCCACCTAAATCTCATGTTGAATTGTACTCCCCGCGTGTCGGGGAGGGGACTGGTGGGAGGTGACTGGATCATGGGGGCGGACGTCCCCCTTACTGTTCTCGTGATAGCGAGTTCTCACCGGATCTGATGGTTTAAAAGTGTGGCACTTCCAGCTTTGCACGCTCTCTCTCTCCTGCTCTGGCATAGTGAGTAAGACGTGCCTTGCTTCCCCTTCACCTTCAACCATGATTGTAAGTTTCCTGAGGCCTCCTCAGCCACGTGGAACTGTGAGTCAATTAAACCTCTTTTCTTTATACCTAGTCTCAAGTAGTTCGTTATAGCAGTGTGAGAACGGACTAATACAAAGTCGAATTAAACAATACACTCCTAATAACCAACAGGTAAAGATTAAATCAAACACATTAGAAAATACTTTGAGAAGAATGAAAATAAAGATACAATGCAACAAAACTTATGAAATACATTGCAAACGGCATGTGGAGGGAAATTTATACTTGTAAATTCCTATTTTAACAAAGAAGAAAGATCTCAAATCAATAGCCTAACTTTCCATTTTAAGACACTGAAAAAAGAAGAGCAGACTAAACCTAAAGCAAGCCGAAGTAATGAAATACTAAAAATTAGAGTGGGCCAGGAGTGGTTGCTCACACCTATAAATCATAGCACTTTGGGAGGCTGAGGCAGGGTCAGAAGTTTAAGACCAGCCTGAGCAACACAGTGAAACACTGTCTCTAGTAAATATACAAAAATTCGCTGGCTATGGTGGCCTGTGCCTGAATTCCAGCTACTCATGGGGCTGAGGCAGGAAAATCGCTTGAACCCGGGAGGCGGAGGTTGCAGTGAGATGAGATCATGCCAATGCATTCCAGCCTGGGTGACAGAGTGAGACTCTGTCTCGAAAAAGAAAAAAAAAAAGGAAAGAAAAAAAATAGAGTGGAAATTAATAGTATAGAGAATAGAAAAACAATAGGGAAAAAAAAGTGAAAGCAAAAGTTGGCTCTTTAGAAAGATCAACAAAATGGAGAGGCAGAGGCCTGGCAGTGGCTCAAGTCTGTAATCCCAGCACTCTGTGGGGCAGAAATGAGTGGACTGCTTAAGCTCAGGAGTTGGGGTGGGAAGGGGGTCCGGGCATGAGGAGTGTGGGATGTGGCTGAGGCAGAAAAACCCTTGAGTCCCAGAAGTTAAGGCTCATGTGATGGCGCCACTGCACTCCAGACTGGGAGACAGAGTGAGACCCTGTCTCAAAAATAAATAAATAAATAAGGCCAGGAGTGGTGGCTCATGCCTTTAATCCCAGCACTTTGGGAGGCTGAGGTGGGCGGATCACAAGGTCAAGAGTTCGAGACCAGCCTAAACAACATGGATAAACCCCAACACTACTGAAAAAAATAGAAAACTTAGCCGGGCATGGTGGCACACACCTGTGATCCCACCTACTTGGGAGGCTGAGGCAGAAGAATCACTTGAACCCAGGAGGCAAAGGTTGCAGTGAGCTGAGATTGCACCACTGCACTCCAGCTGGGTGACACAGCAAGACTCTGTCTCAAAAAATAAATAAATAAATAAATTGTCTAAGAAGAAAAGTGAGAAGACAAATTAGAAATGAGAGCGAGGACAGTCCTACCAACCTATTTTATAAAAAGAATTATAAAGAAATACTAAAAACAATTGTATATCAACAACTTAGGAAACTTAGATGAAATGAACCAACTACGAAAACTGACTCAAGAACAGATCATTTGAATAGGCCTACAACAAGTGAAGAGATTGAACTAGCAATAAAAAACCTTCTAACAAAGAAAAGTCCAGGTGCAGATGACTTTACCACTGAATTCTACCAAATAATTTAAAGAAAAATTAATGCCAATTTTTCACCAACTCTTCCAAAAAACAGAAAAAAAAAAGTAATTCCCAACTCTTTCCATCAGACTGGTATTATCCTGATACCAAAACCAGATAAAGACATTATAAGAAAAGAAAACTGGCTGGGCATGGTGGTTCACGCCTGTAATCTTAACACTTTGGGAGGCCAAGAAGGGTGGATCACCTGAGGTCAGGAGTTCAAGACCAGCTTGACCAACAAGGCAAAACGCCATCTCTACTAAAAATACAAAAATTAGCCGGGTGTGGTAGTGGGTGCCTGTAATCCCAGCTACTCTGGGAAGCTGAGGCAGGAGAATTGCTTGAACCCAGGAGGCAGAGGTTGCAGTGAACTGAGATCGTGCCACTGCACTCCAGCCTGGGTGTGACAGAGCAAGATTCCATCAGAAAAAAAAAAAAAGAAATTAAAAAAAAAAAAATATATTATACCAGGAGCAACTGAGATTTTTCCTAGGGATAAATGTTGGTTCAATGTCTGAAAGTTAATTAATGTAATACATCACATCAACAGAATAAAAAACAAAAATCACATGATCATGTCAAAAGACACAAAAAAAGAAAATGACAAAATCCAATACCCTTTCTTGATAAATGTACTCAACAAACTAGGAATAAGTAAATTTCCTCGCTTGTAATCCCCGCACTTTGGGAGGCCAAGGTGGGTGGATCATTTGAGGTCAGGAGTTTGAGACCAGCCTGGCCAATATGGTGATACCCCGCCTCTACCAAAAATAAAAAAATTAGCCAGGTGTGGTGGGCGCCTGCCTGTAATCCCAGCTACTCAGGAGGCTGAGGCAGGAGAATCAAATGAACCCGGGCGGTGCAGGTTGCAGTGAGCGGAGATTGCGCCACTGCACTCTAGCCCAGGTGACAGAGCGACAGAACACTTGCCAATTCTGTCCAACACCGTATTGGAGGTTTTAGCCAGGGCAATTTCTTTTCATTTGCCTCCTCAACTGACAAATCGGTGGCATGAAGAATAAATAGTTTCAATAGTTTCATCTTTATTCCTCATGACTAAATATCTTCGTACAGCCAGGCACGTGGTGTCCACCTATAATCCCAGCTACTTGGTAGGCTGAGGTGGGAGGATCACTTAAACCCAGTAGTTCAAGACCAACCTGAGCAAAATAGGAAGACTCTATCTCTCCACTATAAAAAACAAAAACAACAAGAAAAAAACTTCGTCTAAAAGTTTTATGTCCTTTCCCAATTCCTGCAAATATTTCCAAAATGTTCCAATCTCATGTGCTGTAAAGAACTGTGCTTTGCACCTAAAAAATGATTTGGATTATTTTTAACTCAAAGGTCATTCAAGTTCAGAGAGTTATATATGGCGTTACTACTCAGTTTTTAGAATTGCAAACAGAAGAAACTGAAACTCTTTACCAATACACATGAATGTACACTTGTTATAAAGTTCCACATATTTTTCATTTTCTGCTCAACACTTTCACTGTATAAAAGAAGGAAAAACTTAGAAAACAGAAGTAATGATGCACAGAGTTATCAGATATCAATGGTGGCAATGCTTTTCTAGATACCTAAACAGAAAAAACTGTGTTAAAATTTTGCTCACATTAGTTAGAACATTTGTTATTTAATATGTATCACCCTGAAAGGTATTTAAGGACAGACATAAATAATTTTACTTTGAAATGCTTAGATTTTTGGTTATAGTATATGATAGACAAAAAAGAAAGCTCTTATAAAATGAGATTTTTCTGGGCTCCAAGTCCCTTTCTCTGTACTGTATTTTAATAATTATAAAAATAAAATCATTTAAAAATAAGACAATTTTAAAAGCACATATGTGGGAGAATATAGCTATAAAGGAGTGGCACAGGGGAGGTTTTTGGGGTGATGGAACTGTTCTGCATCCTGATTGTGTGTGTGATTTCAGATGGTGGGAGTGGTTCTACACTCTCAGTGTATTAACATGGTACACAAAAACAAAAAGTCAATTTTACCATATGTTAATTTTTAATTAATTGTTTGTTTGTTTGCTTGTTATGAGACAGAGTCTCACTCTGTTGCCCAGACTGGAGTGCAGTGGTGTGATATCTGCTCACTTCAGCCTCCACCTCCCGGGTTCAAGCATTTCTCCCACCTCAGCATCCCAAGTAGCTGGGATTACAAGCACACAAAAATTATCCACACACCTGGATAATTTTTGTATTTTTAGTAGAGACGGGGTTTTACCATCTTGGCAGGCTGCTCTCAAACTCCTGGCCTCAAGTGATCCGCCCACCCTGGCCTCCCAAAGTGCTGGGATTACAGGTGTGAGCCACTGTACCTGGTCCTGCTGTATATTGATTTTTAAAAGAAAACTGGAAAAATGCACATATGCAATAGAATCAAATATAAACTGCACTATATTCAAAATATCATATGTAACAAATACCATACATCTGGTTAAACATAGGGGAGATGCAGGCCTCACTTCCTCTCTCTTTGGTATATTCTCGTATCTAAAAAGATTTTTGTCAATCTTTACTTTTGTGGTTTGTATTATAAAAACAATAGGCATCGTGAATGCACTTTTTCAAACTATATATGCCCAGCAGAAAATTCGAATGCAATCTCCTGATACGTAGTCATAGGGTAATTTTGTCCAAGTCTCATATTTCATGGCCACCACCTCAGGTGTCCTGATAGGTTCATATGACTAAATCACGGAGACCAGAAATGGACCAAACAGATAGGTAAGTAAAACACCACAAGGCATCTTGTGTGTCAGGCTAACAAGTTTAGACTCTTTTAAGGCTTACTATTTTTCTATCGGAGTACCAATAAGGTATTTAGTATAATAACATTTATTATTTAGAGAATTACTACCGGCCGGACAGGATGGCTTATGCCTGTAATCCCACCACTTTGGGAGGCTGAGGCAGGCAGATTACCTGAGGTCAGGAGTTCGAGAACAGCCTGGCCAATATGGTAAAACCCTGTCTCTACTAAAATACAAAAATTAGCTGGGCGTGATGGTGCAGGCCTGTAGTCCCAGCTACTTGGGAGGCTGAGGCACAAGAATCACTTGAAGCCAGGAGGTGGAGGCTGCATTAAGCTGAGATCACACCACTCTACTCCAGCCTGGGTGACAGAGCAAGATTGTCCCCTCTCAAAAAAATATATATATATAACATAAAACAATAATAAAAAAGAAAGTTACTACTATAACACAGTGGATGAAAAATCCAGGAAAAAGAAAGGAGCAAAACAAGTAGTCTACAGTAAATTAATCCTGTATACTTTAGAGTTATAAAATTTGGTTACCTCTATTTATTCTCGTTCAAAACTCTGGACTTAATCTCACCTTCTGATTCGTATTCACTTGCTTTCTGCTTCAAGTCCTCTACTACCAGGTAGACATCCCTGTCCCGGACCCTGTTGCGTTCTGAAAGGTGATGTAAAATCTCTGTGGTCCGTGGGTTCACCTCATACTGTGGAATGGGATGATCTCCAAATATTTTTTTTAACCACGCAGCAACCTAACCATTAAAAGAAAGACAAATATTATAAGCCTTGTTTACTGTAATGGCTCGATGAGATTATGACAAAGAAGTGATCAAAAGCAAACTAAATGCTTTCTGTGACTATTTTGGAGGCCTACTTCACAACCTCACTTGTCTTTAGGGAGATACTAGATATCAGCAAAATAAAAAGTGAGCAAGTACACAATGAACAAGACTAAAAATTACCAGAGAACTATCCGTTCTTTCCCAAATCTACAAAAGCAGTACAGGCTAACAATTTGCCCCCCTTGAAAAACCTTAAAGCTTAATAGAACAGTGAGAAAGCATTATTAGACCGTGCATGGCCTGAAAAAAGCAATTGTCCCTCGATCCCCAGACGCCTCGCCGCGCCGGGAGGCTCCCAGTGTTGGGATGCAGGGCGCGGAAGCCGCTCAGATGTGGAAGCATCGGGGTGAGCAGCGAACCGGAAGGCGGGTTTGGCTTCTTAAGTCCCACTCCAGAGTCTGTCGCCAGGGGCTGCTCAACGCCTCTCCCAGGCCAGATCCAAACAAGGGGAGGCCCGGGCAGGAAGAGAAAGACATTTTTCAGGAGGGTCTAAGCACAAGGGGGCTTGCAGATAGTAACTGCAGCACTGAAAGACGGATGTGTGGAATACGGGAGAGAAAAGTAGACGTGGCGCGCGCAGGAGACCCGCTGGCGGCGCGGGGGTGTCAAAAACGCGTTTTCCAGGAGGCCACCGAGCCCCATTCCCGCCACAGCACCTGTGTTTCTCTCTCCTCCAGTGGCTCCATAGCTGCGGCTCCCGCTGGAGATGCGCCCCGCTCACTCCCTAGGCTCCGCCCACACGCCGTTGGCACCCGCCCCTTGCCGGGTCCGGGATTTCTGGGAGTTGTGGTTTTTCCTGGGGCTGCCGGCCGCTGAGCGCCTGTGCAAGGCTGGTCCAAGGCTCTGGCATCGCAAGCCTGGCTTCCTTGCCACTTCCCAGCTCTTCCCGCCTTCCGCGGTATAATCTCCACTACCAGAAATAGAGCAGCCTAGAACCAGGTTGTTTTTTCTTTCTTTTATTTTTATTTCTCGCTTGAATCACTTGTCGTTTAAAAAAGTACTTGAAACGTTTGGTTCTTGGTTAGCAAGATGTTTGTGTTTCTTCCACATTGATTGCATCCATTTAGAATTTATATTCTACCTTGGCAATATGAGCTGCGGCAATCTTAACCTGGTCCGTTAGTTCCCCCTACCTAAGAACTACGGAAATTTTTTTTTTTTTTTGAGATGGCGTCTCGCTGTGTTGCCCAGGTTGGAGTGCAATGGCGCGATCTCCGCTGCCTCCCAGGTTCAAGCGATTCTCCTGCCTCAGCTTCCCGAGTAGCTGCTAGGATTACAGGCATGTGCCACCACGCCCGGCCAATTTTTGTATTTTTAGTAGCGACGGGCCATGCTGGCCAAGCTGGTCTCGAACCCCCGACCTCAGGCTATCCGCCTGCCTCAGCCTCCCAAAGTGCTGGGATTACAGGCGTGAGCCACCGCGCCCGGCCAGGAAAATGTTTTTTAGCGGCGTCGATCTGCTGGTACTGTCACTGCTGCTCAGCCATTGTTCAGTTCATTTCTTGCCTTCCCTAAGTCTCTCTCCTCCCTCCATCACCCTGTATTTAAACAGCATGAGAGGTTCTTCATATATATTTATATAGCAAGGTAACTTTTTAATATGTTTTTATATTTTTGTTTCATTCTTACAGGGTCTCTGTAAAATAAATGGACACGTATTATTTTACCCATTTTTACATAAAACATATACACAAGGATTAAATGACTTGCTCAAGATTAGGTAGTAGAGTTGGAAGGTGACCAAACATTCTGGCTCCATTTGAGTGTTTTGGTCTCCACACTGCCATCAGCAACCTCCTATTGGGTACTGTGTTACTAGGAAAAGAGGATAGCTAAAGGAAGGATCATATACTCAACTTTCTGTCAAGTGTGGTTTAATATCAAATTGTGGATCAGGTTTAGCACCAAATATCTTCCTCCTAAGTCATTTGCATATTTAAAATGATTTTCTTTTTTTCTTTTTTTTTATATTTTGGAGACGGAGTCTCGCTGTGTCACCCAGGCTGGAGTGCAGTGGCATGATCTCAGCTCACTGCAACCTCTGCCTTCTGGGTTCAAGCGATTCTTCTGTCTCAGCCTCCCAAGTAGCTGGGACTACGGGCAAGTGCTACTACGCCTGGCTAATTTTTGTATTTTTAGTAGAGATGGGGTTTCACCACATTGGCCAGGCTGGTCTTGAACTCCCAACCTCGTGATCCGCCCTCCTCGGCCTCCCAAAAAAGTGCTGGGATTACAGGCGTAAGCCACCGCGCATGGCATTTTCTTTTCTTTTTGAGATGGCGTCTTTCTCCGTCCCCCAGGCTGGAGCACAGTGGCATGATCTTGGCTCACTGCGACCTCCGCCCCCCGAGTTCAAGCAATTCTCCTGTCTCAGCCCCTCTAGTAGTTGGGATTACAGGCTTGCGCTAGCATGCATGGCCAATTTTTTTATTTTTAGTAGAGCGGGGGGTTTCACCATGTTGACCAGGCTGGTCTCAAACTCCTGACCTCAAGTGATATGCCTGCCTCAGCCTCTCAAAGTGCTGGGATTACAGGTGTGAGCCAACGCGCTTAGCCTAAAATGATTTTCTTTTCAAAGGAAACTTACTAGCAAGCCAAGCTTACTTATTATTTATTTTATTTTATTTTATTTTTAGAGACAGGGTCTTGCTCTTTCGCCCAGGCTGGAGTACAGTGGTGATCATAGTTCACTGCAACCTTGAACTCCTGGGCTCAAGCAATCCTCCCACGTCAGCCTCCTGGGTAGCTGGGACTACATGTGTGCACCACTACACCCAGCTAACTTTTTGTATTTTTTTGTAGAAAGAGGGTCTCGCTATGTTGTCCAGGCTGTTTTTGAACTCCTGGCCTCAAGTGATGCTCCCATTTGGGCCTCTCAAAGTGCTGGGATGACAGGCATGAGGCGCCACAGCCAACCTGTGTTGCTTATTCCTTTTGCTTCAAATATATCTCTGCTCTGGCTGGGCGCAGTGCCTCATGCCTATATTCTCAGCATTTTGGGAGGCTGAAGCGGGTGATCACCTGAGGTCAGGAGTTCAAGACCAGCCTGGCCAACATGGCAAAACCCCATCTCTACTAAAAATACAAAAATTAGCCAGGCACGTTGGCACATGCCTGTAATCCCAGCTACTCGGGAGGCTGAGGCAAGAGAATCACTTGAACCCTGGAGGTAGAGTTTGCAGTGAGTAGAGATTGAGACACTGCACTCCAGCCTGGGCAACAAAGTGAGAACCTGCCTCAAAACAAAAAACAAAACAAAACAAAAACTAACTATATCTCTGCTCTGTAACCAAATTTCAGATAAACTGGTGCAGCCCTTCAGTATGGGGCAAAAAAAGTTATCTTTATGTCTTGTGTCCACTTTTATCACTACAAATTTTACAAAATATCCCTGTATATATATATTTTTTTTGAGACAGAATCTCACTGTGTTGTCCAGGCTGGAGTGCAGTGATCACTGCAACCGCCACCTCCCAGGTTTAAGTGATTCTCATGCCTCAGCCTCCTAAATAGCCGGGATTACAGGCATGTGCCACCATGCCCAGCTAATGTTTGAATTTTTAGTAAAGATGGGGCAGGGGGTGCAGGGATCTCGCTATCTTGACCAGACTGGTCTTGAACTCCTGACTTCAAGTGATCAACCTGCCTCAGCCTCCCAAAGTGCTGGGATTACAGGTGTGAGCCACCATGCTGGCTAATGTTGTTGTTGTTGTCGTCTTGAGATGGAGTCTCACTCCCATCGTGCATGCTGAAGTGCAATGACGCAATCTCGGCTCACTGCAACCTCCACCTGGCTCACCGCAACCTCCACCTCCCGGGTTCAAGCGATTCTCCTTCCTCAGCCTCCCGAGTAGCTGGGGTTACAAGCGTGCGCCACCACCCCCAGCTAATTTTTGAATTTGCAGCAGAGACGGGGTTTTGCCATGTTGGCCAGGCTGGTGTTGAACTCCTGACCTCAGGCGATCTGCCCGCCTCGGCCTCCCAACATGCTAGGATAACGTGTGAGCCACCACGCCCAGCCTTGTTGTTTTTATAAACTATATTTTTTCCTGTTAGCTTGTGAAAGTTGATTGGGTCATTCTTGTCATCCCCAACTAAAACAGTTTCGAGAGGTAAAGGGAAAAAAAGTACTCAGGGCACATAACATTGCTCCAAAAATGTAATTATCTGCAAGCCTGACTGCTGAAACTGCCTGCTGTAACCTAAACCAGTTTTATCTAATTAACTGCTAAAACAATGCAGTGACTCTTAAGAGTCGTTTTACCTAGTTGCCATCGCTTGCCAATCAAAACTTGCCAGCTCCCCAAAACCTTACTAGTGACAATGAACTTTCTTAAAGAGCAATATGTAACAGTTCTCTTTTTTTGTTTTTGTTTTGATATAGGGTCTTGCTTTGTTGCCCAGGCTGGAGTGTACTGGTGTGATCACAGCTCACTGCAGCCCCAAACTCCTGGGCTCAAGTGAACCACTCATCTTCGCTTCCCAACGTGTTGGGATTACAGGCATGAGCCACTGTTTCTGGCTACATTTCTCTTTTGCAAAAATAAAACCTCTAACCATCTCTTTGTTCTTCTGACATACCAAAGACCACCCTGTTTGTGTGTATGCCCTGAATGGCAATTATTGCTTCCTAAATATTTTAAATTTGGAGCATTCGTCTCTGTATTTTATTTTACTTGGATAGCCTTTTTCTTTCTTTCTTTCTTTCTTTTTTAAGATGGAGTCTCACTCTTACTGCCCAGGCTGGAGGACAGTGGTGCGATCTTGGCTCACTGCAACCTCCGCCTCCTGGGTTCAAGTAATTCTCCTGCCTCAGCCTCCCCAGTAGCTGGGATTACAGTGTGCCCACCTCCACACCTGACTAATTTTTCTATTTTCAGTAGAGATGGGGTTTCACCATGTTGGCCAGGCTGGTCTCAAAGCCCTGACCTCAGGTGATCCACCCACCTTGGCCTCCCAAAGTGCTGGAATTACAGGTGTGAGCCACTGCACCCAACTTGGACAGCCTTTTTCTACCCCTGATTCCCAGGAGAATTGTTGCTCTATTTCCCCATGGCTTACCTTGAAAAGTTAGTAGAATACTAGAGAAAAGGATGGCCAATTACATGCTTACAAGCCATGTTTCAGGAGATGACCCTTGTAGCCCAGATATTCATTTGCCTCACCCAAATTCAGGTTTTAGGTGTAAGCCAGGATTTGGGGGATGGAGCTGAAAATGCTTCTCCAAACAGTGAAAAGTGGACCAGGCGTGGTGGCTCACGCCTGTAATCCCAGCACTTTGGGAAGCTGAGGAGGGAGGATCACTTGAAGCCAGGAGTTTGAGACCAGCCTGGGCAACATAGTGAGACACCCCCACCCCCTGCTAGCTTTACAAAAAAATTAGCCAGGTGTGGTGGTGCACCACTGTGGTCCCAGCTACTTGGAAGGCTGAGGTCAGAGGACTGCTTGAGCCCAGGAGTTCGAGGCTGCAATGAATGGTGATAAACCCACTGCACTCTATCCTGGGCAACAGAGTGAGAGCCCGTCTTAAATAAAATAAAATAAATGAAAAAATAGAAAAGTGAAGGCAACGTTAATAAGTCTCCACTATGACATAACCAGCATCACACATACACACAAATCCTGCATATATCACAACAATCTCAGTATAGTAATTATGTGCAGAAAAAAAAAAACCCATCGGGGTAAGCATAGAAAGCATTTTTTCATCATCTCCGTTTTAGTCCAAATGAAGAAGTAGAGTTCCCAATGGCATGAAACTAGATGTTGGCAGAGGAAAAAGTGAGTCCTTGTCCTGTCCTAGTGTAAGACTTCTGATTCTGGACAATTCTCAGTAGGACTGGCAATCGCTGTACTAGGCCTCCTTGTGATTTTTTTTTTTTTTTTAAGTTCTGGGATACCTGTGCAGGACGTGCAGATTTGTTACATAGGTAAACGTGTGCCATGGTGGTTTGCTGCACCTATCATCCCATCACCTAGGTATTAAGCTCCGCATGTATTAGCTGTTTATCTTGATGCTCTCCCTCCCCCAGTTATCAGGATTTTTAAACAGTTTGCTCTAATTCACTGACAGGATTCTTTTAGAATGAATCTGAAAAAGCTGGGAATCTTTAAACTGAGTGCAGATCGGATCACCTGGAACAGTGCAGGTGTTTGTTAAAAATAAAGATTGCCCCAAATTTTCTACTCAGAGGGTCTGAGGTGGGGCTAGCGACCTGCAGATTAAAGGGCTCTGTGGGAGACGCCCTGCTGGTGGCCAGTCCCGGGGTTTAGCTGTTCACTGTTGCTACTCGTGCTAAACCGCGGTCTAACACTACCGACACTATTAATGACCCTGGTCCTCAAGACTACCGGGCCCCAGACGGGGTGAGGCCCTCATCATCTAGCTTAGCAGGTTCCGCTACCCACGTGGTCACCCGGGGCAACCACAAGGTCGACCCAAAAGACAAAAATAAATGTATAACGAATGCCAGGACAAAGCTGGAATATATCTAATCATTCATTTTGAGGTTTAAACTTAAAAATGTTACTTAAAAAATAAGTAACCTGCCAAAAAATGCACAGTGGCCCCGTGGGGCGGGGGAGAGCGGTGGTGAACGCGAGGGGCAGTACTTCCGGGTCAGGTGGGCCGGCTGTCTTGACCTTCTTTGCGGCTCCGCCATTTTGTCTCAGTCAGTCCGGAGGCTGCGGCTGCAGAGGTAACGCCTGCGGAGAAACTGCAAAGATGCTGTCCGTACGCGTTGCTGCGGCCGTGGTCCGCGCCCTCCCTCGGCGGGCCGGACTGGTGAGCACCGAGGGCCG
>NW_012101909.1:944977-946031 GCF_000951045.1 Mandrillus leucophaeus
CCCCTTTTCCTCGCTGCCTGCGCAGAGTGAGGCAGAATGGTACAGGGCAGACAGTGAACTCGACGGTGTCCAGATAGAAGGCCTCAAGATTCCTGTCTTCGACTGAGAGCGGCCCGGGAAGTGGGGTCTTGGGTGAAGGTCAGGGCTTGGGCGCTAGCTCTCCGAGGCCTTTTCCGAATCGGTGAGCTTCCTCTCGGCGGATTCTTAGGGTCGCGTCCTGCTGAAGGTCAGGAAACTGCTGTCAGCTCTTGCTGAAGCTAGTCATGGAAGTCTGACATTGTGTGAAGGTCAGCAGCATTTCACCTCTGCCTGGAGCTCAGTTTAGAGGAAAGGAATAAATGGAGGTGGTGTTTGGAATACTTAAGTAGGCTTTCTCTTAGTGCTGAATACGAAACGACCGTGAAAACATCGTGCAGGTGCAAAGAACCATTTCATGTGGCCAGCACTGTGGCAGCAGTGAAGCTAGTTTCTAAATTGTCTCTCCGGCAAGAGAGTGTGCTTTGTGGCACTTGAACGTGTTTAAATAATTTGTCCTAGAGTTTTCCACCTGGTTTTGAGTAATTTTTAGTGATTGAGAATTCAAGTAAAAGAGAACAAGGTTGGAAAATGGCTGTAAGAGTTAATGCCCTTGGTTGTTTCCCTTGAAATTAACATTTCAGTGTAAACGCATTGACGCAGTGTAAACGCAAAAACGCAGTTTGTTTTTTTGTTTTTTTTTTTAAAGTAATCTGAATTTGAAAGTTGAAATAAACATGTTGGCTGTTTTGCTGCCTTAACAACTGCTGGTAGCATCATGGTTTTCTGTTAACAAAAAAGCATTTTTAACGGTTTTCATCTGGTTCCTATGGAAGGTAGTAGCTTCAGAATTGACAGTAACCAGTCGCAGCCTTAAAACTTGAAGGAAAGAAACAAAAGGAAGTTCCAGGTGGCTGCAGGATTTGTTGAGAGAGTAAAATAAGTCCACATCCCATAACTCTTAGTTTCTAATCTAACTCTAGCATTTATTAGGTTTTTATTTGCTTTTTTTTTTTTTTTTTTTTTTTTTTTTTTTTGA
>NW_012101909.1:948542-949786 GCF_000951045.1 Mandrillus leucophaeus
TGGGAAGGCTGAGGTGGGATCACCTGAGCCCAGGAAGTCAAGGCTGTAGTGAGCCGTGATTGCACCATTGCACTCCAGCCTGGGTGACAGAGTGAGACCCTGTCCCAAAAAATAAAAATAAGTCGGGGGTGGCTCACGCCTGTAATCCCAGCACTTTGGGAGGCTGAGGAGAGTAGATCACTGGAGGTCAGGAGTTGGAGACCAGCCTGGCCAGCATGGTGAAACCCCATCTCTACCAAAAATATAAAAAATTGAACGGGTGGTGGCGGCGCACCCCTGTAATCCCAGATGCTCGGGAGGCTGAGGCAGGAGAATTGCTTGAGCCCAGGAGGTGGAGGATGCAGTGAGCCGTCTCAAAAAAAATAGTAATAAAATACAGACTGCATCTTAAAAATATGTGGGTGTTTACTGTGTACTAGGAGCTGTATAAAAGGTTTTCACATATATCAAAAGGTACTTTATTTCATTTAACATTTTAAACAAAATGCTTTATATATAATAAGTATTTTCACCAGCACTTTGATCACACTAAGCTGGCATTTGTTTAAGCTTGTCAGTTTTATAAAGGCTTTGTTAAAATTCAAATTTTTAAGAATACTTTTGCACTAGGTCTCCAGAAATGCTTTGGGTTCATCTTTCATTGCTGCGAGGAACCTCCATGCCTCTAACACTCATCTTCAGAAGACTGGTAAGTCAGTATTTCTCAGTCTACACGGCACTTACCAGATGAAGATACAAATTATCACACTAGATGAAGATCAAAATTACATACATCATGTAACTGTTGTGGGTTGTTTTTCATTTGTTAGTTTTTTCTTTAGTTTGTATACACTCTCAGGTTCTTAAACCATTATGTGCCATTTAGCCCTGTCGTGGTTCTCTTGTTATAATCAAATGAACTACAGTTACATGTTTTTCTTTTGATGTTAGTACAGCTTCTTTGTTCTGATAATGGCCCTTGGGTAGAAATGGAAGGGCCATATACTAGGTAATGGAATCTTTCTGACCTGTGAAAGACTTCTTTTTTCCTCTTTGAAAAAGCGTTAGAAAACATGTAAGTTCTTTTTTTGTTATTTTTTTTTTATTATACTTTAAGTTCTAGGGTACATGTGCATAATGTGCAGGTTTATTACATATGTATACTTGTGTCAGAAAACATGTAAGTTCTTAATGATAGGTTTTATTTTTCAAAGGCAGTAGCTGCTAGATATTTGGCAATCTGTGAACTTGCACATTACAGATGT
>NW_012101909.1:955726-957814 GCF_000951045.1 Mandrillus leucophaeus
GGAGTGATTCTCCTGCCTCAGCCTCCTGAGTAGCTGGGATTATAGGTGCCCGCCACCACACTCCGCTAATTTTTGTATTTTTGGTAGAGACGGAGTTTCACCATGTTGGCCAGGCTGGTTTCGAACTCCTGACTTCAGGTGACCCGCCTGCCTTGGCCTTCCAAAGTGGTGTGATTACAGGTGTGAGGCACCGTGCCTGGCCTTTTTTTTTTTTTGAGACTCTGTTGCCCAGGCTGGAGTGCAGTTGTGGGATCTTGGCTCACTGCAACCTCCACCTCCCTGGTTCAAGTGATTCTCCTGCTTCAGCCTCCCTAGTGGCGGGGATTACAGGCACGCACTAGCACACGCGGCTAATTTTTGTATTTTTAGTAGAGAGTTTCACCATGTTGGCCTGGCTGTTCTCAAAGCCCTGACCTCAGGTGATCTGTCCACCTTGGCCTCCCAAAGTGCTGGGATATTTTTGTTTGTTTGTTTTGTTTTGTTTTGAGACAGAGTTTTGCTCTGTTACCCAGACTGGAGTGCAGTGGCATAGTCTTGGTTCACTGGAACCACCGCCTCCTGAGTTCAAGTGATTCTCTCCTGCCTCAGCCTCGCGAGTAGCTGGTATTACAAGCATGCAGCACCACAGCTGGCTAATTTTTTTTTTTTTTTTTTAAGTAGAGATGGGATTTTGGTATGTTGGCCAGGCTGGTCTCGAACTCTTGGCCTCAAGTGGTCCGCCTGCCTCCCAAAGCGCTGGTATTACTGGCGTGAGCAACTGCACCTGACCCCTATATGCTAAGATGAAGAATACCACCTATACTACCCTGTGTGCCTTGAAAGAGAAAGACACACTTTGTTAAAGTGTTAAAGACACACAGTTGGTTTTTATTTTTTATTTTTGTTTTTTTGAGATTGACCAGGTGATCCGCCCGCTTCGGCCTCCCAAAGTGCTGGGATTTCAGGTGTGAGCCACCGCGCCTGGCCCAGATAATTTTTGTAATTGAATTGAATTGTCTTCCATAGGGACTGCTGAGATGTCCTCTATTCTTGAAGAGCGTATTCTTGGAGCTGATACCTCTGTTGACCTTGAAGAAACTGGGCGTGTCTTAAGTATTGGTGATGGTATTGCCCGCGTACATGGGCTGAGGAATGTTCAGGCAGAAGAAATGGTAGAGTTTTCTTCAGGCTTAAAGGTAAATTATAAAATAAGATTTTGGTATCTAAGTCTTCTCAGTTATTCATTTAGTGAATCAGAGATTGTGTCAGATTTTTAAAAAACTTTGTCTCAATTTGCCTCAGATTTTTTTTTCTTGTTATCATCATATATCGTGAAGAGAATAAACTTAAGGGTTTGAATTTGCCAGGTTTTTTTTTTACTCTAGGGACTGATTTATACATAACTTGTAGCCACTGGCTCCAAAATGTAAAATTGAGTAAACTTTAACTGCAAATCCAAGAAGTTCTAGTCTGTTCTTTCTTGCTGTTAAGATTATTTTATACAAAAGCAAAGCATTTGATAACTTCAATATAATTTTTCTGGTGGAAAGTTGGAAGTCCGTGACTTTGTATTTCTAGTGACTAAACCTATTGTTCAAAGGCAAGTTTTGGTGTAGCTATCAGAAGCTCTCTAATGATGTAAGTCTACTTTCTGTTGGGTTGAGTCTCATCTGTCAGTGGTATGAGACATAAGTTGTAGGAGTTAGGGAAAGCAGAGGATGACATCTGGATAAACTAGAGAGTAGAACTGTCTAGTAGGCACACAGATATGGGAAAAGATAGTCTTGATACTCTTGCTAATGTCTACTATGGAAAAAGAGCCACTTGATGTGGAAGACTTAATTACAGAGCCCAAAGTTATCATGAGCTGTAAGACATTGGCCAGTTTAACATCTTCAGTATACAGTATTTATCTTTGAAAGGTGAGGTCGAAACAAATTAATTCTGAGTTCCCCTTTTAGCTTTTAAAATCCAAGTGTCTAGAACAATACTGTCCAATAGTATTGGACATACCTAGTATTCTGCAGTGATGAGAATACATCTGTTTAATATGGTACCTACTATCACTATTAATCATGTAAAATATGTCTAGTGTGACAGGAATTGAAT
>NW_012101909.1:959919-961541 GCF_000951045.1 Mandrillus leucophaeus
TCCAATTTAAAATCACAATATTGATAACATTGTAAAACATAAAATGTATTTTCTCCGCAGATGCCATGAAGTACACCATTGTGGTGTCAGCTACAGCCTCAGATGCTGCCCCACTTCAGTACCTGGCTCCTTACTCTGGCTGTTCCATGGGAGAGTATTTTAGAGACAATGGCAAACATGCTTTGATCATCTATGACGACTTATCCAAACAGGTCAAAGGAAATATATTTTTAGAATCTACTTATTTGTACTGCAGTGAAAGTTCACATATGCAACTTCTATTTAATAGGTCAACTTCACAAACCTATTCTGTACCATAGGCTGTTGCTTACCGTCAGATGTCTCTGTTGCTGCGCCGTCCCCCTGGTCGTGAGGCCTATCCTGGTGATGTGTTCTACCTACACTCCCGATTGCTGGAGAGAGCAGCCAAAATGAACGATGCTTTTGGTGGTGGCTCCTTGACTGCTTTGCCAGTCATAGAAACACAGGCTGGTGATGTGTCTGCTTACATTCCAACGAATGTCATTTCCATCACTGACGGACAGGTATTATATTATGATTAAAATAAATGTAAAAAAAGTTTTGGATAATTCTAAGGCATTGGTTTAGACTAATGGTATATTAACTGATTTGCTAAATGCATTTTACTTTTTATTGTGGAACATTTCAAATACATAGAAAAGTTAGCAGAATGGCATGGTGAAACCCAACGTATCTGTCACCCAGTTATTTCATAGAGTAGTGTGTTTCATTCTTGTTTCATTTTTAACCACTACTGTTCTCCCTTTTAGATAATTTTGAATCAAATAGAAATTATATCTCTTCATTTGTATATATTTCAGTATAAAGATGTTGACTATTATGTTTTTTTCTCATCTCATGCACATCTCCTAATTGCAGCAATAAAACATGCAGGTCTGTTCAGGTCATGAAAGATTGGGGGACTGACGCTTTGCATTGTTAGGTTTTGAGTTTCAGCTTTTTGGCATAATGACAGATTTGAAGATAGCTGATTTCTTACTTCAAGCTTGCTAGCAGGCGTATTTCTTTACCTTATAGATCTTCTTGGAAACAGAATTGTTCTACAAAGGTATCCGCCCTGCCATTAACGTTGGTCTGTCTGTGTCTCGTGTCGGATCTGCTGCCCAAACCAGGGCTATGAAGCAGGTAATTTTGCCTCACTTGGCAGGAAGGGGGCTATCATTAGATTAGCATCTTAAAGTATTCATATATTAACTATATTTGTATAGTGCTCTGTGTCACTGAGTTACAGTACAGTAATTTCTGTATTTCAGGTGGCAGGTACCATGAAGCTGGAATTGGCTCAGTATCGTGAGGTTGCTGCTTTTGCCCAGTTTGGTTCTGACCTCGATGCTGCCACTCAACAACTTTTGAGTCGTGGTGTGCGTCTAACTGAGTTGCTGAAGCAAGGACAGTATTGTGAGTTGTTCTTTTCTTCGTTTGGTCAGGTTCCTATTGTGTATCAAGGTCTTCCCAGGCCCACAGAGCTACATCATATATCACAGCCTGTACTATGTGGTGTTATCTGTTATCTTTCATCAAAGGCACTTTTACTTAAACTACATTTGTTTTTTGATTTTTGATTTTTTTTTTTTTTTTTT
>NW_012101909.1:964276-966032 GCF_000951045.1 Mandrillus leucophaeus
TAGTATTCTGCAGTGATGAGAATACATCTGTTTAATATGGTACCTACTATCACTATTAATCATGTAAAATATGTCTAGTGTGACAGGAATTGAATTTTTCATCTTTTAAATTTGACAAATTTAAATAGCCACATGTGGTTAGTGGATGCTGTATTGAACATCAGAGATGTAGATTACAGTTTTTGGACCTGTAATGATATTCCATGATACTCCAAGTACTTCTCCAGAGTTTTCATTACTGACCAGACTATTCCTGGAATAGCCTTTTTGCTTCAGACATGATTTAAGGCTCTAAAATATAGTTATAATGATGAGAGGTGATTTGGTGCTGTTAGGTTATGAAAAATTTGTATTTGATTGGTTTCAGTTAGGTAGCTTTTAATTTCACTTTCTGCTAACCCAAAGAGTACAGGTTTTGATTAGTTAATTTTTGAAACTGTTTATGGAGCTTCTGACACATAAAAAAGATGATAATCGCATTTGTCTTAAGATTTCCATCACTTTATTTCATACTGATCACCCAGCCCAAGAGTCATTGCCAGAGAAAATGCAGTGGAAAAAGCTTATTAACCTGTCCAATTTCTTTGCTTCTGTAACAGTTATTTGAGGATATGATAGCATATTAGGCTTATCAATGTGCTGTCCTAAGATTATTCAAGGGAATATGTTGCTATTTTAAAAGTCTTAATCAGAGAGGGTTATTTAGTTGGAAAAGTACTAAAGAATAAACCAGGTGAAAAGGACAATACTGCTTTCCCCCACCCGGCTATTTTCTTAGGTAGTATTGGTGTATGAGGAGGAGTGCCCTTTCAGCTTCGTTGATGTTCAGTTGTGTCTTTTGTGCAGGGTATGTCCTTGAACTTGGAACCTGACAATGTTGGTGTTGTCGTGTTTGGAAATGATAAACTGATTAAGGAAGGAGATATAGTGAAGAGGACAGGAGCCATTGTGGACGTTCCAGTTGGTGAGGAGCTGTTGGGTCGTGTAGTTGATGCTCTTGGTAATGCTATTGATGGAAAGGTAGGTTTAATGTTGATTAGATATAGTTGCAGCTTTTAACAAACATCAGAACTGATTATGCTTAGGGTTTTTCTTTTCTTTTTTTTAACAGGGTCCAATTGGTTCCAAGACCCGTAGACGAGTTGGTCTGAAAGCCCCCGGTATCATTCCTCGAATTTCAGTGCGGGAACCAATGCAGACTGGCATTAAGGCTGTGGATAGCTTGGTGCCAATTGGTCGTGGTCAGCGTGAGCTGATTATTGGTGACCGACAGACTGGGTAAAGACTCAAAAGCATATTAAAAGTGCTAACTAAAATTTGCTCAATGGAAGGATTACATTTTAGTCTTGGAATGGTAAATGGTAATGGGGACGTTAGAATGTAATATGAGGATTAATAGTAGTAAAATTTTACCTTTTAAGTTTAGGAAGATTTATGTTTACTTTATCTTTTTAAAGGAAAACCTCAATTGCTATTGACACAATCATTAACCAGAAACGTTTCAATGATGGATCTGATGAAAAGAAGAAGCTGTACTGTATCTATGTTGCTATTGGTCAAAAGAGATCCACTGTTGCCCAGTTGGTGAAGAGACTTACAGATGCAGGTAGTAAAAGAAATTTAGTCCCGTTGCTTTTATCTCAAGTCCTATTACTGCTAATTGTAGAATAGCTTCTCCTTAATGAAGACATATTTTAATTATTCCCTAATGAGCTGAACTTTTAAATACAAATCAGTAAGTAAAATAATATAAAAC
>NW_012101909.1:969102-971294 GCF_000951045.1 Mandrillus leucophaeus
GGGCCCAAACTACATTTCTTATTGTCATTTGAATGTAAATGATAGGGGCTTCACAACCAGGAAAACTGAAGTATAATGTCTGCCTTTCAGGAATTAAGGCCTGTTAGATTCCCCTTCCCCACTTGGCTATATGAATGTGTAATTTGGCAGATTTAAAAGAAAGTTAATATGTTTTTATTTTGTCAAGTGATTTCAGCAAAATATTTATACCCAAAACAGTATTAATACTGTCAGATTATAAACAGTGCTTATGGACTATACTGAAAGATTATATTTCAAGCCTTGAAAATATAAGAAATAACTGTTTTCTGTCAGGGGAGGGAGGAAGGATTATTAAGTGGAGCTCTCGGTCACTGAGATTGTGAACAATAGATAATTTCCAGGGACATGTTAGGAATTGGAGAAAAAGTAAGTTTTCCTGACTTTGGTAACATGGCATTCATTTCTTTGAGCAACTCACTTGGCATTCTTTTTGTATCTTTCCAGCTCCCATGGCTATTGAAGAACAAGTGGCTGTTATCTATGCGGGTGTGAGGGGCTATCTTGATAAACTGGAGCCCAGCAAGATTACAAAGTTTGAGAATGCTTTCTTGTCTCATGTTATCAGCCAGCACCAAGCCCTGTTGGGTACTATCAGGTATGAATGCAATTGTTGGCCTGTTTTTGTAAAGTTATGTTTAAGATACAAAGTGAAAATTATTTTCAAATCTGTAGTTAGGCTAGTCATTAAAATTTTGTCCAGGTCAGAACTTATGACCTGCTTTTATTTCCAAATAGGGCTGATGGAAAGATCTCAGAAGAATCAGATGCAAAGCTGAAAGAGATTGTAACAAAGTTCTTGGCTGGATTTGAAGCTTAAACTCCTGTGGATTCACATCAAATACCAGTTCAATTTTGCCATTGTTCTAGTAAATTAGTTCCATTTGTAAAAGGGTTACTCTCATACTCCTTATGTACAGAAATCACGTGAAAAATAAAGGTTCCATAATGTGTAGTTGTTTCTGTCATTTGTTATTCTTTAAAACCAAGATCAAATTGAGAAATTGGTAAACATGCTTCTTGATATTTTACTTGAATATTGGTACAGTCAACTGGGCTAGATAATTCAAGGCTGAGGTCTTTAAGTTTCTTTTTTCTTTTTTCTTTTTTTTGAAACAGAGTCTCTGTCACCAAGGCTGGAGTACAGTTGGCACCCTGTCGGCCCACTGCAACTTCCATCTCCTGGGTTCAAGCAGTTCTCCTGCCTCAGCCTCCCAAGTAGCTGGGATTACAGGTGCCCGCCACCATGCCTGGCTAGTTTTTAAATATTTTTAGTAGAGACGGGGTTTCACCATGTTGGCCAGGCCAGTCTCGGACTCCTGACCTCAGGTGATCCACCTGCCTTGCCCTCCCACAGTGCTGGGATTACAAGTGTGAGCCACCACACCTAGCTGCTCTTTGTAAGTTTCTAGAATGCTTTGTGTTTAAGAAAAATTCCTAAACTTGATGTACGTGGCAGGCTGACAATACCGAAGAGCATAGCTGGCTTCTCTGCCCAGAGGATGTACCTGCATAAAGAGGTACTGTAGGCAGGAAAATAATACGACAGTTAAAATTCCCAGGGAAATGAAAAAATCTGCTGGGAACAAAAGCTGAGAAGATAGAATGCATAGGATTATGAAAACTTGGCAGTATCTCTTGTTTGTTTTGAGACAGGGTCTCCATCCCTCACCCAGGCTGTACAGTGGTGTGATCTCAGCTCACTGCAGCTTCTGCCACCTAGGTTCAATCGATTCTTCTACCTCAGCCTCCTGAGTAGCTGGGGTTACAGGCACATACCACCATACCCAGCCAATTTTTCTATTTTTTCTAGAGAGAGGGTCTTGCCATGTTGGCTGATGATGAACTCCTGGGCTCAAGTGATCCTCCTGCCTTGGTCTCCCAAAGTGCTGGGATTTACAGGTGTGAACTACCACGCCCGACCATCTTTTAATATTTTAACAGCTACTTTATTTATTCTATTACTAACTTTTCATAACCTTTGCTCATCCTTACTGCGGTTTTTTTTTTTTTAAACTGATTTATATATTTATTTTTTTGAGAGAGTCTCGCTCTGTCGCCTAGTCTGGAGAGCAGTGGTGCGATCTCAGCGGCGTGATCTCAGCTCACTGCAACTTCCACCTCCCTGGTTCAAGTGATTCTCCTGCCTCAGC
>NW_012101909.1:976194-977642 GCF_000951045.1 Mandrillus leucophaeus
TGATTGATTGATTGATTTACTTTTAATTTTTCATAGCCTTTGCTCATTCTTACTATGTTAACCTTTTTTTTTTTTTAATTTATTTTGAGATGGAGTCTCTCTCTGTCACCCAGGCTGGAGTGCAGTGGCCCGGTCTCGGCTCACTGCAACCTCTGCCTCCCAGGTTCAAGCGATTCTCCTGCCTCAGCCTCCCGAGAAGCTGAAACTACAGGCACCCACCACCATGCACTGCTAATTTTTGTATTTTTAGTAGAGACAGGGTTTCACCATATTGGCCAGACGGATTTATAAAGGCTTTTGTCTGTAGGGATCATGCATGGTCATGTTCTAAAATATTTTTCCTAGGGTTCCCCCTCCCTTGCCATTTAATTTTGTTGATGGAGATTTGCTATACCGAAACTTCATTTTTTTATCCATCACTTTGTCTCCAGTAAGTCAAAATATATTTACATATATGGGTTCCAATATCTTTGGTAGGAGAGGGAGAGCCCTTAAAGTACTCATAAGTCCTTTTCAGTACTTAGAGGAACACTGAACTCGATAGCAATTGGTCATTTCTGATCTTGACTCTTGCTTTCTAGCTGTCTACTCAAGAAATAACTTCTGGATCTGATTTGCCTTTTCTGGAATAAGGAAGTTACTTTTAGTTAGAAGCACATTTCGAGGTGTTTTTTGTTTTGTTTTGTTTTTCTGTTTGTTTTGGAGAGTTTCACTCTTGTTGCCCAGGCTGGAGTGCAGTGCCACGATCTCGACCCACCACAACCACCGGCTCCTGGGTTCAAGTGATTCTCCTGCCTCAGGCTGCCGAGTAGCTGGGATTACAGGCATGCGCCACCACGCCTGGCTAGTTTTGTATTTTTAGTAGAGATGGGGTTTCTCCATGTTGGTCAGGCTGGTCTCAAACTACCGACCTCAGGTGATCCACTGGCCTCCCAAAGTGCTGGGATTACAAGGGTGAGCCAGCGTGCCCGGCCTGTTAGAGCATTTTATACCTAGTGTCAGTGGTGATTACTATGGAGAAAAATACTTTTGAGTGGCTAATGGATTGGAATTAATTTATTACTGGGAATATGTATTGTTTGTTGACTGTCTCTCCTAGCCCACTCCTGGCACGTAAATGCTCAATAAACTTCTCAAATGAAGATAACCATGTTTGTCTATTATAAATCAAATTCCAAATGTTAACTACTGGTCCGGTCTGATGTGATTTTTTTTTTTTGTGAGACGGAGTTTCGCTTTTTGTCACCCAGGCTGGAGTGCAGTGGCGTGATCTTGGCTCACTGCAGCCTTCTCCGCCTCCTGGGTTCAAGCGATTCTCCTACCTCAGCCTCCTGAGTAGCTGTGATTATAGGTGTGCACCACCATACCTGGCTAAGTTTTGTATTTTTAGTAGAGACAGGGTTTCACCATGTTGGTCAGGCTGGTTTCAAACTCCTGACCTCAGATGA
>NW_012101909.1:977982-979538 GCF_000951045.1 Mandrillus leucophaeus
GGTCTCGATCTCCTGACCTCGTGATCCGCCCGTCTCGGCCTCCCAAAGTGCTGGGATTACAGGCTTGAGCCACCGCGCCCGGCCTGATATTTTTTAAAAATATGATAGCCCAGGTGCAGTGGTTTACGCCTGTAATCTCAGCACTTTGGGAGTATCACTTGAGCCCAGGAGTTTGAAACAGGTTGCAGTGAGCTATGATCACACCACTGCATTCCAGCCTAGGTGACAGAGTGAGACCCTGACTCTTAAAAAAAGTTGTGCTAGAAGACTTCAAGATCTCTCCTAAAACTGCATAGTCCTTTGCCCGGTGCCTTTGCTGAGCTATAGAATCCAGCCCTTTCTGTTACAGCAATGAACCGTGAGATTGAAATACTGCTTTTTACTAAGTACTTAGAGACTATTGACATAGAAGACCTCATAGGCACCTGGCTGTTTTTACCAGGCAGGCCTAAATACACTGCCAAATGGTCCTTCTATGTGGCAACCAAGTGACTGTTATAAAATTGTGTCTGTGTGCATTTATCTTATCACTGGGGGTGGTGAACGTTTGAGAAGGCTCTTGACCTTTGAAATATGAAGTTTTATGGCTTTCAGACTTGTTTTTTAAAAACTGTTAACTATAAGGTCTTGTCTTTTTTGCTCTCCTGAAAGTCTCTTAGCGTCTCAGCTCTATAATGTATGATTGCAAGAAATATTAAGGTAAGCATATCTAAAGTAGTGCTTAGTTCAGCTATTAATTGAGCATTACCTACGAGATGAACACTTAAAAAGGATTCAAAGATGAGTAAGAGACAAAAGGACTCCATCAGCAACTTACCTAGCCTAGGAGTAAGGAGGAGGAGGGAGAACGAAAGACCAATTCATCATGACTTGTAAATACTGTATGATTGCTACATAGAAATACAAATAAGATGGAGTAACCACTACAAAGTGCCATTTGGATTAAAAGATCTATGTTTAATGGTAGAACTAGGAAGGGATTTATGGAGGAGTTGACTTTTGGCAAGAGTTACAAGGCTGCTGGACTTGACTGACTTTATGAAAATACTCAGACCTAAAGAAAAATTGAAAGAATAGTACAATTAATATCCATTTACCCTTCTTCAGTATACACCACTTGTTAATATTTTGGTGCATTTTCTTTTATTAGTTTTCTGGTGAATCATTGGAGAGTAAGTTCCAGACATCTTGACACTTCATCTCAAAAATTTCAGTCTTGGCTGAGTGTGGTGGCTCATGCCTATAATCTTAGCACTTTGGGAGATCGAGGTATGTGGATCACATCAGGTCAGGAATTTGAGACCAGCCTGACCAACATGGCAAAACCCCATGTCTACTAAAAATACAAAAATTAGCCGGGTGTGATGGCGGGTGCCTATAATCCAAGCTACTTGGGAGGCTGAGGCAGGAGAATTGCTTGAACCCAGCAAGTATAGGTTGCAGTGAGCATACCACTGCCTGAGGGAAAGAGCGAAACTCTGTCTTAAAAAAAAAAATTCTCTTGTACTCTAGCCTGGGTGACAAAATGAGACCCCCTCCCCAATCTTTTTTTTTTT
>NW_012101909.1:980013-991585 GCF_000951045.1 Mandrillus leucophaeus
TTTTGAGATCGTGTCTTGCTGTCTCAAACTCCTGGATAAAGCAATTCATCCACCTCCCTCTGAGTACTTGGGACTACAGGCATGTGCTACTGCCCCTGGCACCACTGCACCCGGCTTCCTAGAATCTTATAATGGTTATCTTTTTAAAACCAGAGTTAAAGCCACATTTACCTATGACATTTACTTTGTGTGTTTTAGTCTCTTTAAGTACAAATCTTTGAATACCCCATTCGTTGTCTTTTGTTTTCCATGACTGAATTTTTTGAGGAGTCAACTAGTTGTCCTACACAATATCACATTTTGAATTTGATTAGAGATTCAGATTCAAGATAAACATTTTTGGTAGAGACACATGTGACAAGATACATTTTTTTTCTTTTGTAATAAGTATTCTTTGGGGTAATGCTTTGGGATTTGTGAATATCTTGTTCCCCAAACACATTTCACTGAATGGTATAGGATATATTCGATCCTTTCCTGAAGTAGTTTTAACATTGGGAGTTATAAAATGGTGATTTTATACTTATTTTCTCCATTTAATGGCTGCATTCTTCTCAAAGGAAAGCTTTCTTGTATCAGTGTAGACTCACAGGTTTTTAAAAAATTCAGTATATTGCTGGGCGCGGTGGCTTACGCCTATAATCCGAGCACTTTGGGAGGCCAAGGCGGATGGATCACCTGAGGTCAGGAGTTTGAGACCAGCCTGGCCAACTGGTGAAACCCCGTCTCTACTAAAAATACAAAAATTAGCTGGGCGTGGTGGCGGGCGCCTGTAATCCCAACTATTTGGGAGGCTGAGGCAGGAGAATCACTCGAACCCAGGAGACAGAGGTTGCAGTTAGCTGAGATTGCACCACTGCACTCCAGCCTGGATGACAGACTCCATCTCAAAAAAAAAAAAAAAAAAAAATTCAGTGTATTATAACATCAGTTAGATTTTGACAGCAGAGAATGAAAGTCAAGAGCATTCTTGACCTAGGTAGACCTAGCTGCATACACAAAGGAATGAAAGTAGGAACATAGTTTATTTTGGGAACAGTGACTTAACCTGCTTGCAGTATATGGATTATATGTGTTAAAAGAAAAACTTTTTAGACAAACTTAACAGAGTTTAATCGAGCAAAGAACAATTCTTGAAGTGGGCAATCCCACCAGGTCCAGAATAGGTTCAGAGCAACTCCAGTGCTGCTGCATGGTCAGAGACAATTTATGGGCAGAAAAAGGAAAAGGATGTAACAAAATGGAAGTGAGGTACAGAAACAGCTAGATTGGTTGCAGCTGACATTTGCCTATTTGAAACGATTTGAACAGTTGGCTGCCTGTAACTGCTTGATGCATGGCTGCTGTGATTGAAACTCACGTACTTGTTGCAAGAGTAGGTTATAGTCTGTTTACACATCCAGTTAGGTTACAACTCATTATGTATGGAGAAACTTCGGTCAAACTTAAGTATGGAGGCAGCGTTAGCCTAAACAATTTCCAGTTACCCTCTTGTGGTCAACCTCTTAAAACTGACATTTCTCAAAATTGAGATGTTGACCAAAACTTTAGGCATTGGTGTCACTCTGTCACCATTGTAAATGTATTTATTTGGTCTCAAATCCCACTGGGAAAGAGCGAAAACAGTGGGCTTTGTAAGGTGGGTACAAGGATTACTGTTCCCACCTTACAAAGGTGGTTTACTGTTTTGTAAAGGTTAGAGAGCAGATGAGACTTCTTATGTTGGAATCTCGTGTTTTCAGAAGCCAAAACAATGACAACAACAAAACTCCTGATCTGTTGTGGGATATATCCGCTTCCTTTAAAGTTTCAGTTGTATTATGTCGCATTTAGCATGAGTTACTTCATTTTGGTTTGGTCTGGTCTCTTAGGACATAGTGCACGAGCTCAGTCCAAAACAATGGCCTCCTATAATTTTGTTTACAATTCCCCCCTTTTGGTCAGGTTCTCACTTAGGTGACAGTGTGACTAAAACATAGGGCGTTTAGTGCCACTCCCAGTTACGTTTTGGGTTTCCAATCTCAGCACATCATTTATAGGTTACAGTGTTCTGATGGTCACATTTATTTTTTTGAATATTTTCTCATTCCAGTCAAAGGCCATTTGACATTCTGTGAATGGCTACATGCAAACATTGAAAACTTTTGAGAGAATACAGCACAGCAGGGAGACTACTATTACGACTATCAGGAGAATAATACCAATAATTTGGGGTAAGCTCCTTACCCAGGGGCGCCATGAACCAAACTAAGTAAAATCAAATAGATCAAAGAATGAGCCAAATGAAGAGTCCACTCATTTTAACCAAGCAACCTGTTTGTTAATCCTCTGCAACTGAGTCTCTGTAATGCCTGATGTATTCATCCATGTGCAACAAGAAGTGTTATCAACTGCACAGATTCTTCCCTGTTCAGCCGGTAGGTAGTCTAGAGCAATTGTGTTATCTAGTACAACTTAATTTTTTTCCTAACCACTAGACTACTAGAGATCTAGTACAATTTATTTTATTTTTGAGACAGGATCTTACTCTGTAGCCCAAGATGGAGGGTAGTGGCACAGTCATAGTTTATTGCAGCCTCAATCTCCTGGGCTCAAGCGATCCTCCTACCTCAGCCTACCAAAGTGTTGGGAATACAGGCACGTGCCCCCATGTCAGGCTAATTTTTTTATTATTATTTTTAGTAGAGATGAGGTCTTGCTATGTTGTCCGGGCTGGTCTGGTACTCCTGGGTTCAAGTGATCTTCCCACCTCAGCTTCCCAAAGTGTTTGGATTATAGGTGTGAGCCACTGCTTCTGGCCTAGTACAACTTTAGAAAGATAATTGAAAGAAGTCTTTTGTGTAAACATAGCCTTTGCAGTAGCATTTGCTATAGAGCCTATTATAAATGATACATTTTAAATCATGGCCTCATTTACATTTACCCCAAGCCATGGAAAAAGGGCCCTAGTGAATAATGCCCATACAGAATGGTGAAGGCCTCCTGACAATGTCCTCTTTAACCTATGATGTAAGTTAAGAGAGTGGACCAATGTTGTATTTCTGACTGATGATGGGACAACAAATATACCATTAACATTCCTAATTCACATTGGCCCTTTGTCTTCTATCCATCAAGGCATAAAGTTGCCCATGTATAAAGTTGGCTGCAAATTCTTCCACAAAAGTATACCCCATGGGTTGCACAAGACCCTTTTTCCATCATAGAGGCATAAGCAAGAAAAAAATTAATAGCTAAGAGTCATATGATGGCAGAGAAGTCTTGATCTGTGATCTTGGGAAGGCTATCCACATTTAGGATGCCATCTGTCTCTGGGGAGAAATTTATCTAGTTAGCTTTACCTTAAGATTTTCATTGGGTGTACAGTTGTAAGAGTCTGAAGTCCCTTCTAAGTTGTGAGATTACAGATCTAAGGTTTGAGGTCCTGAAGTTTGGCTGCAGTGTGTTTGGAAAGGGAAGTCTTTCTCTGATGGTTTCCAGAAGACCCAGTGTCCAGGTTCTAGCTCATAAAGGGTTTGATTGTTCTCAGTTGACGGATCATGAAAAGCTTCCTTTACATGAAAAGCTTCCTTTACATAGTAAAAATATATTTTGGCAAAATGCATTGAAGCCTCACAGCATCTAGTTTTATCAGAGTTTAGGAGCTGAAGATACACAAGTTTCTATTATTAGGAGCATAGGCCTTCCAGTGATTATTTCATAAAGGGTCAACTTCTGTTTTCCACTGGAAATGGATCTGACTGTAATCAATCTGCAATATCTTTGACCAGTTGATTCAATCAGCTTTGTATACTGCTTTTATTTTATTCATTCATTTATTTTTTGGAGATAGAATCTCTCTGTCACCCAGGTTGGAGTGTGGTGGTACAATCTTGGCTCACTGCAACCGCCACCTCCTGGGCTCAAGCAATTCTCCTGCCTCAGCTTCCTGAGGAGCTGGGATTACAGGTGCCCACCACTGTGCCTGACTAGTTTATGTATTTTTAGTAGGGACCAGGTTTTGCCATGTAGGCCAGGCTGGTCTGGAACTCCTGACCTCAGGTGATCCACCTGCCTTGGCCTCCCAAAGTGCTGGGATTACAGGCATAAATTACAGCGCCTGGCCTGTTTCCTTTTTTTGGAGATGGAGTCTCGCTCTGTTGCCCAGGCTGGAGTGCAGTGGTGTAATCTCAGCTCACTGCAACCTCCACCTCCCAGGTTCAAGCAATTCTCCTGCCTCGGCCTCCCAAGTAGCTGGGATTACAGGTGCACACCACCATGCCCAGCTAATTTTTGTATTTTAGTAGAGAGGGAGTTTCACCATGTTGGCCAGGCTGGTCTCGAACACCTGACCTCAAGTGATCCACCCGCCTCGGCCTCCCAAAGTGCTAGGATTTACAGGCGTGAGCCACCATGCCTGGCCTGTATAGTGCTTTTATATCTGTAATACTTCATCTAGCTGTTTTGCAGCTTGTCCAGTGAAACAAGTACCTTTGTCACTGGTGATTTCTCTGGACATGCCCCATGAGGGAGAGATATTTCCTAATAACCCTTTAGCTACTCTTATAGCATCAGCCTTCTTGCATGGGAAAGCAGAAAAGAACCAGAAAATGTGCTCTGAAAATGGCAATTCAATGAAATCCCTCTGTAAATGTTTAGCCCCTCAGGTAGCAGAAATGTACCTGAAGTTTTGATTGTCTTCCCAGGATTATGGGATGGATGTAACAAACCAAATATTGGTCATAAACCATTTTAGTGATTTAGGACAGTCACCACACACACACACGCATACTCGTTATTTGGATTATTTTAGCCCCTCCATAATGATCCGTAGATTGCAGAGCTTTTAATAATGGAAGCTTTAAGGACTCAGGGAAGACCAGGTGGCCATCTAGGCTCTCCATGAGTCCATGCTTAACACTGAATTTATATCCTCTTTTTAAAAATTTAAAAATATTTTGTATAGCTGAGGTCTCACTATGTTGCTCTGCCTGGCCTTCAGTGATTCTCCCACCTTGACCTCCCAAAGCAGTAGGATTACAGGCATGAGCCATCATACCTGGCCTGTATCCTCCTAAATACCAATTTTGTTTCTCTAATTCAGGTGCATAGCACTATTTATTAAATGGGCTATCATAGGTAATATGATTTGGACCATAAGTGTTCATTCAAATTGCATATATAAACAATTTCAGTTCTGACTAATTTGGCATGAAAATATGGCAAATTATTTTCTTGATATTCAATTAGTTTTTATCCTGCTTGTATTACCAGTTTCATAAACCAGGCAGTCTCTTCATTAGAGTTCTGAGACTTCTTATCCAGTCCAAATAATATGATCCTAAGTTACCGGAAACCTGTATTCAAGAGTGCTTGTCAAGGTCAATTCCATCCTTTCCATGAATCTCTTTGAAGACACACTTTAGGATTTTACTTGCTTGCAAAGAGCTTTTAGAAAATGCATTGGATCTAAGCACTTAACTGTGGAAATGACTTGAAATCGTCACAGTTAAACACACAGTTGACAAATAAATTTGGTTATTTCTGTGCCTATAATAATTTAAAACAATTACCATAATTACATAACATACCAAGGCATATGAGAATTTTAGGGATCTAAAATAATTTTGGAATATGTATAACAACATATCCATAAAAACGTAACTCAAGGAGACCAGCCTGACCAACATGGTGAAACCTTGTCTCTACTAAAAATACAAAAATTAGCTGGGCGTAGTGGCATGCACCTGTAGTCCCAGGCTGAGGCAGGAGAATTGCTTGAACCCGGGAGGTGGAGATTACAGTGAGCGGAGATCATTGCCACTGCACTCCATGGCACTCCACTGCATTCCTGCCATGGAATTTCTAAGTGGCATGGCTAGTTCACTGTACCAGGGCATTCTGACAAGAGTATGGGTTCCTCCCCAAAGCAAAACCTGGACTTCAGCTAGCAGTGTTAATGCTGTGCGTGGGTGACCACTGATGGGCAGAGAGGAGACACAGCAGTGCCTCACAGATCTGAGTTGCATGGGAATCTCCATTCAGACCCAGGATTGGGGTCTGGGTTAGGTAGGAACTCCTGCCACTTGTTGGTGACATGGCCTGAAATAGGGCTCCGAGATTAGGTTATAAAAATAACATGGCCTCTGCCTGAGTTTCCTTCTCTCTCAGATCCCTTGCTCTGGGGAAGGCAGGTTGCCATGTTGTGAGCAGCTTTATGACAAAGCCCATGCCACTATGACGTTTACCTTAGGCAAACAGCCAGCAAGCAGCTGCAGACAACCACAAGAATTAGCTCCAAGCGGATTCTCCAGTTCCTGGTGGGGCTCAGGCCTACTGCAGCCCCACTGACAGCCTGCCTACCACTTCATGAGTTACCCTGAGCCAGACTCACACAGTTGTAAAATCCCTAGCCCTGAGAAACTGTGGGCAATAATAAATGTTTCTTGTTTTAAGCTGCAATTTCTGAAGTAATGTATTTTGCAGCGGTAGGTAATGAGTACAGGTTGGGTGGGATGATTTCTTACTTTTTGAAGTCAGCAAGTCCTTGTAACTACGAGATAGGTTGGACTGCTCCGAGGTTCTTCCAAGTCACATCTGTGTTGCACTGATCCTGGATGGGGAAGGGATTTTAAACAAAAGAAGCAATGGAAAAAATGACAGAGGACGTCAATACATAGGGTTGTATAAACATGAAAACTGGGCCCCGCAAAATCTAATTAAATACAAATTAATTTAATTCAGTTAAATCAATGTTTATTGAGCACCTATGATGTGCTAGATAGCGTGCTAGGCCGTGAAATGCAGAGCAAGACATGTTTGCAACAAAAATGGCAAATTGGTTAAAAAAAAAAAAAGCAACACGACTTTTGACTGGTCCAATGGTAGTGGATTATCAGAACTTATTAATATTATTGTCACTAAAGTTGATGTACAGTCCCCCACTACTAAATTTGATTGGCTTTAAAAAAGAAAAAAAAAAAAGAAAACTAACAAAACTTCTAGAGATAAATGGACAAAGGACAAGGACAATTCCCAAAAGATGGCATAGCCTGAAAAAACATGCGTATGAAAAACCTGATCAAGTAGTGATAAAAACCATGCAAATTTACAGCACTAGAATGTTTCCATGATCATATAACAAGGATTATGAATGATGTTATCCAATGTTTCTGGAAAGGCAGGGACACCATGGTACACTACTGAGAGTATAGACTGAAACAACTTTTGTGGAAAACTATTTGGTAATATATTTCAAGAACCTTAAAAATATTTATATTCTTTAACCTGTAATTCCACTATGAGTAATTTTCTTTTTTTCTTTTTTTTTTTTTTTTTGGAGATGTAGTCTCACTCTGTCACCCAGGCTGCAGTGCAGTGGCGTGATCTCAGCTCGCTGCAACCTCCGCCTCCCAGGTTCAAGCGATTCTCCTGCCTCAGACTCCCAAGTAGCTGGGATTACAGGCGCCCACCACCACACCTAGCTAATTTTTGTATTTTTAGGAGAGGCAGGGTTTCACCATGTTGGCCAGGCTGGTCTTGAACTCCTGACCTCAAATGATCCACCCACCTCAGCCTCCCAAAATGCTGGGATTATAGGCATGAGCCACTGCACCTGGCCTCCACTGTGAGTAATTTTAACAATGATTTATATAAAAGATATTTATCGCAGTAATATTTCCAAAAGCATTAGGGAAATGCTAAGTACATATTGGTATATCCGCTTGATGGGAAGTTATGCAAAAATTAAAAATGATATTGATGAGTTTTCTTTGGGTTTATAATAAACTCACAGAGTATAAATTCTAAGGTCCAGAAGGGCACGGGACGAAAAGTAGGGCTCTCTTCTGCTCTCTTTCTCCTATCTCTCAGGCCCCAGACCCCCACTTCAGAGGGGACCATTGAATGTGTATGTGTGTTCTTTTTTCTTCTCATTCTAGTGATAGCTTGTTTTGCCTTTTGTTTTTTACTTATTAATATATCTGATGATTGTTCCATATCAATACGCAAAGAGTTTCCTCATTTTTTATGTTTGAATATGACTTCATTGGATTGATAAATGACAATATATTGAGCTAGTAATCCATGGATGGACATTAATTATTTCAAGTATATTTTTCCAAAATAACCACACTGCTATGAATAACTGTATCATATTTTACTTTGCATATGTAAGAATATACTTGAACGGTAGGTTTTTTGACATGGACTTATTGGGTCAAAAGGTAGGGGCATTTTACATTTTGATCACATGGCCAAATTTCTCTTCACTGAGATTTTTATTTTATTTTATTTTGAGATGGAGTCTTTCTCTGTCACCCGGGCTGAAGTGCAGTGGTGCAAACTTGGCTCACTGCACCTCTACCTCCCAGGCTCAAGCGATTCTCCTGGCTCAGTCTCCCGAGTAGTGGGGATTACAGGCGCTGTGCCACGTCTGCCCGGCTAAGTTTTGTATTTTTTTGTAGAGACGGGGTTTCACCATGTTGGCCAGGCTGGTCTTGAACTCCTGACCTCAAGTGATGTGCCCACCTCGACCTCCCAAAGTGCTGGGATTACAGGTGTGAGCCACCCCACCCAGCCCTTCACAGAGATTTTCAATTTTTACATGCAAGATTGTCTGCTTATAAAGTGGCCAGCCCTATGTTCTATCAAACTTTTTGTTAGAAAAAATATATTTAGTGATTTTAGAAAATACTTATGAAATATTAAGTTAAAAAAGCTAGACTCAACATTTTATATACAATAAGAACTTACTCATGCAAATATATATTGTTGAAAGAGATTATGCCAAAATACAGTGATTATCTTAAATGTATGATTTGTCTTAAATGTATTACATAATTTCATAATTGCTATAATAATATTAACTTTGTTAATGTCTTAATATGTTTTCTGTTGCTTATTTTTTTTTATTGAGACGGAGTCTCGCTCTGTCGCCCAGGCTGGAGGGCCGGATCTCAGCTCACTGCAAGCTCCGCCTCCCGGGTTCACGCCATTCTCCTGCCTCAGCCTCCCGAGTAGCTGGGACTACAGGCGCCCGCCACCTTGCCCGGCTAGTTTTTTGTATTTTTAAAGTGGAGACGGGGTTTCACCGTGTCAGCCAGGATGGTCTCGATCTCCTGACCTCGTGATCCGCCCGTCTCGGCCTCCCAAAGTGCTGGGATTACAGGCTTGAGCCACCGCGCCCGGCCATTTTCTTTTGCTTATAACAGAGTATCTGACATTGGGTAGTTTATAAAGGAAAAGAATTTGTTTCTTACAGTTATGAAGGCTGAAAAGTTCAAGGTTGAGGAGCTGCATTTGTGCGGGCCTTCTTGCTGGTGGGGACTCTGTGGCACAGGGCATAACATGGCAAGGGAGTTGATCATGCTAGCTCAGGCCTCTCTTCCTCTTCTTTTTCTTCTTCTTCTTCTTTTTTTTTTTTTTAGATGATGTCTCACTCTGTCTCGCCCAGGCTGGAGTGCAGTAGCGCGGTCTTGGCTCACTGTAGCCTACGCCTCCTGGGTTCAAGTGATTCTCCTGTCTCAGCCTCCCAAGTAGCTGGGACTACAGGCGTGTGCCACCATGCCTGGCTAATTTTGTATTTTTAGTAGAGATGGGGTTACATCATGTTGGCCTGCCTGGTCTTGAACTCCTGACCTCAGGTGATCCACCTGCCTCAGCCTCCCAAAGTGCGGGGATTACAGGCATGAGCCACTGCACCCAACCATCTATTCCTCTTCTTGTAAAGTATAAAGCCACTGGTTTCATTCCCGGATAATCCATTAATCTACTAACCCATTAATCCATGAATGGGACTAGTGGCCCTCGTGACCCAATCGCCTCTTAAAGACCCTATCTCTCTCAAAACTGTCTCATTTCAGATTAAATTTCAACAAGAATTCTTGGAGGGGGCAACATTCAAACCATAGAAGTTAGTAAAATATCCTAAATATACCCCTTGGATATAGCACACACTTTGTCTTTTTACTCACAATACCTGCCCCAGAGATGAACTTAAATGTTTGAGGAATGAAGAGTATTTTCCAGCAGCGAGGATGACCATTTACAATTACAAACTTTGTCACCAGATGGCGGAAGCGAGTTAAAACTCAGGGAGCTTAGGGTCTGAGTCGCGAAAATCAAGCACAATGTACTGTGAGAGCTTGTGAAACGTTCTAATAACTTAACAATTATACATGTATTAAACATGAAAATGTGACAATTAGAATTGCATCTAAACTATTTTCCAGAATATTTAAAACTTCTAGGAAAAACCTTAGTGGTGTCTCCAACTGTCCCGCTTCTGTGTCCCCAGTTAGTGCCATTTCTTACCTCTGCAGTTAAGCCAAGATTCCTACTGCCTACCATGTCCTCTGCTGCCCCTTGATGGTTCTGCCAGGCTTCTCTGCCTTCCTTCTAACCTCACTGCTTTCAAAGGATATGAGCAAGTAGGTAAATGAATGCATCCCTTGGAGATGCTTGGTGGCTGGAAGCCACCTCTCCGTCTTTGCAGTTGTGGATGACTTTATTGGGAGTTCATCTGAGTGGCGCTGGCGGCAGTATTATGGAGCAGAACTTGTTCGAGGTGCTTCACATCACTCTAGCAATTGCCCTTTCACTGTGTCTGGGCGTAACTAGAACCTGCTCCAGGGGTGAACGCTTGCTTCTCCAGGCTGGGCTGGTGCCAGTCTTGGCAACCTTGACCTTTATCCTCCCCTCCTTGAGCACCTATTCCTCTGTCCGGGATGGATCTGCCCCAGGAAGGATGTCTGTCTTTGCCTCTGTTTAGAAGGGCAGAGCTCTAACCTTGAGCTCTTCATCCCTTAAATAAACTGTGATCTTGGGCAAGTCATTCAACCCCTCTGGGCCTCAGGTTGGGCTTGGGGCCTGTCATACCAGGGAGTACTTTGTCATAAGCCCTGCATTACTGTTAAAAGTAATGGCAAAAACCGCAATTACTTTTGTACCAATCTAATACAACGCAGAGAGGGGTTTTATTTGTGAGGGTGGAAGAGTGGAGGGAGAAGAAGGAATCTTGGGCCCCTCTTGCTGGGGTGGAATGGGCAGGGAAGGGTCTTGCCTCCTGATAATGGAAAGGGAGTCAGAGAGCAGCTAAGCTCCTGGAGGTCCTGTTAGGACACCACAAAGTAACTAGAGTCAAGGGGAAACAGCAGCGATGACCTCTCCATGACATTTTAGACTAAAACGTGACCCCATTCATTAAAAACACCTGCAACATCAAAAAGTAAAATAAAAAATGAAACGTGCCCCAGGGCAAGATCTGCAGCAGGTGCCGGTGGGGCCCGCCGTGACCCGCCGTGACGCCAAGGCGTCTACAGCTTTAGCAACTGCGGGCGTTGTGGGCTCCTAGGCCTTCTGGAGCTTACACCGGGTCCTCGCGACCACCATCTGATCAGATCCCTTCTATCACCCCGCAGAGCCTGGATTTCATTCGGTCCAGGGGGTCTTGTGGGCAGGAACCCAAGCCAGGACCAGTTATTTCCAATCCTCAAAGGCTTCCAGGAGGAGGCAGCTAGCTTCGGGCTGATATATTGATCGTCGCCTGACGCTGTGGGGCTTTAAATGGGCCTGGGTCCCGGCGCTGGCTGCA
>NW_012101909.1:991915-1005126 GCF_000951045.1 Mandrillus leucophaeus
GAAGCAGAGACCCTTAGGGAGGCGAGACCCGTCCAGGGACAGTCTCTGCCGGCCCCTGGAGCTGAGCCATGAGAGGATTTGGGGATCCGGTGTGGGGGCTTGTGAGCTTTGCCGGGTTGACAGCAGTAGCTGCCCCCCGGAATCTTCTTTTTCAGGAAACGTACAGCGTAGAGGGCTTCCCTTTGCTGGAGCTTGCCCTATGCGACAGCCCTGTTTCCTGAGTTCCCTCCCCAAGCCATTGCCTCAGCCCATCCGTTCCAGGTCCCACAGTGGGCTGATGGTGTGGGAGACCCTATGAGCTGGAGGGGGTACCCCAGCCCGGTAGGGCTAGCCCAGCCTGGAGGAAGCAGGTCTGCCTGTCCCCCTCCTCTGTGCAGTCCTCTTGCCTCTGTCCTCTGACTCCCCAGGTGCCCCTCAAGGTCCATGCCCCCTCATTCAGAGGAGCTGTCCTCATCCCTTTAAGACAAGAGCAGGAGGCCGCACACCTCAAAATTGCCCGCAGCTGCCAAGGGGCCCTGACTCCTTGCCTAGGCTCCTGCTTGCCTCCCACCCAGGTAGCTTCACAGCTGCCTAGATGGTCCCTTTACCCTACGTGGGCTGCAGGGTAGAGAAACCTGCCTGGGGACCTCAGGGACACAGTTTAGACTCTGCCTGTGAGTCCGTTCACTGGAGTTTGTGAGGTCCTCCTGGGGCACTGCTCACCCTAGGGTGCAGGGTGGTGGCAGCCTCACAGAGGAACCAAGGGCACCACAGCTGGCTCTCACAAGAGGCCTGCGAGTTTTTCAGGTAGAATGGAGGACGGTGGAGTCCCATGGCAGGCACTGTGGGAAAAAGGCTGTGTATAATGCAATCTGGGGAATGAGATGTGGGCCCCAGAAATAAGGAAGTCAGCAGAGGAACTGGTTTGTGGAGACAGAAGGAGAAGGAGGCAGACGTGATACTAATAGTATGTAGTTCAGGCACAGTGGCTCATGCCTGTAATCCCAGCACTTTGGGAGGCCGAGGTAGGAGGATTGCTTGAGGCCAGGAGTTTGAGACCACCCTGGACAACATAACCAGACTCTGTCTTTCCAAAAATATCTTAAAAATTAGCTGTGCATGGTGGTGCATGCCTGTAGATACAGCTACTTGGGAGGCTGAGGCAAGAGGATTGTTTGAGGCCAGGAGTTTGAGGTTCTAGTCAGCTATGATCACATCACTGCACCCCAGCCTGGATGACAGAGTGAAACCTTGTCTCAAAAACAAACAAACAAACAAACAAACCCAACCAAACAACACAATCCTCAGTATTTAGCCATAGTTGTAGCACTGGCAAGACCAAGGCCAGGAGGGTGCTAAGCCCCTTCCCACCAGCCTCCACCTCTCAGCCCCATGCCAGGGATGCTGGATATGGGGAGGTCTTAGTGGAGAGGGTGACAGGGTGAAGACAGGGTTCCAGGCTGCAGAGTTGGTAGTATTTTAATATCTTCACAGCCAGTAAAACATGTCAGTGAGGACTCTCTGATATCTGGTGGGTGACACGCCGGGTTTGAGGGGCTGGTGGAGATGGCCCCGCACCTTGGGAAGGATGTCCAGTTTTGAGAGCTCACCTAACAGTGTGAAGCCTCTGAGGTGGGCTGCCCGGGTTTGAATCCAGTTCTGCCCCTTACTAGCTAGGTGACCCTGGGCAGCCTGCTTCCACCCCGAAGCCTCAGTTTTTCCGTACATAAAAATGCGGATAATAACAGTGTCTACTCCATAGGACTGTTGGGAGGATTAAACTTGAGAGTTTAGTACCGTACTTGACACACAGAGAGCACCTATAGTTGCCAGCTATTATTATCAGCAGCAGAGGTGACAAGTGAAAGAAGTGAGTGATGGTTATTCAAGGAGAAAGAATGAAGAGATCGGAAGTCCACAAAGAAGCTCTCTTAGTGAATGCCTCTATTGGTGAAGGAGGAGAAAGGGGACAGAGAAATAGAAAAAGGGATGAAGGGATACAGCCAGGAAAGAGCTATCACAGGCCCAAGAGAGGGACATTCCAAGGAAGGTGAGAGGACTGTGGTCAAACATGTTTGTACGTGTTCCTGAAAAGGTATGAGTCAACACACACTTCATAAATGAATGTATTTAAATGCTTCATGAAAATGTTTATTTAAGGAAACCTTCGATGAATCTGCTTCGAAAGAGAATAATCAGTGTTTAAAATTGGGATTGGAGCTGGCACGCACCTGTAGTCCCAGCTACTAAGGAGACAGGGTCTCTAAAAATCATTTTAAAATAAATGAGTAAAACTAGGATTGGCCCCAGCTGAATTTGCCTGCTATTGGTGCACACCTGTGTGTTGTTTCTCTCCCACCCTTCCCTGTGTATACCTTCTTTGTGGCACTTTGGTTAAGCGGTGCTGTATAATTTCTCTTGGTTAACTTTGATTGTACCTTGTCAGAATAAGACAGTGACCATGATTTCCAAAGATCCAGGGAAACAGCTAGGCCACAATGAGAGAAATTCCAGTTTTGGGATGATCAGACACTAGTGTCCTTCAGATATGGGTGTGCACGGGTGACAGTGGGACCTGTTCCGGAAGGGGTAGATGAAAGCAGTGTTCTTTCACCCCTGGGGATTTCCAGCCTCTTCACTTGGGTGTGAGGTCCAAATCGTCCCTGAACCTCCTGTAGATATTTATTTTTCCTGGACCTTCCTGATTCCCAAGGTTCTTGGTGTAGACCAGCTTCCTAGTTGCTGTTTCAGCAACCCTGTTCCTGTAGTGGGCAGGGCTTCTCTCTCCCTGGGATTGACTAGGGCGAGTCTTGGGGCTGTCTGAACTGGCTCATTGCCCTGCTGTCAACACGGGGCTGTCTCTTTCATCCAAACCTTTGACCAGATTGGAATCTTGTCATTCTGGAGCCTTAGCAGAGTTTGAACTGATGTTGCATCTGGCTTTGCTCAATGGCTTTTCTCTATACAGTCATCTCTTGGTATCTGCAGGGGATTGGTTCTAGGACTCCCTTGCAGGTACCAAAATTCATGGACATTCAAGTCCTTTCTTTTCTTTTATCTTTTTCAAAATAGAGATTAGGTCTTGCTACATTGGCCAGGCTGGTTTCAAACTCCTGGCCTCAAGCTGTCCTCTTGCCTTGGCCTCCCAAAGTGCTGAGATAAGAGGTGTAAGCTGGCCGGGCGCGGTGGCTCATGCCTGTAATCCCAACACTTTGGGAGGCCGAGGCAGGCAGATCACGAGGTCAGGAGATCGAGACCATCCTGGCTAACACGGTGAAACCCTGTCTCTACTAAAAATACAAAAAAATTAGCCAGGCGTGGTGGCGGGCGCCTGTAGTCCCAGCTACTCAGGAGGCTGAGGCAGGAGAATGGTATGAACTTGGGAGGCAGAGCTTGTGGTGAGCCGAGATCATGCCACTGCACTCCAGCCTGGGTGACACAGCGAGACTCTATCTCAAAAAAAAAGAGGTGTAAGCCACTATGCCTGGCCTACACACATATAACCTACACACATCTTCCTGTATACTTTAAATATTCTCCAAATTGCTTATAATACCTAATACAATGTTAATGATATGTAAATAGTTGTTTACACTGTATTTTTTTATTCGTATTTTTTAATTGTTATATTTTTATTTTTTAATTTTTGGATTATTTTTCATCTGTGGTTGATTGAATCTATGGATGCAGATATGGAGAGCTGACTGTACAGTGCTCTAGATAAATATAGGAGGCTGCTTTAAAGAATAAATAAATAAAGAATACAGGTTAACACCACAGGCTCTCCATGCTAACCCCCCCCATAGTGTATTTTGTACAATGTTTAGGTTGTTGCTGTTATTTTTAAATACTCTCTTGGATTTTATGAAAAGAAAAACTTCACGCTAGTTAAATTTAGCAGAGTTTATCTGAGCAAAGAAAGTATTCATGAGTCAGGCAGCACCCTGAACCAGTAAAGGTTCAGAGACCTCCACAAGGCAAAAGTGGGCAGGCAATACTTACAGACAGAAAAAGGAGGTGATACAGAAATAGCCTGATTGGTTACAGCTGGGTGGTTGCCTTATTTGGACTTGGCTGGGCAGTCTGCAGCCTGGGATTGGCTGAAAGCTCCCCTGTTATGATTGGCAGAGACCCAGCTACTTGTTACAAGAATATACTCTTAGTTAGGTTACGGTTTGTTTACATACTAAGTTAGGTTGTGTCTTGCTATTTATGGAGGCAGCTTTAGGCCAAATTTAATTTGACAATCTGGTCCCTAGAAACATACCAGGAGGGCTATTTCCTATTGTCTTGCCTAGTGGCAAAAGGCAAGATAGAAAGATAGAGCCATGAACAATTACCCACTCTCCCATACATTCTTCATAGAGCAGCAGGAGGGAGCTACCTTTAAAATAATTGTCAAAAATCCTTTTTTTTTTTTTGAGATGGAGTCTCATTCTGTTGCCCAGGCTAGAGTGCAATGGCACAATCTCCGCTCACTGCAACTTCCGCCTCCCGGGTTCAAGCGACTCTCCTACCTCAGCCTCCCAAGTAGCTGGGATTACAGGCATGTGCCACCACACCCGGCTAGTTTTTGTATTTTTAGTAGAGACGGGGTTTCACTATGTTGGCTAAGCTGGTCTGAAACTCCTGACCTCAAGTGATCCACCCACCTCAGCCTCCTAAAGTGCTGGAATTACAGGCGTGAGCCACTGCGCCCGGCCGTCAAAAACCGTTTCTCTTGTTTATCTTAAACATTTAATAAGAGAGGCATAGGACCTATTTTTTAAAGAAAATTAAAAAATTCTTATTGTAATACATTAACATGTGACATGAATCCATTGGTCAGATTTTAAAAAAGAAATATATACAAGATGCATGAAATGGCCTGGCGTGGTGGCTCACGCCTGTAATCCCAGCACTTTGGGAAGCCGAGGTGAGCAGATCACCTGAGCTCAGGACTTTGAGACCAGCCTGGCCAACATAGTGAAACCCTGTCTCTACTAAAAATACAAAATTAGCTGGGCATGGTGGTGGGTACCTGTAATCCCAGCTGCTCTGGAGGCTGAGGCAGGAGAATCACTTGAACCTGGGAGGCAGAGGTTGCAGTGAGCTGAGATGGTGCCACTGCACCCCAACCTGGGGGACAAAGTGAGACTTCATTTCAAAAAAAAAAAAAGAAAAAAAAAAGCATGAAAAAAGTACTTAAAACAAAATCTGGACATAGAGCCTTTTTGGATGAGAAAAGTTAACATAAAAGTTTGTTTTTGTTTTTGTTTTAAAATCAAAGTAACTAAAGCACATACTTTAAAAATCCAAATATTGGCTGGGCATGGTGGTACCTGTAATCCCAGAACTTTGGGAGGCTGAGGTGGGCAGATTGCTTGAGCCCAGGAGTTCGAGACCAGCCTGGGTAACATGGCGAAACCCTGTCTCTACCAAAAATACAAAAATTAGCCAGGCATGGGTGGGACGCACCTGTAGTCCCAGCTACTCGGGAGCTGAGATGGGAGGATGGTTTGAGCCCAGGTGGTGGATGTTGCAGTGAGCTGAGATTGTGCCATTGCATTTCAGCCTGGGCGATAGAGTGAGACTGTCTCAAAAAAAAAAAAAAAAAAAAGAAAAGAAAAAAATCCCAATATTTCTAAAAGCCTTGTGGTAAAAAACAGTATTTTTTCTTCACCTACCCCATTTGCCTCCAGCTTTTCTCAACATCTTTATGTAGAAACTCTTAGCTCTTTCTTCTAGTGGTTATCACCACTTCATAAAATGATATAAAATAATGTGATTATACTTCTCTTTCTTGATAGAGCAATTTTGAACATTATACACTGATTTACTACTACAGTGGAGGATTTAGCTCTTTTATGTCACCACTTCCGCTTCCCTATATAATTATATTACTAGTTTTAGTTTTTTATTTAGAATTTAAAAGTTACAGAAATCTCAAGGGTATAAAGAATTCACATACAACCTTCACTTGGATTCCCCAGTGTTAAACCCCATTTGTTGTAAGTCTCTCAATAGATAAGTGGATGTGTATATTTTCCCTGAATAATTAAAAATAAATAGCACTGTTTTGAACCAAATAATCAGTTTACATTGTCACAGCATATAGATTGTTTTATTCAAAGCTAAGTACACTATAATCACATCTCTATTCTTGCTTTTCCTGAACTTTTTATCTGCCTTTTTTTTTCTTGGTGGCATTTACTACCTTTATTGTAGGCTATCTTGATTGTAGCCCTCTTCTTTATCTCTCTCATTTTTTTCATGCACCAGCATATCAAGTATTTATAAAAATCATTTCCACCTGCATCCTCCTATGGCGATCCCCTTCCTGGAGCCCTCCATCCCCTGTTCCAATCTGGACTGGTTATTTTCTGGGTGTGCTGCACAGCTGTCATCCTGAGCTTCCCTAAAGTGCTCTCTTAAGTTGGAGCCACTGTTTTCTAGATCTCATGTCCCCTAAAGCCTGCCTTCCTTCCCTTCCTTCCTTCTGTCTCTCTTCTTTCCTTCCTTCCTTCCTTTTTTTTTTTAGATGGAATCTTGCTCTGTTGCCCAGGCTAGAGTGCATGGCACGATCTCAGCTCACTGCAACATCTGCCTCCTGGGTTCAAGCGATTTTCCTGCCTCAGCCTCCCGAACAGCTGGGGTTACAGGGGGCCACCATCACGCCCAGCTAAATTTTGTATTTTTAGTAGAGACGAGGTTTCACCATGTTGGCCAGGCTGGTCTTGGACTCCTGACCTCAAGTGATCTATCTGCCTCAGCCTCCCAAAGTGGTGCTAGGATTCTAGGCGTGAGCCACCATGTCTGGCCCCTAAAGCAATCTTAAAAACAAATCAGGTCATGTCATTCCTCTGCTTAAATTCCTCCAGTGACTTCCCATTGCATTCGGAGTCCAAAAGTCTGACCATGGCCTACAACCTGCCTGATGTAACCGCACCTGCTATCTCCCCATCACTTACTCTACCACAGCAGCTATAGGTCAATTACCAAATAATGAACTCTCATTCTAACTAACCAATTAACTTGTTGCTGCTGCCTGTTCTCGAGGCATCCTGTGCCCCCAGCATAAGGCACATTTGTGATATTATCATTACCTCTCTCATCTGCTTCCCATCAGACTGTAAGTTCCACGAGGTGTGCTTGAGTTGTTCAGCACTGTAGCCCCGGCACCCAGCCAGGTATCTGGGCAAAGTCACAGACTCAGCAGGTATCAGAAGGAATGAGTGAATAAATGAAGCAACAGTGAGAAAGACATGTGGCAGCAAATGGGGTAAAATCTCTGTCTTTACACTGCCTTTTGTGGGAAGTGTCATTCCACCACCCCCTCCTTTTGTTTTTGAGATGGAGTTTCACTGTTGTTGCCCACGCTGGAGTGCAGTTGCGAGATCTTGGCTCACTGCAACCTCCACCTCCCAGGATCAAGCGATTCTCCTGCCTCAGCATCCCGAGTAGCTGGGATTACAGGCATGTGCCACCACGCCTGGCTAATTTTTTAGTAGACATGGGGGTTTTGCCATGTTGGGCAGGCTGGTCTGGAACTCCTGACCTCAGGTGATCCGCCCGTCTCGGCCTCCCAAAGTGCTGGGATTACAGGTGTGAGGCACCGCGCCTGGCCTGTTCCACCCTTTCAAAGAACCTGTTCTGCTATAAGTGGCTGGTGGTCTTGCGTGAGGAGAATAATATCATCAAGGATGGGCTCTGGCTTCTTTAGAAGCCCTATACTCAAGAAGGGGTGCAGCACAAAGCCCACACATGTGGGGCTCACCTTCTGGTGAGAGACTTTGTGACCAACAGAGAAAACACAGCAACTTGTTGAAGACAGGAACTTCTTCTCCATTTCCCACGTAATCTCAGGCAGTTCAACTCAGCAAATGTCTATGTGAAGTCTGAGTGCCAGCTTTGTGGTAGCTGCTGTGGGCTCACAGGGAGACAGACACACAACATCTCACCTCTAAGAGATTATTAGCTACTCAAGAAGATGAGTCTCAACATGAAATTTTAAAACAATAGTTTTTATTTAATTTAAATATTTATTTTTGAGACAGAGTCTTGCTCTGTCACTTAGGCTAGAGTGCAGTGGTGCGATCACAGCTTATTGCAGCCTTAAATTCCTGGACTCAAGCAATCCTCCCAAGTAGCTGGGACTGCAGGCACATGCCACCATGCTTGGTTACTTTTTGTAGAAACGCTGTTTCACCATGTTGCCCAGGCTGGTCTCAAACTCCTGAGTTCAAGCAATCTGCCTGCTTTGGCCTCCCAAAGTGCTGGGATTACAGGCATGAGCTACTGTGCTTGGCCAATAGTTTTAAATATTAACATAAAATTAAGGTTATTAAAATATATATTATTAGTGATTTGGTAGTTTCCCAACTTTTTTCCTCCATGCATAATTATAATCCTATAGTATCTGTACTATCTTGTATTCTACTGCTTTAATTAAAATATCGTAACTTTGGCTGGGCACGGTGGCTCATGCCTGTAATCCCAGCACTTTGGGAGGCCGAGTCGGGTGGGTCACTTGAGGTCAGGAGTTTGAGACCAGCCTGGCCAACATGGTGAAATCTCATCTCTACTAAAAAAATACAAAAATTGGCCAAGTGCAGTGGCTCACGCCTGTAATCCCAGCATTTTGGGAGGCTGAGGCAGGCGGATCACAAGGTCTGGAGTGCAAGACCAGCCTGGCCAATATGGTGAAACCCCGTCTCTACTAAAAATAGAAAAGTTAGCTGGGCATGGTGGCGGGTGCCTGCAGTCCCAGCTACTCGGGAAGCTGAGGCAGGAGAATCACTTGAACCTGGGAGGCAGAGGTTGCAGTGAGCCGAGATCCCACCACTGTACTCTAGCCTGGGCGACAGAGTGAGAAGCTGTCTCCAAACAAACAAACAAACAAACACAAAAATTAGCCAGGCATGGTGGTAGGCACCTGTACCCAGCTACTTGGAAGGCTGAGACTGGAGAATCGTTTGAACCAAGGAGGCGAAGGTTGCAGTGAGCCAAGATCGCATCATTGCACTCCAGCCTGAGCGACAGAACCAGACTATATCTCAAAAAAAAAAAAAAAAAAAAATTGTAACTTTATTTTATATATTGCTATCTACTTTTCCTAACAATTATTTAGAAAAGTTTTGTAAGTGATACAACTATTCTGTCACTGTTTGGCATTTATGTAATTTCCAGAGGTTTCTTTTCTTTCTTTTTTTTTGAGACAGAGTTTTGCTCTTGTTTCCCAGGCTGAAGTGCAATAGCACGATCTCGGCTCACTGCAACCTCCACCTCCTGGGTTCAAGCGATTCTCCTGCCTCAGCTTCGCAAGTACCTGGGATTACAGGCATGTGCCACCATGCCTGGCTAATTTTTGATTTTTAGTAGAGATGGGGTTTCTCCATGTTGGTTAGGCTGGTCTCAACTCCCAACCTCAGGTGATCTGCCTGCCTCAGCCTCCCAAAGTGCTGGGATTACGGGCGTGAGCCATCGCACCTGGCCCAGTGTTTTCTATAATGAAGAATGTGATGCATGTCATTCATGTAAGGTATTTAAAATTTGGATTCTTTAAGTATTTATTTCTGGAAACTCAAGACAGAACTCATAATTGCCCAGTCATTTTACCATGTTTCTCTAATAAGATCACTCTTTCCCTGTCTGTAGTGATAATTTCATGCCTTTTCCACTCAAACCTCCACATCCCTCCCACATTCTCACTGTGTTTTGGTAATCTTGCCTCTACTCCATTAAGAAACCAGACAGTAGGGCTGGGTGGGGTGGCTCACACCTGTAATCCCAGCACTTTGGGAGGCCAAGGTGGGTGAATCGCCTGAGGTCAGGAGTTGGAGACCAGCCTGGCCAACATGGTGAAACCCTGTCTTTACTAAAAAAAAAAAAAATACAAAAATTAGCCGGGTGTTGTGGTGGGTGCCTGTAGTCCCAGCTACTCAGGAGGCTGAGGCAGGAGAATCGCTTGAACTTGGGAGGGGGCGGTTGCAGTGAGCCGAGGTCGCTCCACTGCACTCTAGCCTAGTCAACAGTGTGAGACTCTGTCTCAAAAAAGAAAAAAGAAAAAAAAAAAGAAAAGAAAAAAGAAACCAGAGCAGCCGGTGAAAGCTCACTTGCCTTCTATGTAAATAGGATTCAGTTTGGCTGCAAGTAATAGAAAACCTCAAAACAACAGTGGCCTAGACAAGGAAGAGGTTTATTACTCTCTCGTCTACAAGCCCCTGATTGGTCATTCCAGGGCTGGCATGGCTGCGCTTGGAGTGAGGACCCACACTCCTGTCTGCTTACTCCAGTGGTACCTGGTTCAATGCCTGGCGCATGACAGATTCTCAGTAATACCTGCTGAATGAGTGAAAAAACCATTAACTAACAGGAGGACATTGAAAAACTTTTGATGTGTAGAACCAGGATGATTTCCTAAAGAGTGGGCATATTCTCAGTGTTCCCAATAATATCTGAGGATTCTAGTTTCACTCTGTCAATCATAGCTGTTGTCTTTTTTTCTGGTCATTTAATAAGCAGAAATTGGTGCCTTACTCAACTTTCATTTGCGTTTTTATCACCAGGGAGAGCGCATGTTTGGTTATTATCTTGTAATTCCTCTTTTACAAACGGTTTTGTTTTCGTCCTCATGCTTTGCTTGCAAATTTATATGCATACTTTAAAATATATATTCTTGTATATATACGCGTGCCTGTGTGTGTGTGTGTGTAATTCACATGTTCTAACATTCAGTATAGGCATGACACAGTGAGAGGCAGTCCTCAGCTCTCAAGCTTTTGCACTGGACATTCCTGGGTTTGATTCCCAGTTTGGCTCCTTTCAAGCAGAAACATGTGTGTGCCCCTGTTCAAATCATTCAGCTTTCCTCAGCTTTGCATCCTCATCTGTAAAATGATATATGTATATGGATTTTGAAAACACTTTATACAGTCAAGTTGATTGATCTAATGTTTTGTGATGTCTTCTATTACACATCAAGGTTTTCTATGGTCCAAGTTTTACTCAATATGTGTCTTTTGATTGGGTGCCGTGACTCATGCCTGTAATCCCAGCACTTTGGGAGGCCAAGGTGGGAGAATCGCTTGAGTCCAGGAGTTCAAGACCAGCCTGGGCGACATAGGGAGACCTGTCCCTACAAAACACTTTTTAAAATTAGCCAGGCATGATGGCCAGTACTTGCAGTCCCAGATACTCAGGAGGCTGAGGCGGAAGGATCACTTGAGTCCATGCGGTTGAAGCTGCAGTGAGCCGTTATTGCACCACTGCACTGCAACCTCGATGGCAGAGCACGACTCTGTCTCACTAAAAATATTGTCTTTTGAGTACGAGGGCTTATGTATTCTGACATTTGCATAAGTCAGAAATGTGTGTGGACCTGCAAAATGAGGAGAAGGTGGATTCCTGCCCTCAGGGTCCTATATTCTTCTTAAGGAAGCAAACAAAGATGGAGGATACTAATGGGAAACAGACTGACCTACTCTCCTTCAAGCTAAAAAGAGTGGTTTACCCGCCTGGCACAGTGGCTCCTGCCTATAATCCCAGCACTTTGGGAGTCTGAGGCAGATGGATCACAGGGTCAGGAAATTGAGACCATCCTGGCTAACACGGTGAAACCCCATCTCTATTAAAAGTACAAAAAATTAGCCGGGCGTGTTGGCATGTGCCTGTAGTCCCAGCTATTCGGGAGGAAAATTGCTTGAACCTGGGAGGCAGAGGTTGCAGTGAGCCAAGACTGCGCCACTGCACTCCAGCCTGGGTGACAGAGCGAGAATCTGTCAAAAAATAAAAAAAAGAGTGGTTTACCAGGGCAAGATTATTTTTATTTTTTTCTTCTTATTAGTTTTTTAAATTTTTAGTAGAGATGGGGTTTCACCATGTTGGCCAGGCTGGTCTTGAACTCCTGACCTCACATGATTGGCCCACCTCGGCCTTCCAAAGGGCTGGGATTACAGGCGTGAGCCACCGTGCCCAGCATACCATGGCAAGATTCTGGGACAAGTCTGGCTGGATGGGTGTGATAGGGTACCAGTCATTGAAGAGTGCTAAAGTGGCACTGGGCATGCAACAAGATGGAGAAATCTTGGTTTTCAGAATACCTCTCAGGGAGGGGATGGTGTGGCACAGGGCTGGAAGGCTGGAAGGAAGACTTGAATAAGCTGCTCAGGGTTGGGAGACTGAGACCCCATCCCTACCTGAAGTGCATGCCCTCTAAGGGGCGGGAGCCTAACTCACTTCTGAGCTTAGTTTTACTGAGTGAGGCATGCGAGCTGAACTGCCAGAGAAAGCAGTCTCCATGGTGTGTCCTCTTTACACTTGCCCTGTAGTGCGTGGTCTCTGCTTCTATTTGAACATTACTATTGAAAGAATAGCTGTTGGAAGTGATAATTTCATAAGTGGCCACAAATATTTGAAAACCCTAGAAATATGGGCATCTAAGTCCCTTTAGTGCTCCCAACTTTGGTGGCCCCATCTCTTGGAATCTGCTCTGAGCCCTTATTATCAAATACAGAGATTGTTTTCTCTGTCCCAGGAGATCCAGATCCTGCCCTACAAGGCCTGAACTAGGGGTTTAAAAAGACCTAAGCTCTCAGGAATAAAAAGCATTGACTCAGGCCTTTGTCAGTGCTTCCGCAGATGGCCAGGTCTGGGCACTGTTGATTTGTCCTGTGGACTGTCTGTCCCAAGCTCAGGTTTCCTCATCTACCTGTCCTGTGTTAGGGCCTAACTGTGTAATCAGTGTTCTTGTCTAATTCCTGCCCATAAGAGTGGTTGATCTTGACTGTGACCAGCCACAGCCCAGGGCCACTGTCTTGGCTGGCAGGCCTCTCCCTGGCTGACGCAGACTGGTATTGCCTTTTCCTGGGCAGCAAGGGCAGGAAGTTTGTGGATAAGGGACCTTGATGCTCCTGCCAGGTCCTCTGAATCTCCATCTCATCTGCTTCCTTTGTCTTAGAGCTATTGTTTCTCGGTGCAAAGCAGCCTAATTTTGCTCATGAACTTCATATATTTTTGTTGTTGTTGCTGTTGTTTTGTGAAATGAGTCTCGCTCCGTTGACCAGGCTGGAGTGTAGTGGTGTGATCTTGGCTCAGTGTAACTTCCACCTCCCAGGTTCAAACGATTCTCCTGCCTCAGCCTCCCGAGTAGCTGGGATTACAGGTACACACCACCATGCCTGTCTAATTTTTGTTTTTGTTTTTTTTTTTGAGACGGAGTCTCACTCTGTCACCCAGGCTGGAGTACAGTGGTG
>NW_012101909.1:1006526-1008614 GCF_000951045.1 Mandrillus leucophaeus
AGTGAGCCAAGATTGTGCCACTCCATCCAGTCTGGGTGACAAAGTGAGGCTCTGTCTTAAATTTTAAAAAAAGACCAGCCTGGCCATCATGTTGAAACCCTGTCTCCATTAAAAATACAAAAATTAGCTGGGCATGGTGGTGTGTGCCTGTAATCCCAGCTACTCAGGAGGCTGAGGCAGGAGAATCACTTGAACCCGGGAGGTGGAGGTTGCAGTGGGCTGAGATCGCCCGACTGCACTCCAGCCTGGGTGACAGAGGAAGACCCTATCTCAAAAAAATAATAATAATAAAAATAAAAAGAAGAAGAATTAAGAGGATTTCCCCCTAATGTATTAAAAGAAGAGCAAGTATGCTTGTTTAGAATAGAATAAAATTACCAAACCTGCAACTTGTACCCAAACCCAGATGGAAGTGGACCAGCCTCCTAGGCAATGTCCAGGGTCCTGGGTCCTGGGTCCTGGCCACCTGCCTGTGGCAAGGCCACAACCATTCCCTTGAGGACACAGAGGGTCCCACCCCGCTGGTGACAGGACCTGCCTAATGACAATTATCTTGCAGCGAGACCTCTCCTCAGCACCCCTGCCTTTAAGCAGAGAGAACCGCCTATGGATTCCATGAGCCATTTATTTTTCATTTTTATTGGTACCTTAAAAAACTAGGAATGTAGGACCAGGGCACGGTGGCTCATGCATGTAATCCCAGTATTTTGGGAGGCCAAGGCGGGTGGATCACGAGGTCAGGAGTTCGAGACCAGCCTGGCCAACATGGTGAAACCCCATCTCTACTACAAATACAAAAAAAAATTAGCTGAATGTGGTGGAGCACACCTGTAGTCCCAGCTACTTGGGAGGCTGAGGCAGGAGAGTTGCTTGAACCCGGGAGGCGGAGGTTGCACTGAGCCAAGATCGTGCCACTATACGCCAGCCTGGGCAACAGAGTAATACTCCATCTCAAAAAAACAAAAAACAAAACAAAACAAAAGCTAGGAATGTAACATGCTTATTGTAAAATATCAAAACAATACAGATGTATATAGAGTAAAAAAACATAAAACTCCCTCCCTTAGCCTTCAAATCCCAACCTCCAGGGGTAAATTACTCATAGAGGATCTTTGCAGAGTCTTTTCCAGGGGTCCCCTATCCTATACAGGTAGGCTAGTGTAATTGTCTGCATGAGGTGTTGAAGAAGTGTGCTTATTATCATGCTAAGGAATGACAGGTTAGCAGGCCATCCTTTCCTCTGACCCAGAGTTTTGTATTTTTTTTAAAAGCATAAAAATAGAAATTTTACCTGGTTTTTAAAATTATGGGTGATTTTTGATTTTTCTTTTTTGCTAATGTGTTCATTGTAGAACACTGAGATATTCTGTAAATTAAGAAAAACTAGTTTTGGCCGGGCACAGTGGGTCACGCCTGTAATCCCAGTGCTTTGGGAGATGGAGGCAGGTGGATCACCTGAGGTCAGGAGTTTGAGACCAGCCTGGCCAACGTGGCGAAATTCCACGTCTACTAAAAATACAAAACAATTAGACAGGCGTGGTGGCGCTCGCCTGTAATCCTAGCTACTCGGGAGGCTGAGGCAGGAGAATCGCTTGAATCTGGGAGGTGGAGGTTGCAGTGAGCTGAGACTGTGCCATTGTACTCCAGCCTGGGTGACAAGAGCGAAACTCTGTCTCAAAAAAAAAAAAAAAGAAAAAGAAAAAATATTTTAAATGTCTCCCAAGAAAGGGGGTGGTGAAGTCACGTGCACCTTCATGTGACCAAGCAATCTTTGCTCTGAGGGAGGTCCCTGTGGAGGCAGGGAGGGGTCTCTGCTGAGTGGGAGGGAGGCAGAGCCAGGGCTAGGCTGAGGCACTTGCCTTGCATGTAAAATTTAAGGGGGTGCCAAAAAAACCATCCGTAGTCAAGATACATTATTCTTTTTTTCCTTTGAGATGGAGTCTTGTTCTGTTGCCTAGGCTGGAGAGCAGTGCCCTGATCTCAGCTCACTGCAACCTCCACCTCCTGGGTTCAAGCAGTTCTCCTGCCTCAGTCTCCCAAGTAGCTAGGATTACAGGTACCCACCACTGCACCCAGCTAATTTTTTTT
>NW_012101909.1:1008664-1009842 GCF_000951045.1 Mandrillus leucophaeus
AGTAGTTCCGCTCACTGCAATTTCTTCTTCCAAGGTTCAAGCCATTCTCCTGCCTCAGCCTCCCCAGTAGGTAGAATCACAGGTGCCCGCCACCACACCTGGCTAATTTTTTGTATTTTTAGTAGAGACGGGGTTTTGCCATGTTGGCCAGGCTGGTCTCGAACTCCTGACCTCAAGTGATCTGCCCACCTCGGCCTCCCAAAGTGCTGGGATTACAGGTGTGAGCTACCACATCTGGCCAAGATAAATTATTCTTTAATGTAATATTAAAAAAATCAAAGTTAATGAGAAAAACCCTGCAAGGAACAAAATATCAAAATTTTATTTCTTTAGAGACAGGGTCTCACTCTTTTGCCCAGGCTGGAGTGCAGTGGTGCAACCATACCTCACTGCAGCTTTGAACTCTTTGGCTCAAGTGAGCCTCTTGCCTCAGCCTCCGGAGTAGCTGGGACCAGGTGTGCACCACCTTGCTCTGCTATTTTAAAAAATATCTTATAGAGACAGAGTCTTGCTATGTTGCCCAGACTAGTCTCAAACTCCTGGTCTCAAACTCCTGGCCACAAGCGATCCTCCCACCTTGGCCTCCCAAAGCGCTGGGATTACAGGCATGAGCCACCACGCCTGGCCCCTCAAAATTGTAAAGAAAGACAGACTTGAACCCTGCATTTGCACGACCGTGCCTCACCCGAGTAGGGGCCCTGGAGGAGGGTGACGTTTTGGACCAATGAGCCCTTTAAGGAAGCACAGGGCACAACAGAGGGAAGCATGGATTTGGGGTGGGCAGGGAGAGCCTGGAGAGGGGAGTTGGGAGAACATAAGTGATGATCCATTTTGCGAAGGGAATTCCTACAGACTCCCAGAACGGCTAAGGGATCTACGTTGCCGAGGGAGCACCTGCAGATAAGAAGCGGACCCAGCGTGGATTCCCCATCATCCCAGCCCCTCCAGGGCTGCGGGAGCTGTGGGGAGCCCACCTCTGCTGTAGAGAGAGAAGGGAGAGGGCAAGTTAGTGCTTGAGGCTCCTATAGAAGCTGTGCTAGTGAGAAAATGCACCCGCAGTTCAGCTAGGCACTTACTAAACAAGAAACATACAGTCTAAAAATACTCGGTTTTCCCGTGGAGCAGAAGCTTGTTTGTCTGCTTTCTCTACCTTTATTTTCCTTATCCTTTTTTTTTTT
>NW_012101909.1:1010947-1016771 GCF_000951045.1 Mandrillus leucophaeus
TGTTAGCCAGGATGGTCTCGATCTCCTGACCTCGTGATCCGCCCGTCTCGGCCTCCCAAAGTGCTGGGATTACAGGCTTGAGCCACCGCGCCCGGCCTCCTTACCCTTTTTTAAAAGTGATTTTTCCAGTTCACAAATGAGAGTCTAAAAGTAAATTGTAAAAATATGGGGAACTTTTAGACTTTACTACTAATAACAAAATCCACATTATACAGTTTTGCTTATTACATTTAGCAAGTTTTAAAAAGTATATCAAGTGTCAGTATCTTTCACTGGGGGAAGGTGCAGGAAATGAGCATTTAGTCATTACAAGTGGCAGGGTAAACTGTTAGAGTTATTTTGGAGAGGATTTGTCTGTGTGCATTATTAGCCTTAACAATCACAAGTGTTGGCACTGGCTGGGCACAGTGGCTCATGCCTGTAATCCTAGCACTTTGGGAGGCCGAGGCAGGCAGATCGCTTGAGCCTAGGAGTTTGAGACTAACCGGGGCAACATCGTGAAACCTCGACCAAAAAAATACAAAATATTAGCTGGGCATGGTGGCATGTACCTGCAGTCCCAGCTACTTGGGTGGCTGAGGTGGGAGGATCACTTGAGCCCAGGAAGGTCAGGGTTGCAGTGAGCTGTGATGACATCACTGCCCTCCAGCCTGGGTTGCAGAGTGAGGCCATACAAAGTAACAAATTATTAATAATTCCAGGGATTAGGATTTGGACATCTTTGGGGGAGGGTGTCGTTATTTGCCTACCACATTAGGTGATTGGAGGGAGAGACACTGGATGTGTATGAGGGACAGAGGGACCATAGAGGACTTCTCTATGGAGATGACGTTTGAATTGAGGTGTGGTAAGGTCAAGCCAGCCTTGTGGATGACTGGGGAAAGGGGCGAGAGAACGGTAAGGCTGGAAAGGATCAGTTGGAGGAACAGAAGACCAGTGTGACTTCAGTAGGAAGCAGGAATGGGCCAAATTGCTGAAAATCAGTTGACAAGAGCCAATTTGCTGAAACGATCAAGTCACTAAAAACTTGTTTCTGTTAATTACCGACAAAGCTAAAATATGCTGTCGCCTCATTTTCAACAATTTTTAAAAATTAGTAGGTTTTTGGGAGGCTGAGGCGGGCAGATCACGAGGTCAGGAGTTCGAGACCAGCTTGACCAACATGATGAAGCCCCGTCTCTACTAAAAATACAAAAATTAGCTGGGTGTGGTGACACGTGCCTGTGATCCCAGCTGCTCAGGAGGTTGAGGCAGGAGAAGCGTTTGAACCCAGGAGGTGGAGGTTGCAGTGAGCCAAGATAGAGCAAGACTCTGTCTCAAAAAAAAAAAAAAAAATTCAGTAGGTTTTATTATTTAGAGCAGTTTTAGGTTTACAGAAAACTTGAACTCGAGCCCAGATTTCCCATCTATTCTCCCTATTTTTCCTATTATTAACATCTTGCATTAATGAGGTATATTTGTTACAATTATGCACTAATATGGATACATTATTATTCACTGAAGTTCATGGTTTATATTAGGGGTAGCTCTTTGTGTCCCATAGGTTTTGACAAATGAATGATGTCATATATCCACCATTATCGTATCATACAGAGTAGTTTCACTGCCCTAAAAATCCCCTGTGCTCCACTTACTCATCCATCACTCTCTTCTCTTAAACCCCTGGCAACCAATGATCTTTTTACAGTCTCTATAGTTTTGCCTTTTCTAGATTGTCGTATGTAGACATGGGCCACATAATGACGTTTTGGTCAACAAGAGACTGCATATATGATGGTGGTCCCATAAAATAATAATGGAGCTGCTTTATACAGATGTACCATTTTAGAAAATCCTCTATACAAGTATTTTTACTGTAACATTTCTGTTTAGATATGTTTAGATACATAACACTCACCATTGTGTTACAATTGCCTACAATATTCAACAAAGTGACATGCTGTACTGGTTTATAGCCTAGGAGCAATAGGCCATCCCATATAGCCTCACTGTGTAGTAGGCTACACCATCTAGGTTTGTGTAACTACACTCTGTGATGTTCAAAAAATGACAAAATGACCTAATGACACATTTCTTACAACATATTGCCATTGTTAAGTGACATATGACTGTAGTTGGAGTCAGGCAGTGTGTAGCCTTTTCAGACTGGCTTCTTTTACTTAGCGCTATGAATTTAAGATTCCCGCATGTCTTTTTGTAGCTTGATAGCTCATTTCTTCTTGTCATTGATTAATGTTCCATTGTATGGATGTAGCAGTTTATCCACTCACCTATTGAAGGCTCTTGGTCACTTCCAATTTTTGGTAATTAGGAATAGAGCCTCTGTAAACATTTGTGTGCAAGTTTGTGTAGGCATAAGTTTTCAACTCAGTTTGGTTGAGGTTTAGTTTCAATGAATGAGACTTAATGGTCTGGCTGAGTTGAATGTCATTTTCACATGTGTTTCACATCAAGATGTCTGCATACTCTGCTGTACTCAAAACTCATCCAAGATGTTCATTAGATCAAGCTGGGTAAAAAATCAGCAAGTTAGAGAAGTAGAAAAGGCATTGGACTTCGATGAACATGTACTGAAAGAAACGCTTCCTGTAAGTCGCTTCTAAAATCCTGACATTTAAGACTTGCTTAATTCTGAAATTTGAATATATAAAACATTCTCATTCCCATGAATTATGGACCTGAAGTAAACTGAACTTGGGCTGGCCTCAGTGAAATGGCAGAAGTGAAGTTAAAAATAAGCTTAATCTAAAACTTAATTTAAGTGAAAACTTTGGGGAAAAACCTCAAGGACAACACAAAATGTCAATTTTATAAAGAGTAAGTAGAAACAGGAGTCGCATATTTCAAGGATTGGAGAAGGCTGACCCACTGAGACACGGAGAGTGAAAAGTTCTTGGAATAAACAACGGACACTTGGCGTTACTTGTCGGAGGCAAAGTTAATCTGTCTGATGTGTAAACTTGGAGATTACTTTTTTGTATTTATGTATTTTTGTTCATATTAAGAGTCTAAAGATTTTGGTCAACTTGTAATCCATGCTTGTTTCTTTCTTCATTTGTAAAAAAATGGAAATTAATGATATGATTGATCTCCAAGATGTACTCTACCTCTGATATCCTAGCACTCTACAACTAGAGCACTGTAGAAAAGTAAATAGACTCTTTGATTACCTAGAACATTTAGGAGATGGGATAATCTTAGTAATTGTACCTTCTGATTAATCGATAATGAACACTGATTCATTTATGGTTCAAAAAGTGTTACAAACTAAAAATCTACTTTTGTCTGGGAAAATCCAAGTGCGGAGAATGGAAGGGAATTTGTTTTAGAGGATTCTTCCAATTATGCTTTGGGGTTTGAAGATAGATAAGATGGAAGAAACTGAATGGGAATGAATGCACTGAGGTTAGGTTTTACCTTAGAAAAAGTTTTTTTAAATTAGCATTAAACATTTTCTATTAACTTGCAATTTCTTGGGATAAAGAGATAAGCCAAGGTTCCCCAGTTAGCAGCTGTGAAATGCATCCTAGCATTTACTTCTGCAGGGATGTGGTTAGGTCTTCACAGTTATATGGTGTCATAAGCCTTCAAGATTTGTTACACTTTGCTTATCTGGCCTGACTAGAGGCTGGCTAATAGAGATCAAAGACCTTCAAAATTGTGTTGTGGTAGGGGTGTGACATAGTAGTCAGAAGCTGTTTGGAATTTCTATGGGTTGGCCCCGAATATTGTACTTGTAGTGAGAAGGAACACAAGTCAGCTGGTGAAGCAATGTTGGACATTCCCCTGGGTTTGACCTAGTTCAAGTTCCTAACTCCTAGTTCTTTATTTGCTTTTGACAGTAGTGGCAGCACATTTGTTGTTTGATCTGGGTTGCTTTCTTGGGCTGCTGAGGTTTGGTGTCTCACTCTGTTCCTCTGGTCCCATATTTGCGGACCTAGTTCCAGTTTTGGGTATAGCCACTTCCTGGCACTTGCCTGCCTCCCCGTTCCTGTCTTGGGCATGCCTGGGGGTTCTCAGGGAATGCCACGGATCAGGAGGAGACCCGTGGGGTCTGCCTTTCACACATCTTGGACACATCACTGATTTTACCCAGTAATATGATGCATCACTAATTTGACCCTGTGATGTATGTGGTTGTTTACCTCTCAGGGATATCCAACAGAACTTCAACTTGTTTTTGATTAACTGGAAAAGTCTGAACATTAACTTTAGTAATACACTCAGAGGTGGTTGAATGTTTGTGAATTAAAACACCTACTTCAATTCTCAGGTTTTCTCTTTCAATGGAATTGTGAATTGCATTTCTCATGTCCCCGGGGATTTGGGTTTTTTCTGGGATTTGGATCATGTTGATGTTTAGATGGGTAATGTCAAACATTAACCAACTTTCTGAACATTGAAATCTACTGCCTCTTATGCCTTCTATGTTAAGTTTCCAGGGATAATGGTCTTTTAAAAAGCCATGACCTCAACATACATAGTAGAAAATAATCTGTTTTGTTTTCAGTTTTATGTTCAATTTTTTTTTTTTTTTCTTTAGACAGGGTCTTGCTCTGTCGCCCAGGCTGGAGTGCAGTGGCACGATCTTGGCTCACTGCAACTTTCACCTCCAGGGCTCAAGCGATTCTCCCACCTCAGCCTCCCGTGTAGCTGGGATTACAGGTGCCCACCACTGCACCCAGCTAATTTTTGTATTTTTGGTAGAAACAGTGTTTCACCATGTTGCCCAGGCTGGTCTTGAACTCCTGTCCTCAAGTGATCCTCCTGCCTTGGCCTCCCAAAGTGCTGGGATTACAGGTGTGAACCACTGCACCCGGCCTTATGTTCAATTTTTGTTATAAGAATCCAAACAGGCCAGGTGCGGTGGCTCGCACCTGTAATTCTAGCTCTTTGGGCTGAGGCAGGTGGATCACCTGAGGTCAGGAGTACAAGACCAGCCTGTGCAACATAGTGAAAACCTGTCTCTACCAAAAACACAAAATATTAGCTGGGCGTGGTGGTGGATACCTGTAGTCCCAGCTACTTGGGAGGCTGAGGCAGGAGAATCACTTCAATCTAGCAGGTGGAGGTTGCAGTGAGCCGAGATTGCACCACTGCACTCCAGCCTGAGTGACAGAGTGAGACTCTGTCTCAAAAAAAACAAAAACAAAAACAAAAACAGAATCTGAACTGTTCGAAGACAGAGGTTGTCACTAGTACATGTATGGTGTGTCCCTTTCTTTTCTTTGCAGTTACATATAATGGACCTGTACATTAACAAGTATGGGCTCATTTATAATGGGCTCATATATGTAACTTTCATTTTTCTCCTAGTATGTTGTATCTTGTTATGTTAATATATACAATTCTGCTTTATTCTAATATCTGTTCAGTTTTTCATCAAGTGATCATACATAATTTATTTAAATAATCCTTATTGCTGAATATTTAGGTTGCTTCCAATTCTTTGTTATCATTTTTATTTTATTTTATTTTTTGAGAAAGGGTCTCACTGCATTGCCTAGGTTGGAGTGTGGTGGTGCAGTCATAGCTCACTGCAGCCTCGATCTCTAGCATCCCAGGTAGCTGGGACCACAGGTGTGTACCACTCTGCCTGGCTAATTTTTAAATTTTTTTGTAGAGATTGGGTTTTGCCATGTTTCCTAGGCTTGTCGCAAACTCCTGGGTTCAAGTGACCTGCCTACCTTGGCCTCCCATAGTGTTGGGATTATGACTGTGAACCACTGCACTTGGCCAATTTTTTGTCATTATGATGCTGCACTGAACATCCTCGTGTATGAATCTTTTCATGTTTGTGTAGTTATTTCTGTAGGATAAACTC
>NW_012101909.1:1017991-1020153 GCF_000951045.1 Mandrillus leucophaeus
CATGTGTTCTCATCATTTCACTCCCACTTGTAAATGAGAACTTGTGGTATTTGGTTTTCTGTTCTTGTATTTACTCTTGTAAATATAGTAGAAAGAATTCCTGTGCTCTTCACTTGGATTCCTCAAAAGTTCTGTCTCTCTGTCTCTCTCCCTCTCTATCTCTCTCTAAACACACACACACACACACACACACACACACGCTTTTTTCTGAACCATTTGAAAGTAAAGACATGGGCATGATTTCCCTTTATCCACAAACATTTCAATGTGTATTTTCTAAATATAAGGATATTTTCTTATTACACAATCACAATACAATGACAAATCAGGAAATAACATCAATATAAGACTATTAGCTAATATATAGACCTGACTCGAATTTCCCCAGTTGTTCAAATAATGTCCTTTCTAACCAAAGAAGAAAACATTTCCCATTCAGGATTCCATGTGGCGTTTAGCTGCCAGGTCTCCTCCGTCTGCTTTAACCTGGAATAGTTCCTCAGTCTCTATGTGTCTTTATGAATTTAGCATTTTTGAAGGGTACAGGAGAGTTATTTTGTAGGATGTGCCCTGATTTGAGTTTGTCCATTTCCTGATGATTAGATTCAGGCCATGTGTTTTGGGAGGACCTTAGCAGGAGTGATGCTGTGTTAATCTCAGTAACAGGAGACACGTGATGTTTATTTGCCCTGTTACTTGGTGGTGGTAACTTTGATCCTTTGGTTAAGGTGGTAGTGTTAGCTTTCTGTTACTGCTATAACAAATTACCACAAACTTATGCTTAAAACAAGATAAATTTATTACTCATGGTCCTGGAGGTCATAAGTCCAAAATGAGTTTCACTTGGCTAGAATCGAGTTGTCAGCAAGGCTGGCTCCTTCTGGAGGTTGTAGAGCAGAATCTCTTTTCTTGACTTTTCTAGATTCTAGAGATTGCCCGTACTCACTGTCTTATGGCCCCTTCCTCCATCTTCAAGCCAGCTGTGTAGCATCTTCAAATCTCTTTCTCTGGCCTCCATATTGTCATTGACATCTCCTACCCTGACTCTATGACCCTCCTGGCTCTTTCTTAGGACCCTTGTAAATAGGTTGGATCCACTTGAATAATCCAGGGAAATTTTCCCATCCCAAGACATTAATGACATCTGCAATGTCCTTTTTGCTATGTGTGGAAGCATATTCACAGGTCCTAGGGACCAGGATGTAGACATCTTTAGGGGCTCTTATTTAGCCTAGCATAGTGTTATTTTCTAGGTTTCTCAATTGTGAAATTAGTGATTCCCCCTTTATAATTAATAAATATCTTCAGGGGAAATATTTTGAAACCACATAAATATCCAGTTTCTTCTCAAATGCATACTAAATCCATTAGTCTTAACATCCATGAAAAATTCTTGCCTTAATCAATTATTGCTAAGATAGTTGCCAAGTGGTGATTAAAATTCTTTCCCAACTTTGTTGAAGAACAGTTGACACATAGTTACATACCCATGTTTTAAGTGTATAATTTGATAGGTTTTTGTTGTTGTTGTTGTTGTTGTTGTTTGAGGCGGAATTTCGCTCTTGTTGCCCAGGCTAGAGCACAATGGCGTGATCTCGGCTCACCGCAACCTCTGCTTCCTAGGTTCAAGCGATTCTCCTGCCTCAGCCTCCTGAGTAGCTGGGATTACAGGTGTGTGCCACCACACCTGGCTAATTTTGTATTTTTAGTAGAGATGGGGTTTCTCCGTGTTGGTCAGGCTGGTCTTGAACTCCCAACCTCAGGTGATCAGCCTGCCTCGGCCTCCCAAAGTGCTGGAATTACAGGTGTGAGCCACTGTGCCCGGCCAGTTTGATAGGTTTTGACATGTGTATTACCTTCATGAAATCGCCACAATGAAGATAGTGAACGTGTTCATTACCCCCCGCTAGTTTCCTCATGGCCCTTTGACATCTCTCCCTCCACATTATACTCTTCCCAGGCAGCCACTGATCTGCTGTCATGATAGATTAGTTGCATTTTCTAGAATTTGTAAAATTGGAGCAAAGTAAGTACTTTTGTTTGCTTGGCTTCTTTCACTTATACTTATTTTGAGATTTATCCATGTTGTTGTATGTATTAATAGTTTATTCTTTTCTATTAGTGAATAGTATTCTATTTTTGTGGACATATCACTGTTTATT
>NW_012101909.1:1025393-1031340 GCF_000951045.1 Mandrillus leucophaeus
TCCAATTCCATTTCAACATCACAGGGTTTACTCTAGCCTTCCTTCACTTGTAGTTTCCATTCCCTTCTAGTGGTGTGCTGGCAGATGTTTAACAACTGGTTCTCCAGTGGATAAAAAGCCTGATAGGCAATGTTTGCCAGCATTCATGGTATAAAAGCTCCCTTCCATGGCCAGTTTCAAGCTAGCAACATGACATTACTGAATGGAGAATTAGAAAGAAATGTGTACAATTGATTCTTACTAAGTAAGCCAGCTCCAGCATGCCACTGTTCCTTTTTCTATGAGAAACCTGGCTCCCGTTATCCACAATAAGCAGTTTCAGAATTGCTAACCATACCGTTGTGAAAACAAGCTAGAGTTTCATATTTGTACTTTTTTAAAAAAATCTTTGGCTAGGAGTACGTAGTCAAAATATCGTGTCCAAAATCACTTAAGTTGGCTTGGTGTGGTGGCTGATCATTTAAATTTAAAAAGAAATCCCAGAATTTTGATTTTAATTGGAATTGTTTTAACTTTCTAGACTTATTTGGGTAGAATTGACTCTTTCCGATATTGGATTTTCCCATCTTCATCTAGGACTTATTTCTAGGCTGTATTGAGGTCTTTCTCTGTGTTCTTTGGCAATGTTTGGTAGTATTGCTTCAAAAAGACTTATTTCTAGGCTGCTCTGCCTATGGAGTAGCCATTCTTTTATTCCTTTACTTTTCTAATAAACTTGTTTTCACTTAAAAAAAAGACTTATTTCTAGGCATTTTAAAGATTTTGTTGGCATTTTGAATAGGATCTTTGTATTTTAAATTACCCTTTTTTTTTTTTTTTTGTGATGGAGTCTGGCTCTGTTGCCCAAGCTGGAGTGCAGTGGTGTGATCTCGGCTCACTGTAAGCTCCGCCTCCTGGGTTCACGCCATTCTCCTGCCTCAGCCTCCCGAGTAGCTGGGACTACAGGCACCTGCCACCACGCCCAGCTAATTTTTTGTATTTTTAGTAGCGACAGGGTTTCACCGTGTTAGCCAGGATGGTCTCGATCTCCTGACCTTGTGATCCACTCATCTTGGCCTCCCTTAAATTACATTTTAAAAGGTTATTGTTGACATATAAGAAGGCTGTTGCTTTTTTGTATATTTATATTTTGTTCCCAGTTTTTCACTTTAATCTCTGGTTTTCTAAGTAGATACTTGTATGAACAATTTCTGATATTTTTATCTCTGTCTGTAGTGAGAAGTTCGGAAAGGCATTGCCCAGGAAGTGGAGGGCATTGAGAGGGCCTCAGAGCTGTGCTCATCCTTTTTTTCTGTAACTTTTTACTGGGGAAGTTTTGAAGACTGCTGGGGACAGCGCCTTTGCTGTTCTGGTTTTCATGCCCATGTTAGGCGCCTGTTGCGGGGTGGAGTTCTCGGACCAACTGCAACCTTGGCACAAATGTCAGAACCAGCTGCTCTGCTTCCTCCTGGAGTGGGGCAGGTCACTGGCTGGGTTCCCAGTGACCTCCAAACACCCGGCCGACTTCTCTGAGGCAGCTCCAATTTCAGCCCCTGCTGATGGAGAGCGTGGGGCTTCAGTTCTAGGATTGTGTTGGAAAAGTTTGTGTACTTCCTTCTCTGTCTTGTCTGGGTTGGAATACTGTCTTCCGACCTCTGTCTATCTAGTCCCATCTGCTTTTTCTGGTACAGAAATTCTTACAAATCTCCAGTTTCCTCATTGGGCCCCTCCCTGTTTTCTGTCGTTGCTGTGGATCATGTGTTATTTCAGTGTGGTTTGGGAACAGATGTGCGATAAACAAAAAAGTTCGATTTGCCATTAAGGGATGGAGGTAGGGAGAAAGACTTCAGATTATAAACACAGTGTAAGTATATTGTAGAAAGTTTAGAAAATGTAGAAAAGTGCTAAGAAGAAAATTACTTTCAGTGTTTGGGTTGTACATATTCTTCTATTTTTTTTTTTTCTAATGTGTTCTTGGGTTACACGTTTTCTGAGGTTCTACTTTCACTTAACTTATTTTGAATCGAGTGAAGTTGCCTTTTTAAATGACCTGCTGACTTGAGGGTAGGGACATTTAGACATGTGAAAATGTCAAGTGTGGATCTAGCCTAGATGACGCCGAGGATTTTTGAGGGTTGTAGGAGGCAAGGTGGGCAGATTGTGGGTTTGTGGAATAACACTAAAGCAGGAACTGGGGCGGAATTTCATGCTCATCTGCACTGTCCACTACCATTATTTAAGAAGGTTGAGGGACACAACAAAGTCCCAAGCCTGACTTTGACCTTAGGCTTGGGAGAACATGGCTGAACATACTGACGTGCTAACAATCATCTTCATATCCTTTGCTAAGGTATATCTGACACGTCTCCAGCTCCTTCCCAGATGACAATACACACATTTTTGAATATCTAACAGACTACGTTTATTTCACCATTGTTTGCTTTCAGTGAAAAAATTCACAGGGTCCAAATACATTCTTTTTTGCTAACCTGCCTGGTCTTGAAAAATCCAAATTTGTCTTCTTCATTCTTTTAATTCTTGAAGCAGTTGACAAACTCAAAGCATGTGACCTCCTTTAATCCTTCCAAGATTCCCCATTTTACAGTCTAGTAAATTAGCAGTGAGAGAGATTGAGTCTTTAGCTCAAAGTCACATAGTGTGTGAATGGTAGAATTGCCATGCAAACCGAAGTGTAGCACGAAAGCATGGGTGTGTTGCATCTAGAATTGCAAGGAAATGGACTAATGGACAAAGAGTTAGATATGGTCCTTGTTCCTCAAATAAGGGAAGCTATGTAGTTGAGTGGTTTAAAAATTCAGACTATAGTCTGTTTCAAAATATAGATTTTGAGCCTCAATGGCCTGTCCTTTATAGGAAGATATTTAATAACGATACCTATGTCATAGCATTGTGGTAAGGATTCAACAAGATATTCCATGCAAAATACTTGATATGCTATTTGGCACACAACAAGTACTCAATGTATATTAGACATATTTTTGTTTTTTATTTTAAGGCAGAGTCTCACTCTGTCGTCCAGGCTGGAGTGCAGTGGTATGATCTTGGCTCACCACAACCTCCACCTCCCGAGTTTAAGCGATTCTCCTGCCTCAGCCTCCTGAGTATGTGGGACTACAGGTGCGTGCCACCATGCCTGGCTAATTTTTGTATTTGTAGTAAAGACAAGGTTTCACTATGTTGGCCAGGCTGGTCTCGAACTCCTGACCTCATGATCTGCCCACCTTGGCCTCCCAAAGTGCTGAGATTATAGGCATGAGCCACGGTGCCTGGCCCTAGACATAATTATTAATATTAATTAATGATAATCCATATATGCAGAATTTGATCCATTTGGTTTTACCTCATAGAGTGGTAAGTAAACAGGAAAGAAAGATCAAGGTTGACAGCATAGGGAGGTAAAATGAACTTTGTGGTCTTTATCCCAAGTCTACTGTTTTATAGCTCTTAATAAATAACTGAGAAATTTGGATAATATTGTTAGTTAAGAATTAAAATTTTTCATAGTGGCTGGAAGCAGTGATAAGGAAAGCGAATAAGTAAAGCTTCCTAGTGCTTTGTTTCCTTCATCTGTAAAACATAGAAAGAACTCCTGTCTCACTGTGCTTGTGGAACATGTGGTTCTTTAATGCAAAGTGCAGCGCACTTATGCACCCTATGCCCAGGCACCAAATAAACTGCAGCCTTTATATGAGATGCAAAGTAACTGGCCTCCTCCTTGTTCTAGTGGGGCTCTCTGGGCTTCCAAAAGCCATCATTGCCAACTTGCATGTTTTACTCAAGATTGGAGGTTTTTTAAAAAATGAAATGCAAACCACGGAGGGTCTTCTCTGGCCTCTTCTTTGTATTTCTGACAGTCATTCTGTCACCTCCCCATTCTGTAGTCTTCTTTATTTTCACAGGCTTGCATCCTGCTTTCTTCTTCTTATAAGCTCATCTCGGCAGGAACCATGATGGTTCTTTTAGTCTTTTATATTTTGAATGGCCACAGTTGTCAAACTGCATTCCAAGTCACTTGGAAGGTGTATAGAAAGGTAGAGAATGCCCTGCCCCACCCCAGGTTCAGAATTAGCAGGGCTGGGGTGGGACTGAGGCGTCTGCATGTTTAACAAGCTGCCTGAGTGATTCTAGCCTGCTAATCCCTGGAGCCCATGTCTATAGAGGTTGTATAGCAGACATCATAAGAGGAGCGGGCTGGGGAAGCAGCACAGAACTAGATGTGCGGATGCTCAGCAGCAAGACCTGTAACCCTGACGGTGGCTTTGGAGACTGCAGGTGCTGTTTGCTTCCCCTCTACTCCTTACCCTTCTGCCCAGAGGCCATGGGAGGATAGAAGAGGTGAAAAGGAGCATAGAAATAAGTTATCAGAGGCCCTGCAGCATGGAATGAGTAGAGGCTTTTCCCCCCAGCAAGTTTATGCAGTTATTCCAGAGCCTGCTATTCCAGAGCCTAAGTATTCCAGAGCCTTTGCTGAAAAGACTACCATTTTCCCATTGAATAGCTTTGGCAACTTTGTTGAAAGTCAGTTGACCATATATAAAGGAAATACACAGGTTAAACTTTTTTTAAAAAAAACTGTTTCTGCATTCTATTCTGTTCCATTGGTCTCTTTGTCTGTCCTCTGAAAGGTACATACTGTTTCGATTACCATAGCTTCAAAAAAAGTTGGTTTTCGGTTGTTGTTGAGGCAGGCTCTTGCTCTGTCGTCCATGTTGGAGTGCAGTGGTGCAAAGCTCACTGCAGACTCAACCTCCTGGGCTCAAGCGAGTCTCCTCCTTCAGCCTCCTGAGGAGCTGGGACTACAGGTGGGGGTGTGCACCACCACACCCGGGTCAAAAAAAGTTTCAAAGTCAGGTGGTATCAGTCCTCCAACTTTGTTCTTCTTAAAAATTGTTTTCTTCTTTTGCCTATTCTAGGTCCTTAGTAATTCTTTATAAATTTTAGTCTTGACTTGCAAATTTCTACAGAGAAGACTTTCGGGATTTTGTTGGGATTGTGTTGGATCTATAGATCAATTTGGGGAAATTGGTATTTTAACAATATTCACTCCTTCAATCCACAAACATGGTATACATCTACCTTTATTTAGGTCTTCTTCCATTTCTTTTAGCTGTACCTTTTGTAATTTTCAGTGAAGAAACCTTGTAAAACTTCTTGTGTTATCCCTGTATACTTTATCTTTATTATGCCATTATAAATAAATGTTTACATTTTTTTCTTTCCTTTTTTGCCACTGGTATATAGAAACACAAGAGATTTTTGTGTATTGACCTTGTGTCCTGCAACCTTGTTAAACTTACTAGGTTTAGTAACTTTTTTGTAAACTTCTTAGAATTTTCTGTCCATAGTCATGTTGTCTACAAATAAGGAAGTTTTACTTTTTCCTTTCCAATATGTATGTTCTTTATTTCTTTTACTTGCCTAGCACTGGCTAGGACATTCAGTGTGTTGAATAGAAGTAGTGAGAGCAGACATCCTTCCTAATCTTAGGAAGAAAGTATTCCGTCTTTCACCTTAAGTAGGCTGTTAGCTATAGGCTTTTTGTAGATGCTATTTGTCAGATTGAGGACATTCCATTCTCTTAATGATTTGTTGATTTTCTATTGTGAGGTGGTATTGAAGTTTTTCAAATCCTTTTTCTGCATCTTGTAAAATGATTATATGACTTTTCTTATATTTTTCTGTTAATATAGTGAGTTATATTAATTGACGTTCAAAAGTTAAACTACGCCAGGCATGGTGGCTCATGCCTGTAATCCCAGAACTTTGGGAGGCCGAGGTAGGTGGATCACTTGAGGTCAGGAGTTTGAGACCAGCCTGGCCAACGTGGTGAAACCTTGTCTCTACTAAAAAAAAATACAAAAATTAGCTGGGTGTGGTGGCACGTGCCTGTAACCCCAGCTACTTGGGAGGCTGAGGATGGAGAATGGCTTGAACCCAGGAGGGAGAA
>NW_012101909.1:1031530-1055052 GCF_000951045.1 Mandrillus leucophaeus
TAACGGGGTTTTGCAAGTCTCATAAAACAAGTTGAGAAGTATTTTTCTATTTGCTGAAAGAGTTTGAATGTAATTAGTGTTACTTTTTTCCTTAAATGTTTGATAGAATTCAACAGTGAATTCATCTGGGTCTAATGTTTTCTTTGTGGGAAAGTGTCAAATTACGTATTCCATTTCCTTAAACATATAGGGCTTTTCAGATATCTGTTTCTTTTCTTTTCTTTTTTTTTTGGAGATGGAGTCTCTGTCTGTCGCCCAGGCTGGAGTGCAGTGGCACAATCTCGGCTCACCGCAACCTTTGCCTCCTGGGTTCAAGAGATTTTCCTGCCTCAGCCTCCTGAGTAGCTGGGACTACAGGCATGCGCCACCACACCCAGCTAATTTTTGTATTTTAGCAGAGATGGGGTTTCACCATATTGACCTGGCTGGTCTTGAATTCCTGGCCTCAAGTGATCCGCCTGCCTTGGCCTCCTAAAGTACTGAGATTATAGGCATAAGCCACTGTGCCTGGCCAGTGCTAGCAGTTTTAAAAGGCTCAATTTAAATTTTATTTATTCTCTTCTCTGATGACCCTATCCTGTCCTTTCCTGTCTACTGCATCCATTATATATTTTCTTTGTATAGTCTTATATACTAGTCTCTAATTTTCCTTGTGCACACATGTTTATTTTATGTACATGTCTTTTACTAACTCTCTAAATGAATGGTAGGAACTGATTGCAGGAACTCTATCTTATGCTGGCTTTGTAAACTTTTTAGTACTTTATATTAGTTGATATGTAATTAACAGACATTTCTCAAACAGTATTAATATGGAAACTACTGTGGATGATAGTTTCGGCATAATCCAGATGCCCTTCAAGGAGTTAAATGATTTTTGAAAAAGATGTTAACTCATGATACCAAATAGTATATCCTAGAGGATGTCTTGCCCTTTTTCTTGGCCCTTCTATGCTTATTTTTGTCAATCAACTTACCACCTGTGTTCTCTGAGTAACACAGGCAGGAGTTTCCAGACCAAGTCCTCCACCACTTTAACTTGGCCTTCAGCACTCTTTCTTTTCTCCTGGGGATTTCTTTCTTGGCTGCCTCTGTAGTCCAGCCACTCCTCTGAAGCAGCAATTCTGGTTTTTTTAAAGGCTGGCAGCTGGGAGGTCTGTGGTTTTGGTTTGTGTTTCCAGGAAACTCTGGCCTAGTTCCATCCGCGCAATCCCACTCAAAGAGTTTCCGCATCCTTCATTAAGAAAAAGGGGCCAGGTTTGGTGGCTCATGCCTGTAATTTCAGCACTTTGGGAGGCCAAGGCGGGAGGATCGCTTGAGCTCAGAAGTTCAAGATGAGCTTGGGTAACATAGTGAGACCTCACCTCTACTAAAGAAAAAAAAATTAGCCAAGTATGGTAGTGTGCCTGTAGTCCCAGCTACTTGGGAGGCTAAAGTGGAAGGATTGCTTGAGCCTGGGAGATCGAGGCTGCAGTGAGTCATGTTCATGCCAGTGCACTCCAGCCTGGGTGAGAGAGTGAGACCCAGTCTCAAAATGAAAAAAAAAGAAAAGAAAAGAGGAAGCTCAGTGTCTTTCTCTGGGAAGAGCAAAGACTCCTGTCTACAAACCGGTTTTGACACTGACCATTTGGTACCCATTCATTCATCACTCAGGAATCTGTTTTCATTGTTCTCTTCTAATGCATCTGGCAGCAAGCACAATAGGCCTTTTCATTCTCCAGAATTTTACTGTAGGCCTTTGATGTGAATACTATTAAGATAGATTTTTTGGGAGGGGGTGCAGGGGTAGTTCAAAACTTGAAAGAAGCTGCAAGCACTTGCAGTAGAGTTGATACAGAAAGGTATTCACAGGCATGATAGCAAACAAAAATTCAGATGCTGGGGACTCTGAGAACCTAGAGAAGGGAGTAATGGGGCTACTCAGAGAAGTCTTCGGGAAAGCCTGGGAATTGAGGGGCTATATCTGAATTCAGGAGACGATAATGTTAGCATCATCTTAGAGCCGCTGCTGAGTGCTGTATTTCAGGGGCAGTTAGATGCCTTCCTGGCTAAGACAGAGGGGCATGTATGGAGGAGGCCAGTGGACAAATGAGGCTTTGGTGGAAGCTGTTTTTTGGGCTTTCTAAGGTCTAAATTTGTGCTCAAACAGCAGTTACAAAGCATAGAATTAAACATTTCTAACTTAGATTCATAATCTATAAAAGTTTTGATGATTTTATACGTCCATTTAAAAAGTGCAAGGCAAAATGGCTTGTTAGGGTGCCAAGTTGAAATCAGCCCCAGGCCTGGGTCCCACTGGGTCTTTCTGGGACTGCTGTCTGCTCAACGAGGCCATCATAAGTGGCAGCAAATAGAAGAGAGAAATTCTGCTTCTCTAGTGTCCAGGGCTGGGTAGGGAGGTATCTTTAGAAACCCCTTATCCTTAGTTCTAGGTCCTTGAGGAATCGCCACACAGTCTTCCACAATGGTTGAACTAGTTTACAGTCCCACCAACAGTGTAAAAGTGTTCCTATTTCTCCACATCCTCTCCAGCACCTATTGTTTCCTGACTTTTTAATGATCGCCATTCTAACTGGTGTGAGGTGGTATCTCATTGTGGTTTTGATTTGCATTTCTCTGATGGCCAGTGATGATGAGCATTTTTTCATGTGTCTGTTGGCTGCATAAATGTCTTCTTTTGAGAAGTGTCTGTGGGTATATACCCAAAGGATTATAAATCATGCTGCTATAGAGACACATGCACACGTATGTTTATTGCAGCACTATTCACAATAGCAAAGACTTGGAACCAACCCAAATGTTTATCAATGATAGATTGGATTAAGAAAATGTGGCACATATACACCATGGAATACTATGCAGCCATAAAAAAGGATGAGTTCATGACCTTTGTAGGAACATGGATGAAGCTGGAAACCATCATTCTGAGCAAACTATCGCAAGGAAAGAAAACCAAACACCACATGTTCTCACTCATAGGTGGGAATTGAACAATGAGAACACTTGGACACAGGTTGGGGAACATCATACACCAGGGCCTGTCATGGGGTGGGGTGAGCGGGGAGGGATAGCATTAGGAGATATACCTAATGTAAATGATGAGTTAATGGTGCAGTACACCAACATGGCACATGTATACATATGTAACAAACCTGCAAGTTGTGCACATGTACCCTAGAACTTAAAGTGTATGTGTGTGTGTGTGTGTGTGTGTGTGTATGTATATATATATATATAAACCCTTATCCCATACAGAACCACACTTCCTTCTGCAAACTGGGGCTGGGAAGGGTTGGTTTGCCTTGGCTGGGATGGGGTGGATGAGTTCAAAACTCCCCAGGGCACATTCAGAGGCCAGCTAACCAACCTCTTAGGGTCTATGGTCTGAATCAGACAACCCATTGTATGCATTTGGGGGTGGAAACTAGGGAACCAGCCTCCTTAGGGAACACTTTGGAGTGTTATTTAATGTACTGATTTGTTCGTTTGGGGACTTGGCTTGATTTTTAAAATGTGCTGCATCTGAGGCTGCTGGTTGGGGGACTTAGCTTGGTCCCTCCAACCTTGGAGAGCACAGTAGAATAAAATATAAATAAGTTGCTAATTTAAAAATTTGGCCAGGCATGGTGGCTCATGCTTAGCACTTTGGGAGGCCAAGACGGGCAGATTGCTTGAGGTCAAGAGTTTGAGACCGGTCTGGGCAACATGGCGAGACCCTTGACTTTACTAAAACTACAAAAAATAGCTGGATATGGTGGCACATCCTGTAGTCCCCGCTATTCAGGAGGCTGAGGCAGGAGGATTACTTGAGCCCAGGAAGCGAGGGTTGCAGTGAGCCAAGATCGTGCCACTGCACTCCAGCCTGGGCAACAGAGTGAGACTCTGTATTTAAAACAAAAACAAAAACAAAAACAAAACAAAACATATATATATTTATACACACATATATAGTCCTTCTCCCCTAATTGGGGCCAATGACCACGGAGAGCATGCTTCATGCTTCCCAGTGGACAGACAGCCCTATTCTCCCACTCCTGAGTCCTGGTTCCTGGCTCCTGGCTTAGAGCTGCTTGTCTTTTGCAGAGATACCCTTGACACTCAGTAGTGCTAACTGGTGGTAGGAAGAGCTATCAGGGTGAAGTTCAGTGGCAAGTTTAAGGACAGAGAAAAATTGTATAGCACCAGGTTACATGGTCCTGTAGCGTAGGTCAGTTTCCATCTGGCAGTATAAGGAAGCACATGACGGAAGGCTGGCCTGGGTGCCCAGCTCCTTCTCCCTCTCCTTGCCTGACTTTGGGCTTGAGTAGAGGATCCACAGAGGGACCTCAGCCTAGCCAGCTCCCTCATCCATGTGCCTGTGATTCGTCTGTCACTTCCTGTTTTGTGGCCCTTCAGTCTCATCAGTTAAAAAACTGTTTCACACAACATGTGTTCTTACTTCTTGCATTGTTCTTCTCGGCTTGGAGGTGTCTTGGAGGTAAAGCGTTACTGAACTAAACTTGAATCTGCTCACTGGGCACAGCAAAGCCCAACACTGACACAAACGTTTGCAGTTACAGGAAGAAAGGCATTTATTGCAGGGCACCAAGCAAGGAAAAGGGGCATGATGGCTTATAAGCAAGGGTTTTTAAAGGCAGGAGTGAGGGGGTTTCCAAAGTAAGTTAGGGGCTGAGGAATTTCTGGAACTTCTTTATCCGTTTCCTGGTTCCAGTCTGTCGAAGGTCAACATGACTGTGATCAGCATTTGTCATTGGGTGAGAGTCCTGGTTTCTGAAAAACAACTCAAGGATGTATGTAAAGATGTTATCTTTGTTTCTATAGGCAACCAAATATCTTGTGATCCTGACTTACTTGGGTGGCTTGTTTGGTGGATTATTCATTCACTTCCCTAATTTCTGGTTGCAGGGCTAGCTAGATACCTGGAATTTTCCTTGAAGGAACTGAAACATGTTCCTTCATCTCCAGGGTGAGGGTGGAGAAGCCTGACAGGCTCCTAAGGGGGTCCCTGCACCATCTCAAAGTGAGTCAGCAACGTTCTATGGCCAGCTTCTCACCTCTTTTGCCCCATCTTCTCTCCGGCCTCGGGGCTGCCTTCCATTCCTGGTCTGATGCTATGTTGTCTTTCCCCCAGAGTGCAGACATCCTCAGCACCGTGGGCTACGACAGCATTATCCAGCATCTGAACAACGGCCGCAAGAACTGCAAAGAGTTTGAAGAGTTTCTAAAAGAAAGGTACGATGCCCTGTCCTCTCTGAAGAGGGTGGGCCAAGATGTCTCCACACCGACAAGGAACAATTTCCTATTTTTCATTTGCGTTTAATGGTTCTGAAGACCCTCTGCTCTAGATTATGGGATGATACCTGAGAAGTACATGATACTTCTGTCCTAAAGTTCTTAGAAACAAGTTTGACACATAAGATTTATGATGAAACTGTGAACGAATTATAATAAGAAACAAAACATACTTAATACTGTGTTACAAATAACACTGAAAGACCCCATGATGTAGCTTTTAGACTACTGAGGAGGAGACCGCTGAAGATTGGCAAAGTAGGAAAGGAGAGGAAAGGAAAAAGGAAGGAGAGAGGGAGGGAGGGAGGTAAAGAAAGGAGGAAATAAAATAGAGGACGGGGTGGCTTCACGGAGGAGTAGGTCCTTCTGGTGGCCCTCAGAGGGTGAGGTGGATTTGACAGGTGAAGAAGTACCTGAATATCTGGGAGAACAGCACGCTCCAGGTGGGAATCAGATGGCCCATGTGGTTAGTGGGAGGCAGAGCGCAGCTCAGAGACCAGCAGGATGAAGAGATGTGGGAAAGCGGTGAAGCCGATCACGACGCTCCTGGGGGTGGCAGGGCATGGTGGTCCATGGGGAACTGCCATGGTTTAGAGGATTTTCTTATCTTCTTCTTTTTAAAAATGGATAAGATAAAAAAAAACACAAAACTTAGTTTTGTGGAAACTTACTCATCTAGAATATTCCATTTTACAGAGGTTCTGGATGAAAGAATATGTTAAGAGGATTTGGGGCCAAAGATCAGGATCCTTGCCAAGATTCAAATCAATGAGCAAGTTCTATTTGTAAGGCAGTAAGTGAAAGGCTCAGAACCCAGAGATACAGACATCAAAGTGTTTTTGGTCAACTCTCTCACTTTCTACTCAAGAGAAAATTTGGTAACGATCAAACTTACTCACACTGGTTGCCCAGCCCTTGGGTGGTGAGGCCTGTCTCCTTGAGCCATCCCAAAGGTCTGGAGGACCTGGAGGCCTGAGGAGGGGTGAACCAAGAGAGGCTCGGCTACTGTCAGCGCTGTGGAGCTGGCCACTGCTCCTCCCGCTTTAAGGGAGCAGTTCCCTTCTTTTCTACCCAAGATGGTTGACAGTGTTGACACCCAGTTAAAAAGTGTGTCTTTCTTTTTACAAACACTGGCGGTGGGCTTCCTCCTTCCTTCAACAGTGCTAGGACAGAGTTTCATGAGCATGAAGGATCTAGAGATTGCAGAGGACTCTGCTTTTTTCTGTTCCTCCTCCATTTATGACTTCTATAAATGTCCTCCTGGGAATGAAATTGCCTTGGAATACATCTGCAGAGGAAGGAAGTATCTGTTGGCCCAGGACCCCAGGCACTGACTGCCTGGCAAGACCATCCAAGGGTCCCCTGATACAGTGGAGTTTGTCTAAATCAGTGGCTTCCATACTTTTTTGAACGTGACCCTCAAAAAAATATATTTTACACAGCCACCCAGTACACACATGCATAAACAAAACAATGAAACAGGACTACCCTGTCAATTTATCCGGTTGTATTTAATTTTGAAATGTTAGTCTTCCAGCTATTCAGGAGGCTGAGGTCGGGGGATCACTTAGCCCAGGAGTTCAAGGTTGCAGTGAGCTCTGATTGCATCACTGCACTCTAGCCTGGGTGACAGAGTGAGATCCTGTCTTTCAAAAAAAAATTGCTGGTCATAATCCATTGAATTGATTTATGACTCACAAATGGGTCGTGACCCACAGTTGAAAAACACTAGTCCAAATAGGACCCCAAAGCTAAGGTCTCACTTTTAAAAACGATTCACAAAAATACGTAAGAGTAGGAAATATATGGAGAATAAAAATTATTATTTATATTGTATTTCTAGTATATGTTCTCTCTCCCCCCATGGGTTTTATAGCAAAAAGAAGTCAGTCTTGTGCTTTCCAATTTTGGGGAAGAATCTGCAGGCATTAGATCAGTGTGTCAGATAGGCATGCCCTGGGCGTGGAGATGCAGCCCCTGAGTGTGTGGCCTGCTTGGCTTTGGGCCTCTGTTCCTGTGGCACGCTTGCAGGAAGGAAGCTGCTGTCATTGAGCCTGTGTGTTTGTTCCTCCACTGTGTCCTGTTCAAGGGTAATTCATGTGCAGAAGGACAGTCCTCCAGGCGTGGGGGTCCAGCTTTCCTCTTGTTCAGGTGGGTGCAGGATGCTTGTGGGAACTGAGACTCAGTCGGCTGCATTTGTGCCATAATCTAATATGACTGAAACATCCTCCTTGAGTCTTAAACATTATATGACTGAGCTGTCATAAATTACATGTAGAGGCCGGGCGTGGTAGCTTACACCTGTAATCCCAGCACTTTGGGAGGCCGAGGTAGGTGGATGACCTGAGGTTGAGAGTTCAAGACCAGCCTGACCAACATGGAGAAACCCCATCTCTACTAAAAATACAAAATCAGCTGGGCGTGCTGGCGCATGCCTGTAATCCCAGCTACTTGGGAGGCCGAGGCAGGAGAATTACTTGAACCCAGGAGGTGGAGGTTGCAGTGAGCTGAGATCTCAGCATTGCACTCCAGCCTGGGTAACAAGAGTGAAACTCCGTCTCAAAACAAAAACAAAAAACAAACAAACAAAAAAATTACATGTAGAACCCTGGGATATTTGTGGTTCTTAGAGACAAGAGGCAAACACACACCAATACAGGGGCAAAGATAACAGACTGTTATATGTAATAATTATTTTTGAACAACCACCTCTTGTCCAATGTCATACGTTATTTATTATTTTGAGTTCAACAAATTTAATACACGTACATTTATAACACTTTTATATGGTACATGGCTAAACATGCCCTATATCTAATGGGGTACTTTTAAGACTTTCCAAAAGTGTCAAAGTCCTACCATGGGCCTCTCGAATTTCTGGCAGTTTAGTGGCAAGGGGAAGGGGGAGATACTATACTTCCCGGTGAGCTCCCATGCCTTTCTCTTCCCTGGATGGAACCCAGCACTGCACCCCTCCGTGCCACATTTTACCTCCATTACGGGAACTAGGAAATACCCTTTTCGTTGGTTGTACCCAGACAGATTACAGTAAATTCATCTGCACTCCGTGGGGTTGGACAGAACAATCACCCCAGTGCAAGGAGCCGCTCATGTGCTGCCCTGGAGGGACAGGGAGGCTGCCTTTCTTGCCATCCATAGGGCAGATTCTTGCATCCAGGGTAGACATATAAAAATAAAGTTAGCTCAGAGGGTAGATACAGGTGATTAAATGATTATATAATAACTGCTGTTTATTGAAGGCTTGCTAGATACGTAGGGCAGATTCCAAAGCCCAACTTTCCTAGGTTTGAAACCATATTACCCCGTATTAGCTGTCTGACCTTAAGCAAATGCCATAATCTCTCTGAACCTCAGTTTCTTCAATTGTAACATAAGGATGAGAACAGTTAACATACAGGGTTATTGTAACAACTGTTACAATAATTGTTAATAATTAATAATTGTTAACAATTGTTACAATAATTATTTATAACTACTACATTGTTATAATAATTGTTAATAACTACTACAATTAATTGTTACAATTAATATTGTAGCATATTAACAATTAATATTGTAATAATATTAAATCAAAATTGATATTAATTAAATTAATTAATATATAATTAAATAATACTATAAGTAACAAAACACAGTAACAAACACTCCATCAGTGAATTGTAAATTTATCTAGTTTACCCTTCTCTCAGCTGGAAAAGCACAACAATAACAGAGGTGATGCTGGCAACCACAGCCAACATCTGAATAGTTACGTAATATAACCATAACATTGAGGCTTACACATCCCTTTGGTACTTATATTGGCTGCATAAGGTTTCTTGGAACAGAAGTGTAGCTTTGTAGATGAGGTTTAAGTAATTTACCAGGGGAATCTAGAAAGTGACAGAGCCCAGAATGGTCCGGAGGGGCGGTGAGGACGGGGGTCTCATACAACCCCTGTGTTTATGATTCATCAACACCGGCAAAAGGGCTGGTGGCGATCTGAGGAGATGGGCTAGTTCCCAGCACAGACACACTCTCCCTCTCTTTTCTGTTTATACAATCTCACTCATTATACCCATTCTGTCTATTTCAGCCAGATGGGTTTATTGGTGAGCATGCTTTGGATGTCTCTGCCTGTACCTCTTTACTTCAGTATTTCCCCACCTGGAAAGTCCTCCTTTTTCCTTGATGCCTGAGTAAATTCTCCCCAGCCTTCCAAGTCCAGGTCAAATTTTCCTCTTCTTTCATTTCTCTCCCTTTTTTTTTTTTTTTTTTTTTTTTAAAGACAGAGTCTCGCTCTGTCATCCAGGCTAGGGTACAGTGGTGCAATCTCGGCTCACTTCAACCTCCGCCTCTCGGGTTCAGACAATTCTTGCACCTCAGCCTCCCGAGTAGCTGGGATTACAGGTGTGCACCGCCACACCCAGCTAATTTTTGTATTTTTAGTAGAGATGGGGTTTCTCCCTATTGGCCAGGCTGATCTTGAACTTTTGGTCTCAAGTGATCTGGCCTGCCTCAGCCTCCCAAAGTGCTGGGATTATAGGCGTGAGCAACCCGACCTTATTTCTCTTTAAAGGAAACATTCTACATAGGACTTTAGTCTGAATTCTTTCAGCTGGTTAACAATTAAAATGAAGCCATCCTGTCACTGGTAGCCCAAGCCCATGGACTCTCCCACCCTCAGATGCCCAGATGTGGCGAAATATTATATAATGAGCTCCTGATATGAGCAGAAAATGAGAACTATAAAAATAAGGTTAATCATACCTTAGAGGGTAGCTAGGGATGATTAAATGAGATTATATTAATAGCTTCTGTTTATTGAAAGCTTACTGTATGGAAGCTACAATGTGTTTTGTATGTATTATTTAATTCTCATAAAAACTCTGTATGGTAAGTTTTCTCATCCTTATGTTATAATTGAAGAAACTGAGGTTCAGAGAGGCTACAGAACTTGCCTTAGGTCAGACAGCTAATTAGCTGTAGATACGGTTTCAAACCTAGAAAATTTGGGCCCTGGAATCTGCTATTAACCAGTACACTGTGCCCAGTAGAGTAGCTGGTACACAATACATAGTGAGTAAATGGTACCCACTGATCTTAGGCAAGTTCCATAACCTTTACTAATATTGTTATATTAAGTGTAGAAGCCAAGTAGGGAATATATCATTAGCTTCCTTTTACAGACAAGAACACTGAAGTTTAGTGGATTTAAATGACTTGCCCAAGATTATAATATCAGTAAGTAGTAAAGCTGGGATTCCTATTGACTTCATGTCTGGTGGTTTTTCCACTGTACTTAATGGTCTCTTGAGAAAGTTGGGTGTATTCTCTGAAGGAGAACAGGAACTTGGCAGCCAAGTCAGTTCTCTTAATTGTGTGCTGCGATAGGATCCTGAGTAGGGAGGAGGGAAGCATGCTTGTGGAACGCCTTTGTGTCCAGAATTCTTTACCATTTGCAGATGAGCAGCTATACCTATGCTCTTGGGGATCCACAGCCCCGGTGCCTTGGGACTCTGTACTCTTCCCCACAAGCTCCTGTACGTCCCATGGTCAACCTGCCCTGGCTACAGCTCTGTTTCCGGGACCCTCACTGTGTCGGCTATGTCTCAGGACAGCCTTAAGGAGGACAGATTGCCAGGATGGGAATGACAGATTCCTTCATGCATTAGCTGGTAAAGTTGTGAAGCCATTATGTACCATATTCGTTTTTTAGGGCTGTTGGGACAAATTGCCTCTAACTGAATGGCTGTAAATAACAGAATTTATTCTCTCACAAGTCCATAGGCCAGTAGTCCTAAATCAAGATGTTGGCAGAATCTTGCTGTCTTGAAGGCTTTATTGGAGAAGGTGTCCCATTCCTTTCTCTTGGTTTTTGGTGTCATCAGTAATCCTTGGCATATCCTGGCTTGCAGCTGCATAACTCCCATCTCTTCCTCTGTCATCCTGTGGTGTTCTTCCCCTGTGTCTTCACATTGTCTTTTTTTTTTTTTGAGATGGCGTCTCACTCTGTCCCCCAGGCTAGAGTTCAGCGGCATGATCTTAGCGGACTGCAACCTCCGCTTCCCAGGTTCAAGCGATTCTCCTGCCTTCGCCTCCTGAGTAGCTGCGACTACAGATGTGCGAAACTACACCCTGCTAATTTTTGTGTTTAGTAGAGATGGGGTTTCACCATGTTGGCCAGGCTGTTCTTGAACTCCTGACCTCAGGTGATCCACCTGCCTTGGCTTCCCAAAGTGCTGGGATTATAGGTGTGAGCCACCACACCCAGCCCATTGTCTTCTTGTGAGGACACTAGTCATACTGGATTAAGAGGCCACCCTACTCCAGTATGACCTTATCTCAATGATTACGTCTGCAAGGACCCTATTTCCAAATAAGGTCATAGTCTAAGATGCTGGGGGTTGAGACTGCAACCTGTTTTGTGGGAGGAACACCTGTGCCCAAAAGAATGTACTGGAAGCTGAGAGCAACATGGGAAATAGAGTATTGGGATGGGAGTTTAGACACCTGGGCGGCCTTCTAATCCTGGCTTCCTCACTAGCCAGCGCTGATATTATTCAAGGCCCTAGACTTTTCTAGGTTCCAGTTTCCTTAGCCGTAAAATTTGGATTGTACGAGATGTTCTGTGAGAGCCCCTTGGATCTAATTCTTCCCAAGGAACTTATTCAGTTGAGGTGCTGTGAATAGCATATACAGTAAAATTGAGAAAAATATTTAAGTATCAGGTTTTATGGCAAAAGGATTTCATCTTATCTGTTCACTCTGATTTTGGGGCAACCTGGAGCACTAGATTGAGAATCATCCTGAGGCTGCTTTCAGACCTGATGGAAAAGGCAGTATCTGATGATGTTTGTCATGGGTTGTTTTTCCTTTCTTTCTTTCCTGTTTTCTTTTTCTTTTTTTTTTTTTTTTTGAGACGGAGTTTCGCTCTTAGTGCCTAAGCTAGAGTGCAATGGCATGATCTCGGCTCACTGCAACCTCTGCCTCCTGGGTTCAAGCGATTCTCCTGCTTCAGCCTCCTGAGTAGCTGGGATTACAGGTGCACACCACCACACCTAGCTAATTTTTTTGTATTTTTAGAAGAAACGGGGTTTCACCATGTTAGCCAGGGTAGTCTCGAACTCCTGACCTCAGGTGATCTGCCCGCCTCAGCCTCCCAAAGTGCTGGGATTACAGGTGTGAGGCACGGCACCCAGCCTGTCATGGGTTGCTGAAGGGAAAATGGCACATGGATTATTCCTGGTCTGGGAATTTGGAGAGAAGCGAGGTCAAAGGGAGTTGGGGTTTTTAAGGAGAGCTTTGTGAAGTGTAGCCAGCTAAGTGCTCAGAGGTATGGTATTGCCTCTTCTGTTTCCTGTACTATTTTGTACATTTTCATCTGGCCCTTGTTACATGATAGTAAACTAAAATATTGGTTTACATCTCTCTCTTCTGCTAGATTATGAGCTCCACTAGGCAGGTCTCATATTTCAGCCATCTCTGTGTTCTTAGCACCTGGTATGATGCCTGGCACATTGTGGATGTTCAATAAATGACAAATTGATGATCAGATGAGACAGAAAAAATCGGATAGGTGGTAGGAGGGTGATCTAGATAAAGGCCTACTTATTCAAGCATGATTTCTGTGATGTTCTAGTAATTCCTTCATTGCCTGCCTGGACCCATTGCTTCCCATTTACTAGGGAAATACCCTCTCAACCTCAGTGGTTGTTCCCTGGTTTTATGAGGCTGAGATTCTAGTTTCACTTCTATTAAAGCTCCTTCTTTTCTCCAAAAAGCACACCATGATGCTTGCTGGAACTCATTACTTCCCAGGTTCTAGGAGAACATCTTGTTTCATGGGGAACAAGATGTTGCCTATGGTATGTTTAGATTCATGATGCCTTCCTCTTACAAGAAGGAGACTGAGTGAGTGGTTTCTCATCCTGGAAACAACAAAAGATTCTAAAGAAATCTTAAGGGATATGATTCTGAGGATAAAAGGATAAAATGCCTGTATATTATATATTTTAAAAAATGAAAATGGCCTGAATGTCTTTTTACCTGTAAAAATATTAAATGTCATTGTAGCATGTTAATAAATTTTTGTATAGATATAGTGAACAGAGATTCAGAAAGTTAGAAATGGTTACTAGGGAGTTAAGATGCATCTTTTTCTGTAACTAGAGTCAGCTTCAGGTGTACTTTACATTGTCAGGAGCTGGAAAAACTTTAGAAGTAAAGTCGAAGAATGGAGTCCTGAGAAGAAACAGGGTTATTGCTGAAACTGTAGTACTGAGTACTGTCTAAGACCAGAAGGAGAAATCACTTGCATAGTCTCAGACAAGTAGATAGGGCTGCCCACAGTACCAGGAGCAAGATGAAGCCAAATCCCAAAACAGCCATGCAAATGCACCTCCACCAAAGAAGGAGGGAAGGAAGGAAGAAAGATATCAAGGCAAAAGCAACCAAAGAACCAGAGCCCATAACTCAAGAACAGACAAAGCCAATCCAACATCTGGATAACTGACCCAAGTAGAAAATTTACCCAAAAGAATAGTGGAAGTATTCCGAGATATAATACAGGAAAAATGTCATGAAAGGAAGGACTAAATAGATCTGAAGGGCACACTATGAACCAGGAAACTCTGATACACAGTAATCAATACTGATTATGATTACATAAGGACCAATGTTAACACACATCCTGGCTAAGTTATTGAACTAAATAAAGAATTCTTCAAGTATGCAGGAAGGAAAAAACAAGTTGTCTATACAGAAATAATCAGGGGAAATTTGGGATGGCCCCAGGCTTCTGTACAATGACAGAAGCCAGTGGAACAAGTTCAGCCAAGTTCTGAGGGAACACTTAAGAACAGTCATTACACCAGTGAGGTTGTCAGTCCAATATAAAGGCCACAGGTAAATAGTCTCAAATATGAAAGAACTCAGGGAATACTGACCCCTTTCCTACCTTGAGCTATTTTGACAAAAGATTATGTAGTGATAAAATTTAGTCAAGCAAGAAATGAATCCAAATTAAAATCTTTGAGATGAATAATTATGATAACAGGACAATTATTGAGCTTCAAATTCATTTCAATAAATAGTTCAGACTAACAACTGGGGAAATATGATTGGAGAACAGAATATGTTATACACAAATGAAACAAAATGTAAACAATATTGAGGAGGTGGAAGTACAACAGTGCTTATTATCTAACACTTCCAGCATGCTGTCAAACATCTACAATAGTCAAAAATAGAAATAAATTGTTACAATGTTTGAATATCTCCATCCTCTTACTTTTTTTTTCAAACAAAAGCTGCCACATGTTTATTAAGACATTACTGGCTCTTAAGCATAGCTGGTTTATAAACCATTTTCCACATATTATCACACATTTGGGAAATTTTCTGAGATGATATATCAAGACAGGCTTCTCTTGTGACTCAACTGGACTTCAAATAGTCTGTTTAGAAGTCTGAGTAATGATGCAACCTATACATCAGGGCCTTGCCCTTTTCTTTCTTTCTTTCTTTTTTTTTTTTTTTTTTGAGTCGGAGTCTTGCTCTTGTCGCCGAGGCTGGAGTGCAATGGCGCGATCTCAGCTCACCATACCCTCCGCCTCCTGGGTTCAGGTGATTCTCCTGTCTCAGCCTCCCAAGTAGCTGGGATTACAGGCACCTGCCACCACACCCGGCTAATTTTGTATTTTTAGTAGAGACGGGGTTTCTCCATGTTGGTCAGGCTGGTCTTGAACTCAGGTGATCCACCCGCCTTGGTCTCCCAAAGTGCTGGAATTACAGATGTGAGCCACCACGCCCGGCCGGCCTTGCCCTTTTCATTCCCCAAGGCAAAGTATCCACCTCTGAGAGAAAATTCCATGGTATAAACATGAGAAATATTCTTCTTTTTAATGACTGGGAAGTTTGAAATACTGTACAGGAAGGAAGATGAGCCAATCTGACTGCTTCTTTCATTTTTTCTGAAGCAACTGCCAATATTTCTGTAGTAGGATTGAATGTCAGAGAAGTAACACCTGTAACCAAGTTCATTATAGCTTTTATTGGCTTTGGGTTTGTTTCTCGGAGACAAGAATCTTGACTGTTTATATTTACTACTCCACAATTAGAACCACAAGCAACATAGTATCCATTCCTAGATGTGGCAATGCTTCATCTATATAAACTGCCTTAATCAACAAATCTGTTAAGGCACCTCCTTGAGTTCACATCCCAAACATAAACTTCTCCATCCTCCGAAGAGGCATATGCTTTCTTACTATCTGAAGAGAACGTGGATGCTGCAACCCTTCCATTAATTTTCATGCTTCCAATCAGTTCTTTGGTCTTCATTGATAGCAAATGCAAATACCTGGCAGTGCCATTTATGAGCAAGAAGGACCCATCTGGGGAGACTTCAGAGCTCCTCACCATCTTCTTTCAAACCTCTCACTGGATGCACAGGAATTAATTTTCCAGCTAGCATGTCACAGACATAAAAAACCTTGCTGTGGGTACTCGTGGCTAAAACTTCTTCCCCATTAGCACTAAGACAAGCCTTAAGGATTGGAAACCTTTCCAAATAGGTGCTTTGGATTTTAGGATTTGTTCTTCCATCAACCTGAAATAGTGATACAGATTATCTAATCCAGCGACAATCACAATCTGTGCACACGGATGGAACTGCACAGATGAGATCTGAGCAGCAGGAGGACGTTCAGATGAGGAACGCTGGCAGTTCCTCATCTTCAGGATTCCTCTAGGCAGAGAAGTTATTGTGGTTATGAAATTCCCTGTCCTTTGCAACAAAGCATCTTCATGCTCTTCACTTTCATCATCTGAAGATGTTTTCCGCCTGTTAGTCTCTGCCCAGGCAGGTACTCCTCCCACGGCATGCTGGAATTCTTAAAGTCTCTTCTTAAGGTTGTCTTTCTAAAGTTTACTTTCACTAGCATTTTTCATCATTATCTTTCCGAAACCGATTGTTCATCATGTCAACCATTTCCTCATCTTCATCTTCTTCATCCACCCAAACTGGCTTCTTTTGAGGTACAAAATTACCTTTTGCTTCATTCTCCGCTTCTGAGTCACCCGAGTCTTCATATCCTTGAACCCGCGGGCCCCGCAGAGGCCGCAGCCGCCCGATCTCGTCTCGTGGTCTTCGATGTCGCCGGAGACCAGCGCCTCCAGGCACCGCTCCACGCCCGGTTTGCCCTCCTCCAGCGTGAGGCGGTGCCGCTGGTGGAGCCGGAGCCATCTCTCCTCTTCCGCGGCGGTTACCGCTGGGATGAAGGGGCAGCCTTTTCGGGCGGCGCGCCCGGCCCCGCTCCGGCTTTCCAGTCCGCCCTCGCTCTGGGCTAACGCTTCGGCTTCGCTTCGGTTCTCCCGTCCAGTTTCATTTGGCTCCTCAGTTCCCGCGGCATCGTTAGGTTTGAGGAGAGACGCAAGTGCTCACGTGGAACCTCGCTGCGCCTGGGCGCCTCTTTTCTTTTTAAGGCAGTGTCTCGCTGCGTGGCCCAGGCTGGAGTGCAATGGCGCAATCTCGGCTCACTGCAACCTCCGCCTCCCGGGTTCAAGCGATTCTCCTGCCACAGCCTCCCAAGTAGCTGGGATTACAGGCATGGGCCACCATGCCTGGCTAATGTTTTGTATTTTTGGTAGAGGCGGGGTTTCACCATGTTGGCCAGGCTGGTCTCGAACTCCTGATCTCAGGTGATCCACCCGCCTTGGCCTCCCAAAGTATTGGGATTACAGGTGTGAGCCATTGCACCCGGTCATATGGTCTTATTCTTTAAGAATTATTTGTTGCATGCATCTGTTCATCCTTCCTATTTGTATACCTGCAGAAAGAAATCACCGTTACAATCATCATCAAATATTATTACTAATTAGTTTTAGTAATAGAATGATCTCAATATGTAAATATGAAAGTTACATATATGTGTATATGTGAGATACGGGCATGTAAATGCAGAGAAAAGGGACTAGAAAGCTAACTACCAACCTTGGCAGTGGCTGCCCCTGGGGAGAGCAGTGGAGCTGGAAGAGAGTGGGACGGTGCTGGTGTGTTTTAGACTGTCTACCTTTGTGATGTTGCAGTCTTTTACCGTGAGGATATATTCGTTTATTGCTTACATATTTTTTTTAAATCTGAAGAAAAAAGTAGGGTAGATGAGCCTAAATCACTCTGTCCTAACCGTATGGTTTAGATAAGGCTGGGCTGGGACAAGAAATGGAGATGGTGACAAAAAGCAGCCGGGAGAGGGGAAGAGGAAGGAGGATATTTAGTACTGGGACTGACCCTGCAATGCCGAGTAACAATCAGTGTTTTTATAGGGTACGCTGACTACAGAGTTTCTTTCCTGAAATTCCCCTTCCTTTGGTACAGTTTAGTTACGTATTTGAATTGCTTGTGAATGAAGGGCTCTATAGCATGGTAAAGGGCACTCTTAGAAAAGATGGAGGAGGGTTGAGCATTTCTTATTCCACTTAAACAAATGTTCAGTTTTACTGTAATGTTCACATAATGTTCATGTTAGGGACTTCCAACTGGAGAAGACCACCAGAGAGATGAGGGCCATTGATCTTTTCACAGTTGTTCCCCATCATATAGAGGGAGTCTTGCATTTTAGAGAATGGTGTTGTATCTGAGCTTCTGCGGTCACAAGTGCAGTTTTGCTTTCCAGGGGAGGGTCATTGTGTCTTAACAAAGAGTCAACTCTGAGAAGGACCCATAACCCTCTCTTCTGTTCCCCTAGGGCAGCAGTTGAAGAAAGATATGGCAAAGATCTGCTCAGCCTCTCTAGGAAGAAGCCGTGTGGACAGTCTGAAACCAAGTATGTACCAAGTTTTTTTCTGGTTTCCAGGTTGGTTAATAATGCCCGGGAGCCCATTCGCTTCAGCAGACAGAGTTACCAGGAGGTTGAAAAAAAAATTTTGTTTTTTTGGAGATGGGGTCTCACTATTTTGTCCAGGCTGGGCTCAAACTCAAGATCCTCAGTCAGGCACAGTTGCTTATGCTTGTAGCCCCAGCACTTTGGGAGGCCGAGGCGGGTGGATCGCTTGGGCCCAGGAATTCAAGACCAGCCTAGGCAACTTGGCAAAACCTCATCCCTACTAAAAATAGAAAAATTAGCCAGACGTGGTGGCCCATGCCTGTCATCCTAGCTATTTGGGAGACTGAGGTGGGAGGATGGTTTGAGCTCAGAAGGTAGAGGTTGCAGTGAGCTGAGATCGCGCCACTGCATTACAGCCTGGGTGTCAGAGCAAGACTCTGTCTCAAAAGATTTTAAAAAAAACGATCCTTACCCGCCAGCTGTCCAAGTCCTTGGGACTACAGGCACGTGTCTCTGTACTTGGCCTAAAAAAATTGCAATTTTTTTTTTCTTATGTTCAATTGTGAAAAATCAAGACAAGCAGAAAAATGGCTAAAGTGGACTATGAAGCCACAACCTGTTATTAATACCGTCTAAGTTTTTCTTGAAGTCTTTTTATATGTATACTTTTTCAATGATAGAGTTATATTATATATATTTATACTAGAAATTTAATAGAAGGGCTTCTTGTGTGTGTGTATGTATGTGTGTGTACTGTATGTGTGTGTGTTTTAGAAGCAAAAGAAGAAAAGAGGAAGGGCAATGTCCTATTTGTCCCCATTAGGACCTCTGAGGGGACACAGACTTCTGGGCGTCTGTGCAAGTGTTGATAGCAGAGGTGCCCAGAGGGCTGTGTTGATATTATTTTATAATGTCTATCCTAAGTAAAATACCTGTAAAATTATATATAAAATATAAAATTGCACATGTATTTTTTGGTTTGTGATAACTACAGGAGATTTTGCACCATTTTAAAAAAACTTTTTTTTTTTTTTGAGGTGGAGTTTTGCTCTTGTTGCCTAGGCTGGAGTGCAGTGGTGCGATCTTGGCTCACCACAACTTCCGCCTCCTGGGTTCAAGCAATTCTCCTGCCTCAGACTCCCGAGTAGTTGGGATTATAGGCATGCGCCTCCATGCCTGACTAGTTTTGTGTTTTTAGTAGAGATGGGGTTTCTCCATGTTGGTCAGGCTGGTCTCGAACTCCCAACCTCAGGTGATCCGCCTGCCTTGGCCTCCCAAAGTGCTGGGATTGCAGGCGTGAGCCACCGCGCCTGGCCAAAAAACTTTTAAGTTTAGGGGCACATGTGCAGGTTTGTTACATAGGTAAACATGTGTTATGGGGGTTTGTTGTACATATTATTTCATCTCCCAGGTATTAAGCCCAGTACGCATTAGTTATTTTTCCTGATCCTCTTCCTCTTCCCACCCTCCACCGTCGGATAGGCACCAGTGTGTGTCGTTCCCTTCCACATGTCCATATGGTCTCATCATTTAGCTCCCACTTATAAGTGAGAACATGTGGTATTTGGTTTTCTGTTCTATTTTAGTTTGCTGAGGATAATGGTCTCCAGCTCCATCCATGTCCCTGCAAAGGACGTGATCTCATTCTTTTTTATGGCTTCCTAGTATTCCGTGGTGTATATGTACCACATTTTCTTTATTCAGTCTATCATTGGTGGGCATTTAGGTCAATTTCATGTCTTCCTTGCATCATTTTATAGTTGTCACCACCCATGTGAGATTTCTGTACCATAATTTTTATTTTTCAGTCATTCATTTAATACTTTGAGGATACAGAAATGACCAGGACACGGTGCCTACGTTAGGAATACACTCCCTCTTATACAAGGCTGGTTTCCTTGGTATCCTATGGCAACTCACACTTAGAAGGGTTTCATAATTGGTTTAATGCCCTGCTATCACCATTCTGAAATGTTCAATAATTTATAAACAAGGGGTCTCACGTTTTCATTTTGCAGTAGGACTCACAAATTATGTAGCCAGTCCGACTCATTTGAAAAGTTCTAGATTCCTTCCCCAATATGTTGAGGGAGGATTTGGAGAAGGAAGTCAGGCTTTTTCTCTGCAGACCTAACCACATAACATACTTTCCTGTATCCTGCTCTGGCTGTGCTATCAACACAGATGCCCAGAGATCTGTGTCCCCTCAGAGGCCCTACTAGGGACAAATAGGACATTGCCCTTGCTCTTGTCTTCTCTTGCTTCTAAAACAAACACACATACAACACAGACACACAGACACACACACACACACACACACACACATACAGACTCATCCTAGACCACAAAGAAAGATATTGAACTACTGAGGTGGAAAACATTGGGAGATATTGAAAATATTAATAGTTACATAAACCTAAAAATCTTGATACCCTCAGACATAGGAAATTAGCACAAGGAAGGTTTATTTTTTCATTGGTTAATTATATATTTTTGATGTTTTAAATGAAAATTTAAGAATCAGCCGGGCGCGGTGGCTTACACCTGTAATCCCAGCACTTTGGGAGGTCGAGGCGGGTGGATCGTGAGGTCGGGAGATCGAGACCATCCTGGTTAACATGGTGAAACCCCATCTCTACTAAAAAATACAAAACAAAATTAGCCGGGCGTGGTGGTGGGTGCCTGTAGTCCCAGCTACTCAGGAGGCTGAGGCAGGAGAATGACGTGAGTCCCGGAGGCGGAGCTTGCAGTGAGCCGAGATCACGCCACTGCACTCCAGCCTGGGCGACAGAGCAAGACTCCATCTCAAAAGAAAAAAAAAAGAGAGAGAGAGAAAAGAAAATTTAAAAATCCAGAAAAGTTAAAAAATGAGCATAGTAAGTAGCTATATAGCTATATACCTATCACCTAGATTTTGCAGTTACTCATATTTGTCACCAAGATTTTATAATTATTAACAATGTAAATGCTTTAAATTTAAATCTGGAATCAGCTCTTTCTCCAAGAATACTTGGTTTCATTCCTTTTAGTGATTAATTATATTTAGAGATCAAATTTTCAGTTCTTTTTTTTTTTTGAGTCAGAGTCTCGCTCTGTCACCCAGGCTGGAGTGCAATGGTGCTGTCTTGCCTCACTGCAACCTCCACCTCCCGGGTTTAAGCAATTCTGCTGCCCCAGTCTCCCGAATAGCTGGGATTACAAGCACCTGCCACCATGCCCAGCTAACTTTTTGTATTTTTAGTAGAGGCAGGATTTTACCACGTTGGTCAGGTTGGTCTTGAACTCCTGACCTCAAGTGATCTGCCTGCCTTGGCCTCCCAAAGTGCTGTGATTACAGGCATGAGCCACCGTGCCTGGCCCAAATTTTCAGTTTTAATGTTGATCATTGTCACAGAGGCATCATTGTATGTAGGCCCTGGCAGGGAACGGATTTTAAAAGTATGAGTTCATACTGATATTTCCAATTCTAATTTAACTTTATAGGGCTTTACGTAATGTTTAAAATTTTATGTTTGTATTTCTTTCATCTTATATTGAAGACCTGACAATATTAGTATAATTATTTGCTTTATTTTGTTATATGTATAAAATTATTTTAAGATAATACAATATTGCTACTAACAATAAAACTCCTGAATAAAGCTTAACATTTCTTTGCAGTTCCTTTTGATCTTAGACCATGTAGGTCACTTAAACATTTACTTTCTCTGTGTGATTATGTAACCAATTTTACTTACAGTTAAGTTTATTTGTTTCAGTTTATTTTAAATTATAGGGATTGTTTTCTTTTTCCTGTTTGATTTAGTTTTATTTTTTGAATATGTAAAACATTTGCATGTCCGAGGGTCCAAACTACATCAACTTAGACAAGTTTCACTGTAATTAAAGAATGGTTTAGAACATTTCATGGAAGATAAGTGGGTCAGTTGACCAAAAAAACTTTTTTGTTTCTAATGAAAGCATAAGCTGTTGGCAATATACCCAGAAACTTTTGAGGTGATGTGATGGAAAATGGGCATATTCTCTCTACTACTTCCTGCAGAAGATACTTAGCGGAATGAATCTGACCCGAAATGATATTTCTTATATCCTTACATATTTGACATTTGCCTTGTTATTTGGTAAATTCAGAGAGACTGTAACACAGTTCTTTTCTGTTGCTTGATAAAAGCCAGTCAGTTTTCCTTCTAAGAGTATACCTCAGAGAGGAAGTAGTAATAAGATAGGAGAACTGGGATCGTTTCCAAGGCTGAAGTGAAATGCTGTTTAGGTGACTTGTTTTTGTCACCCCATGACATGATCTTTAGGAAGATGTTCTAGATGACAGCAGATGATTTTTTTTTTTTTTTTGAGCTGGAGTCTCACTCTGTCACCCAGGCTGGAGTGCAGTGGCATGCTCTTAGCTCACTGCAACCTCTGCCTCTGGGGTTCAAGCAATTCTCTGCCTCAGTCTCCTGAGTAGCTGGGATTACAGGCGCTCACCACCACGCCTGGCTAATTTTTGTATTTTTAGTAGAGACGGGCTTTCACCATCTTAGCCAGGCTGATCTTGAACTCCTGACCTCGTGATCCACCCGCCTCGGCCTCCCAAAGTGCTGGGATTACAGGCGTGAGTCATCACGCCCAGCTGGATGATTTTGCTTATCCAGGGACTAGCTAGGATCTTCCACCTCATTGGCTACCCTGAGAGACTCAAGCCTGTGACGGGACCTGTTAGGGCTTAAGGCCAACGTCCTTTTTAAAAGAGTTGTAGAATAGTTTCCTTTTCCACAGTCAGGGAGAACACCGTGGAGAAGAGAGGGTGAATGTTGCTAGGCCACCATTCCCATGGTTCAGATTCCATTCCTGGAATGTCATTTTGTCCTGAACATGAAGAATGACAATGAAGTGATGATGGGAGACAACAAAGCGATGACAAAGGAAATGAAAATGGGGCTGCTCTTTAGGGGCCCTTCAGTCAGTCACTGTGGTGGGAGAAAAGTTTTAAACTTGGGACAGACAATTTTGCTGGAAGGCTGGCCTTTCAACCCTATGACTCACTATAGGGAAATAATTCCAGTTGTATCTCCTATAAGATCCGTCTTTTTTTCCCCATACTTTGAAGACAAATGAGCATCACTGAAGAGTGGGTTTATTAGTTCCAGTTGACCATTGGTGCATTTGTTTGGATATGGACACTTTTATTTTTATTTTTGTTTTTGAACTGGAATCTCACTCTGTCGCCTAGGCTGGAGTGCAGTGGTATAATCTTGGCTCACGGCAACCTTTGCTTCCAGGGTTCAAATGATTCTTGTGCTTCAGCTTCCCAAGTAGCTGGGATTACAGGCATGTGCCACCACACCTGGGTAATTTTTGTATTTTTAGTGGAGAAGGGGTTAAACCATGTTGGCCTGGCTGGTCTCG
>NW_012101909.1:1055587-1070733 GCF_000951045.1 Mandrillus leucophaeus
AGAGTAGCAGTGAGCAAGAAAATTATCCGGGCCAAGGCACCTCCGAGGGGGTTCACTTAAGGAAGTGTAGGTTGGGGGAGAACTGCAATAATGGGCAAAAGGAAGTTGATTATAAGGGAGAGGATGGGGGAGATTGAGAGAAGGTATGAAAAATGAATCACGGTCTTCCATATCCACAACATAGTAGACTAGATATTGGGAAAGCCCTCCCATCATAAAACACTTAAAATGCTAGTTTAAAATATATTTTAATGACTTAAGATAAATATATGACTATGTTGTCAAGAAAGTAAGGAAAATCCTTCCAGGCCAAAGATGAATCAGAGATGTCTTTCAGTGCTCACTTAGCTCTCTGGATTCAAGCTGTTCTTCATCTCCTAAATCCCAGAGAAAGCCTAGAAACCAGAAGAGAAATAATGTCTTAATGAAAGGCTAAACTAGAGAAAAAAATCTCAATAAAAGATATCAAGTCATGCCTGTAATCCCAGCACTTTGGGAGGCCGAGGAGGGCAGATCACTTGAGGTCAGAAGTTTAATACCAGCCTGGTCAACATGGTAAAACCCTGTCTCTCCTAAAAATACAAAAATTAGCTGGGTGTTCTGGTGGGCATCTGTAATCCCAGCTACTTAGGAGACTGAGGCAGGAGAATTGCTCGAACCCAGGAGGCAGAGGCTGGGTGCCTGTGTGACCGAGTGAGACTCTGTTGCAGAAAAAAAAAAAGATAACAAGGAAAGATACCTCTCTAAGCCTTGATTATGAATGATGGAAGAGGTTGTATCTCCTGAGAATCTGTAATTACAAGCCAGTTATCTTGCAGATTTGGAGCTCCAAATTACCAAATTTCATCAGAGTGGTCTGAAGAATCCTAAGCTAAAAATTTAGTTTAGAGTGGTCCTGGGTGTCAACAGAAGCAATAAATAGCAGAATTAGACATGCAAAGATTGTAGATACTAGAACTAACAGATCTAAAAAACAAGTATATATAGTATGTTTAAAGAAAATAAACGAGTGAATTAAGAGCATGAGTAGGGTGACTTTCAGAGGTATCCAAGAAATTTTGAAAGGGATTCAGATAGAACTTATATAAATAAAATAGAAAATACTTAAAATAAAAATTCAGTATATGAGATGCGTTAAGTAACACATTAACTATAATTGAAGAGGGAATTCAAAAATTAGAAATGAAAAAATCAGGAGAGACTGGGGACAAGGTTTGGGGAAATGTTGATCAAAGGATACAAAATTTCAATTAGGAGGAATAAGTTCAGGAGATCTATTGTACAACACAATGACTATAATAATAACAATGTATTATATTCTTGAAAACCACTAAGAGAGTAGATTTTAAGTGTTCTCACCACAAAAAGTGTAAGTACATGAGGTAATACATATGTAACTTAGCTCTATTGAACCATTCTACAATGTACATATTTCAAAACATCATTTTGTACATGATAAACACATACAATTTTTATTTGTCAAGTAAGTAAATACATTTCAAAAAAGAAAAGAAATTATCTGGAATTAATCACAGAAAAAAATCAGAGGTTAAAAGTAAAGAAAAATTAAGAGACGTGGAGAATAGGATGAGAAGTTCAATGCAAACCTAACTAGAGTTCCAGAAGAGAGAACAGAAACAATGAGAAAAAACTTCTAAAGCAACAGAGCTTAACAATTTTCTATAATTGATAGGAGCCATGAATCTTCAGATTCAGGAAGCAAAATAAATCCCAAGAATGATAAATTAAAAGGAAATTCACAAGTACACAAGAACAGTCAAACTGAGTAAGATCCAAGTTAAAGAAAAAGTCCTAAAGGCATTCAGAAAGAATGATTACCTACTAAGGAACATTTATTAGAGCAACAGCTGATTTTTCAACAGCAATGATGAAGCGAGAGACTGCAGAATTATGTCTTTAAAGTACTGAGAGGAAATAACGATCAACCTGGAAAAATTATTTTTCTTGGATAAATTATTTTTCAAGAAAGAAGGAAAAATAAAGATGTTATCCAACAAAAAATTAGAGTTAACTATGAGCAGATCTTCAATAAAGGAATTTCTAAAAAATATACTTCAGGAAGAAGGAAAAGAATCTGGGACAAAAGGTCTGGAGTGCAAGAAGGAATAGTGAGCAAAGAATATGGCACATATGGATAAATCTAAACAGTTTATAAATAAACGGTATTAATGTCAACTTGGGTGATTTAAAAAACAAGATGGAGCCAAAATATTGGACATTAAAAGCTTATAACTTGTTAGGAAGGATAATCAGAGTTAAAACATTCTTAGGTATTTTATTGCTGAGGGTAAGTAAAATATTAACCTTGAGTAAGCAGATTCTTCCCCTGTCAAGCCACCAGATGAGAATGCAGCCTGGCCAATACCTTGATTGCTGCCTGTGATACTCTAAGCACAGGATCCAGCTAAACCATATTCAGACTGGCAATCCACAGAACTGTGAGATAATAAATATGTGTTGTTTTATGCTGCTAAGTTTGTCATGCAGCAATAAAAAAATGGATACAATTTGTTGAATGTCTGTCTCCTCCATTAGACTCTGAGGTCTGGGATGAGGTCTGTCTTGTACAATTGATTTACTAACATCTGACACAATGCCTGGCCCCTGGTTTATGGTCAATAAATATATGATGATTGATTAAATGAATGTAAATTAATGAAAAAGGAGGCAATCAGGACTAGGTTTGAACCCTTCCTTTGTTGCCTTGTATTCATATTTTGAATTGCTGTACTATTTATTTATTTATTTATTTATTTATTTTGAGATGGAGTCTTGCTGTGTTGCCCAGGCTGGAGTGCAGTGGTGCGGTCTTGGCTCACTGCAACCTCCACCTCACGGGTTCAAGTGATTTTCCTGCCTCAGCCTCCTTGTCATACTTTAAAGAATCACTGGTATTCTTATGAGAAAGGGTCATAACTCCTATACTATCATCGGAGACAATGAAACACAAAGAGTTTTGGCATATTGCTCTCCCCAAGTGAACAGTTGAAGAATTTCTTGTGCCTGGGATTGAGGAAACTGGACTTAAGAAGTCTCGGTCTTTTGCTGTCTCTCTAGCTCATGGGCAAAAATTGGTCTGTAGGTCCTAAGTTAAGATATAGGCAGAGAGAAGCATGCAAAGGCATTATAATAAGATTGTGCAGAGAATTTCCAGAACTGAAATTATATATGTACTTGTCTTTTTAGCACCCTGAAGCGGGCCCTTGAAGTCTTCAAACAGCGTAAGTGATTTTTAAAAAAATATATATTCACTGCCCTTGACAACCCCTTTTTAAAAAATATATATTCACCGCCCTTGACAAACCCTGTGTCTGTTGTCAAAGGTGTGTTCTAATTTGAACAGCAGTTTCATAGTGGGTCAAAAAAAATTAGAGCAACTCCTAAGGTGAGACAAAGCGCTGCAGGCTTGAAATGAACTGGAGAACCTGCACACCTGCACATCTTGATGTGTGTTTGCCTTACTCAGAGGCGTGCTTCTCACACTTGCATTAGCATCAGAATCACCTGGAGGGCTTGTTATTGACACGGATTCCTGAGACCCATCCCCAGGGTTTCTGATTCAGGAAGTCTGGAGTGGGGCCTGGGAGTCTGCGTGTCTCTCGTGTTCCCAAGTATTGCTGAGGCCACTGGTCCAGGGACCATGCTGGGAGAATGGTTGCCTCAGAGAATTGTCTATACTTCTTGGTTCTAAGACGGAGACACTGTCATCCAAGTGCTCCTCCACACCCACACCTGCCAGACTGTCTAGCAACCTAACCCCTGGTATGTTCTTATGCTCAGTCTGGCTTCCTTCTCCCAGAGCCATCTCTGCAGGGCTTCAGACTTTGGGACTGTGTTGCGCGTGTCTTGCCATTTCTCCCAGATCACCAGACATTTGTATCCGGAATAAAGTGAACTACAGTAAGCATCGAAGGAAGTATTGTCACTATTCCCTCACCTCTTACTCTAATCTGCCTGTGACCCCACCACTCACCTGGAACTGCCCTCTCCAAGGACACCAGCAACCTTTGGGTCACTAAGTTTAGGGGACAATTTTGGGCCTCTTCTAGCTTGACTCTTCAACAGCATTCAGCACTGTTGTGCATTTCTTTCTTCTGGAAACCAGCATCCCTCTGACCCCCTTGGATTTTTCCTGCTTCTCTGGCTACTTCTCTATCCCTTTCTATATTGCAGGTCCTCAGAACTTGGTCCTAGCCCTTCTCTTCTCAGTCTGCCTAGATAAACATCCTCATCCCTGACACCAGCTATCATCTTTTCATAAAGAATGTACAGTTCTATATTTTCAGTCCCGAACTCTCTAAGGACCAGAACTTACATCCTGTTGCCTACTTAATATTTCTTCTTGGGTGTTTCAAAGGCACCTTAAATTCAAAATATTTGCAGCTGAATTCATGATCTTACAGGCTGATTGCCTAAGGAAGTTTGAGATCTGTTTATTTTTATTTTTTTAAAGTCAGGGCATCACTCTATCATCCAGGCTGGAGTGCTGCACAGTCACAGCTCACTGCAGCCTCACACTCCCAGGGTTAAGCGATCCTCCAGCCTCAGCCTCATGAGTAGCTGGGACCACAGGCATGCACCATTATGTCTGGCTAATTTTTTACTTTTCATAGAGATGGGGTCTCACTGTGTTGCCCAAACTGGTCTTGAACTCCTGGGCTCAAGTGATCCTCCCGCCTTGGCCTCCCAAAGTGCTGAGATTACAGGTGTGAGACACTGTACTCAGCCATTGAGATCTGTGTTTTTAGAACCACATCCTGTTGTTTCCTTAAGAATTCTTATTTATTTTTTGTTTTCTTCCCAGGGTCAGGATGCTATGTCCTAAAAATGATCTCTTTTGGCCCAGTGCGGTGGCTCACACCTGTAATCTTAGCGCTTTGGGAGGTCAAGGCCGGCAGATCACCTGAGGTCAGGAGTTCAAGACTAGCCTGGCCAACATGACAAAACCCCAACTCTACTAAAAATACAAAAGTTAGCCAGGCATGTTGGCATGTGCCTGTAGTCCCAGCTACTCCAGAGGCTGAGGCACGAGAATCACTTGAACCTGGGAGGCAGAGGTTGTAGTGAGCAGAGATCTTGCCACTGCACCCCAGCATGGGCGACAGAGTGAGACTGTTTAAAAAAAAAAAAATCCCTTCTTCAGCCTCTCCTTCAGCGTCTTAAGAGGAGAACCCAGTGGGAAGTTCCCTCATGTTTGGCTTTATTTTCTTGTTTGGAATGGGGCATTCTAATTTTATCATACTTCTAGAGAGTGGTAAAGGCTAATTTAGAAAGGAAATAGAAAGTCTTTGGAAACACCAATGTCACAATTGTCAGAGTTCATCTCTGTTGGGGTGAAGTTCTATTTCCCTTCATCTTTTTGAGGCTAAGGAGTCATTTACTTCCTGTGTTGGTCGTCTTTACTTTTCTTGGTATGAGAAATTATTATTTATTGGTATGAGTCTGGAGGGGAAATGGAAGACGTAAGTCATAGTGTCCTCAGCATCCTTTCTTAATTTCTCAGTTCTCATTTCCACTTGGTGGCCTTTGGTTATAACTGCAACTTGGAATTCAGTCAACAGATTTTTATTTAGTTCCTATTATTCTAATGTGATGACAAGCAGAAGTTGGGCGATCCAGGGTGAGACCCTGGCACTGTGGTTTTCTTTTTTTTTTTTTTTTTTTTTTTGAGACGGAGTCTCGCTCTGTGGCCCAGGCTGGAGTGCAGTGGCCGGATCTCAGCTCACTGCAAGCTCCGCCTCCCGGGTTCACGCCATTCTCCTGCCTCAGCCTCCCGAGTAGCTGGGACTACAGGCGCCCGCCACCTCGCCCGGCTAGTTTTTTGTATTTTTTTAGTAGAGACGGGGTTTCACCGTGTTAGCCAGGATGGTCTCGATCTCCCGACCTCGTGATCCGCCCGTCTCGGCCTCCCAAAGTGCTGGGATTACAGGCTTGAGCCACCGCGCCCGGCCGGCACTGTGGTTTTCAAGGGGTCCTATCCAGTTCTAATATTCTTCAGGCCTGTTACTCAGAACCTACCTTGTTGAACTCCCGACCTCGTGATCCGCCCGTCTCGGCCTCCCAAAGTGCTGGGATTACAGGCTTGAGCCACCGCGCCCGGCCGGCACTGTGGTTTTCAAGGGGTCCTATCCAGTTCTAATATTCTTCAGGCCTGTTACTCAGAACCTACCTCTAAAGCTTTCTGTTTTCCAGAATACCTGGCCCTTCCAAGCTAAGAATTTTAACACAGCATAGTATGTTTAATGCGTGCCTAAAGTGTTTCTGTAGCTCACTGAGTAGTTCTAGACGTTTGCAAATGTTAGCTCAATATTCATTTTAACGTTTTCATAGAAGGTGTCTTCTTCCCTCTGTAACTTGTCAGTGAATACATTTCTCAAGGTAGAGATAGTATCTGTTCACGTCACTTATATGCACTGTAAGGCCAAGTATGGTGTGGCCCAAGGTCAAACCTCAGCATAGGCTGGGTCTCCTAAAATTTTTTTTTGCCTTTCCTTTACTTGTTTTCTTTTTCTAAAAAAAATAAGTTTTATTTTCTTATTAAAATAATATATATATTTATCTTAAAAATTCAAACGAGACAACTAGCTGCAAAGAAGATAGTAAGCACTGGAATTTTCACTTCTCAGTGATTGTCTCCAGACAGTTTAATGCAATTAAACACATATATGTATAGTATGTATGTATTTATTCATATACATAAATAGTATTATACCATGGCAGTGATCCGCAATTTCTGGGATGGGGCCAGATATGTTTTTATATTGTTTTTAAAATGAAAACGATCATTTTAAAATCATGCTAGTAGTTTGGTGTATATCTTTCCAGACCTTTCTCTGTGCATTTACAACTCTCTCTCTCTCTTTTTTTTTTGGGGGACGGAGTCTCGCTCTGTCACCAGGCTGGAGTGCAGTGGCGCGATCTCATCTCACTGCAACCTCTGCCTTCCGGGTTCACGCCATTCTCCTGCATCAGCCTCCTGAGTACCTGGGACTACAGGCGCCCATCACCATGCCTGGCTGATTTTTTGTATTTTTAGTAGAGACGGGGTTTCACCATGTTGGCCAGGATGGTCTCAATCATTTGACCTCGTGATCTGCCCACATTGGCCTCCCAAAAGTGCTGGGATTACAGGTGTGAGCCACCGTGCCCGGCCAACTCTCTCTCCTTTAATTGTAGATGCACATATATATATAGACATGAATGAGTTTTTATGCTGTTATACTATACATATCTCTCTATAGTTTGCTTTTTTACTTAACGATATATCGTAGACAACTTTTCATTTCAATTCATATAGATCTGCCTCATTCTTTTACATTTAAAAAATTTTGTTTCTAAAAAATGCCAAATTTCCTCCAGAAAGGTTGCGCTGTTTTTTTTTTTTTTTTCCAACAATGATGTTTTGTTCCATGCTTGCCAATATCAAGAATTTTTGTGCTTTAAAAATGTTGCCCAATTGAAAGGTTTGCATTTTAAAGTTCTGCATTTTTTTTTTCAATAGTTTTAAGGCTGGGTATATTTCCAAATGTTTATTGGCCATTTAGCCACTCTTTTTTGAATTTCATGTTCTTTAACTGGTTTTTAAATACTGGAATATGTATTTTTCTTTTGATTTGTGGAAGCTCTTTGGATATAACTATTTGCTCTTTGTTATGAAAATTGCAAATATGTTTCCAGTTTGTCATATATCTTTTAACCTTCTTCAAGGTTGTTTTGATACCCACAAGTTTAAATTTTTTTCTTCGATCAATCTGACCATCTTTCAGTCTTTCTAGCTTTATCTGTCAGTCTTTTTAGCTTTAATGCCATGCTTTGATTTGTTTTCTTAGAACAAGAATTTATTCTTTTCTATTACAAAGGCAGGCCATGCTCCTTGAAAAGATCTTAACAAATAAGGGGAAAAATCACAAATAATCTTTCTACCCAGAGATAACTACTGGTAACCAACATTTTGGCATATGACCTTTCTTATAAATGTTCAGGCTTATGAGACATTAGAGATAGAAGGAACCTTAGAGGTCATCTACAGAGAATGAAGAATCAGGTTTGAAATTGTGGTGGCGTTGGTAATGTCTCCTAGGATGTAACCTTCATGAAATGGGATTTTGGCTGCTTTTCTCCCTAGTCCTGGGCACCCTAGGTTAGTAACAGTTAGCGGTAGGAGGCAAAGCCAAAGATTTTCTAGCTCTGACCTTGGTGGCCAGGGCTATGCTGGACGTATGGAGAGGTTCAATAAATGTTGGTGACCAAATGAAGTGATGTTGATTTTACCACTTACTCCAGTATTTTGTATATACATATTTATTTTGTATGATTTTATGTATTTTAATTCAGACATATGTAGACCTTGATTTTTTAAAATTCTTTTTTGCAGAAGTAGACAGTGTGGCACAATGTCACATTCAGCTTGCACAGAGTTTAAGAGAAGAGGCCAGGAAGATGGAAGAATTCAGGGAAAAGCAAAAACTACAACGGAAAAAGGTTGGATTTGCATATGTGTTAAGGTGTTTCCTTTGCTCCTGTAGAAAACTACAGGCTTGTTTGCTCGTTATACTCCTCAGCTCAGCTCCTACCATCATGCAATCATGACCTGAGACATTACTTATTGGAGTCCCCACGTGGGGACTCAATCCAGATGGGTATATGCATTTCTATACCCCAGGCCAGTTGTCCTTTTTTAAAGTTCATGTAGGATTCAGGGGTCCAGCTTGCATTCCTCTTCTTTTCAGGTCTACTGCCACTATTCAGACTATGAATGGAAAGGGGAAACCCTCTGACTTCAATAGAATCTAGCACATCCCAGCTGGAGGGCTCCCAAACCACACTCCTCATCCTGGACAAGGCAATAGGGGAAGGGAGAAGTAGTGGAAGAGTCCCGCTCCCCCTGAAGACCATGATGTAGTCCAACTACTCTACTGTACAAATGGGAAAAACGGAAGGCCTGGGAACTCCAAGTCCTTTTGTCTTCAAAGCAGCTTTACATAGGCTCTTTTTCATTCATGAGATTTACTCTAACCAACTACATGGAAGAAGACAAGGGTGAACAAAAGTTAACAAAACTGACAAATGTTTGGGATCAAGAAAAGAAGTCCAGGTTTATATCAAAGTGTTAGTTAGACTAGACCAGCCACAACTCTATTCCTTTCTATGTTGTTCCTGAAAAACTGGATATTCAGGCTGATCCTGCAGCCATGTAGGGTCCTTATAGAATTTTTTCCTGTGTCTAGTTTTCAAGACTGGAACCTGGGCCTCACATGGGAGACAAGCTCTCCTCTATCTGGCACCCAAAAATGTCTACCCAGGTCTCCCGGCACAGCTCTGCGTGACTTTTGGTGACCTCTTTCACCTTTCCTGGGGGTCCCTTTGAAAACCTTTTCTTATCCTGGGCCTGAGCTTGCTGTCTACAATGAGCATATCCGATAAATAGCCAGCTGTTAAGGCTGATTCTACCCTGACCTCAGTCTCAGCAACTTTGCCTGTGGCTCTAAGTTGGAGTCTAGGTCTAGCTTCCCTGGCGGCCACTGGCCTCTATTATGGGAGGCAGCATCCTGAGAACCTGCCTGCCTTACCCCTATTGCTGTTTCACCAGCTGCCTTTAGCACACTACTGCCTCTTCCATCTCACACCTGTACTTGTGCTGTGCCTTTTACCAGGAAGGAAGGGTAGAAATGAACATGGGAACACTCTGTCAGGTGCTTTGACATATTCTCTCAAGCTTGATGTATCAGGTTTGAGGAGTGCTTCTGAAAAAAAGGCTCTGAAGCCTTTTTCAGAGCAGAACTAGCATGTGTATTAAACCCATTGGATGGTCAGACCCTTTTGGCTGACATAGCCAGGACTGCTCACCCCTCTAGGGGAATTATAATTTTTCAGAATCAAAAATGCCTTAGACAACCAGAATCTGTGCACGCTTGATTTCCCCTCAGAGGAGAGGAGAATCATTTCCTTGCATGTTTTCAGTGCCCTTGGTAGCCCTAGTCCTTTCAGGGAGAGTTTTGTTAATTTTGCAAGGTTTCTGAAACTTCCTCATCCTAATAAGCTACACAGACCAAATTATTTTAAGCTAGACCTGAACTCTGCTGTGAACTATGTTAAGCAATTGTGTAAGTCACCTGTGCTCAGTCCCCTGCCACCCTCTAAGTTCCCTTTATTCTGTGTGCTCTCTACAGTGGGAAAATGCCTTCAGAGCTAGCTTTCTTTGAGAAGTCCAAATTTTATTAATAAAATTGTAATTACTTCTGTCAAAATGAACTCTGGGTTTTACCACTTCCGTATTTAGCTAGTTTTTTTTTTTTTTTTTTTTAAACATAAAACTTTGGAGAAAATGTGCCAACGCTAACTTCTCATTTTTCACTGGTCGGACACACGCTTTGGTCTTTCACTTCTTGGAAATTAAGCCATTTCCACTTAAGGAAAGCCATCAGTTGGTTTCTTTCAGTAAATGAGAGCGCAGGAGGTGCAGGTCCTGGAAGGGCTGGCCAGAAGTTCGTGGTGTGCTCCCTCGCAGCTAATGTTTTATGAAGGTGGTGACCAAGACGTACACGGTCATCCTTCTCTCACTAAGCATGAGAGCAGGGCCAGACAGGTGGATGTGACCCAGGAATCATGGTAAAGCCTGATATGCCTTACATGATGCAGGGAAGGAGGAAGACGCCATCTGAACACACAGTGGGAACACGTAATGTCATCTGGAGGCTTGGGAAGGCCTCCTGGAAGAAGGACATTGATGCTAAAACCACTGGGGTGAAAGGCTGTACAGAGGAGTGAGACACTCACCCCAGGGGGTTGGCAGGGTGGGAGCCATTCTCAGCGGTCTTGACACTTGAGGGTCATGAGGTTTCTCCCCCAGTCCATAACTGTCTGTAGCATGACAATGACAACACATGATCAGACACTCTGTCCTCTGGTGCCCACATGGTTTTATCCCCTCAGTTGAAATTGGGATGGTCATGGGAGAGTTTCGTGCTGCCTGTGTGGAGAGCCATCTCCAAAGAAAGGAACCTCTGTGGTTACAGAGGCGATGCTTCCAGTTTCTAGAATACAGCTTAAGGCTGAGCACGGTGGCTCATGACTGTAATCCCAGCACTTTGCCAAGGTGGGCGGATCACTTGAGGTCAGAAGTTTGAAACCAGCCTGGCCAACATGGCAAAACCCTTTTAGTCTCTACTAAAAATACGAAAATTAGCCAGGTGTGGTGGCTCATGCCTGTAATCCCAGCTACTCGGGAAGCTGAGGCAGGAGAATCGCTTGAAACTGAGGTAGGGGGTGGGCAGAGATCATGCCACTGTACTCCAGCCTGGGCAACAGACTGACACTCTGTCTCAAAAAAACAAAAAATAAAAATGAAAAATAGAATACAGCTTGAGTGTGAGTAGAGAGAAAAATGGGCCATGAAGCAGCTATTCCAATAGTTTCTCTCAGGGTTATAGGGCCACTTGCAAATCTCTTCTTCCTTTCCCCGCTCTTGCTTTTCCCCATCCTATGACAGAGTTTGTTGTGTTTTTGCATTCCTTTGTGTTGTCAGTAATAAAACCCAATCATATTTCCACTGGATTTGGTCTGAGCAGAAAGTCTGAGTCTCAGAAGAGACACTGAGGAGCTCTGAAAGGGCACCTTTGTCTTACTGGGGTCACCACAAATAAGTCACCCTATAAGTGAATATGGACGTAAGGACACGTAAATCCAGGTAGTGTAGCAGACAGAGCTGGACCTGATGTCTCTGACACTAACTCACGAGTGACCTTGAGCAAAGCATCTCACCTCTTGGGCTCCAGGGTCCACGCCTGTTAGGTTAGGGAGGTGGAGGGATGCTTTCTAGATTCCTGCCAAGTTTCAAAGGCCAGGAATCCATGAAGGCAGAGAGAGGAGTGATAGGAGGTGAACAGACTTGGCTGCTGGTGGAATGTTGCAGCCACCTGAGAGGTGTTTGAAGCAAGTGTTATGTAGAACTTACAGGTAAGGTGGCCTAGGTGGGACCACAAAATATAATACAGTAGCAGCTCCCAACCGTAACAGTGGCCATATGTGTATTTAGACTAGAAAAGACCTTGGAACAGACCAGCGTTACTAACTGATCTGCTCTGTGTAGCCTGGGAAAATCGGTAAAGATTATGAAATAAATAAACCCAGCTTCTCCTCCTGGCAGAGGGACACAGTCATGCATGTGGACTGCAGGTTCCTGACTGCAGTGGCAGGGATCTGCCATGTGACTTTTCATGCTGGGCTCCTCTTGGAACCTTGTCTATTCTCTCTGTCTCTGCTGTCTTCGCCATTCCCAGGCGAATGGCCAGCACCTGGCAGCTGACTTTCACGTGGGCTGGAAGATGACTGCTCGATTCTCTGAGGGCTCATCTGAAGCTCCTCCAAGGGAATTTCATGTACTCCACAAAGCTCATATTTGAAGTGAGACCATTCCCAATATTGCATTCAGATATCTTCAAAATTCTTCAAACGATGTTTGTGTGTTATAGTAGCAGACAAAAACTTCAGTTTTGTGTGTCTGGAAGGAACTACATTTGAATTGTATTCTCAATATTGTTTTGGCACAGTGTGTCTTTGCTCATTTTGAATTATTGCATCTTTTCATTGTTTACAGCTTGGTTTTATAGAGCTATCATAAGGATAATGATAATCTAGGGTAACAGTGAGAAACAAGGGCACTGGGGTCAGGGCTCCTGGGTTCAAATTTCAATTCTGTTACTTGTTGACTGTGTTACTTTGGGGTATGTTAATTAACTTCAGTACCATCAGGAAAATGGGAGAGAGAGTACTCACATAGCTGTGATGCATGAAAACTGCTTAGCATGTAAGTGCTTGATAAATGGAAGCTACTACGATTATGTCTGGGAGGTACATCTTTATTATTAACACCATTATTTTCGATAACAAGTATTAACAGCACAGCCACAATAAAAGATTTACTCCCAGCGAGGCATTTACCTCACTTGGATGGGGTATAAAAAGTAGCAGGGCTGGGTGCGATGGCTCACGCCTGTAATCCCAGCACTTTGGGAGGCCGAGCCGGGTGGATCACCTGAGGTCAGGAATTCGAGACCAGCCTGGCCAACATGGTGAAATCCCATCTCTACTGAAAATACAAAAATTAGCCGGGTGTGGTGGTGCAGGCCTGTAATCTGAGCTACTCTGGAGGCTGAGGCAGGAGAATTGCTTGAACCCAGGAGGCAGAGGTTGCAGTCAGATGAAATCATGCCACTGCACTCCAGCCTGGGTGACAGAGCAAGACTCTGTCTTAAAAAATAAAAAAATAAAAGAGTAACAGAACAGTTTCTTTTAGTTGTCTGACAAACTCTTTTTTCCTTCATACTGACCGGGCGCCCTGATGGTCATGGATGTGTCACTGATGGGCTGCAGAAGTGATACAAGTACCGAATTTAACTGTGCTGATGTATACTTAAAGAATAAAGACCTCCTTTAAAATATAAATGGCACTCTAAGAAAAGTTTTAAAATTCCTTTTTGAAACCAAAGTTCCTTGATTCCAGATTTTACCCAAGAGACTGCTCTGAGTTGATCAGTGACTCTCCACGGTGTCTGAGAGTTCAGGCTTTGGTGTTTGCCTGTACAAGTTCAAAGATGGGCCCCATTATTAGCTAGGAATAAGACCTTGGGCAAAATGTTTGGTCTCTCTTTTCTGAAGATTGTGAAATGTGGGTAATCATGTTGAACACTTAACCCTCCAGATAAACTGCTATTGATAATGATTTCTGTTTTTATTAATGATTTCTGTTTTTATTAATAGTGCTTATGATCTCTTCACAGACAGAGCTTGTAATGGATGCCGTCCATAAACAAAAGAGCTTACAATTCAAGAAAACCATGGATGTGAGTCACATTTTATTGTCTTTTTTGGGATTGGAAAATGTCTTTGGTGACATTTTCTGAAATCCTGTGCTGTGTATGAACATATTCCTACTCAAATAACGTTTCAAAAATGTTATTATTTATTAGTGCAGTGTTTTAGAGAAAACAACCTTAAATGCTTTGGGTTTTCTTTTTTGTTGTTGTTGTACATATTATTACATCCAGAGATTAAGCTCAGTACCCAATAGTTATCTTTTTTGCTCCTCTCCCTCCTCTCCCTCTCGCTCTCAAGTAGACCCCAGTGTCTGTTATTTCCTTCTTTATATTTAAAGTTCTTATCATTTAGCTCCCACTTATAAGTGAGAACATGTGGTATTTGGTTTTCTGTTCCTGCATTAGTTTGCTAAGGACAATAGCATCCGGTTCTATCCATGTTTCCTCAAAAGACATGATTTCATTCTTTTTTATGGTTGCATAGTATTACATGGTGTGTATGTACCACATATTCTTTATCCAGTCTGTCATTGATGGGCATTTAGGTTGATTCTGTGTCTTTGCTATTATGAATCTTGCTGCAGTGAACATTCACGTGCATGTGTCTTTAGGGTAGAATGCTTTCTATTCCCCTGGGTATATACCGAGTAATGGGATTGCTGGGTCAAATGGTAGTTCTGCTTTTAGTTCTTTGAGGAATCTCCATACTGCTTTCCACAATGGTTGAACTAATTTATACTCCCACCAACAGTGTATATGTTTTTGTTTTTTTAAGGCCTTGGAAAGAGTGAAAGTGACACTGATAGTGGAAATGCAACGGGGTTATCTTTCTGGTAACCCGAGAAAATATAGCAAGTCAGTTCAAATATTTTAGGCAAATATATAAAAACATATATAGTGTACAATACCTTTATCTTGTTGAATTTGCAATTTTACCCTGTTACTATTTTGAATCTTGATTGCTTACCTATTTTATTGAGTGATCCCTTTCTGTTTTAAGGTATCTGAAAATTATAAAAACCGGCCGGGCGCGGTGGCTCGAGCCTGTAATCCCAGCACTTTGGGAGGCCGAGACGGGCGGATCACGAGGTCAGGAAATCGAGACCATCCTGGCTAACACGGTGAAACCCCGTCTCTCCTAAAAAATACAAAAAACTAGCCAGGCGAGGTGGCCGGCGCCTGTAGTCCCAGCTACTCGGGAGGCTGAGGCAGGAGAATGGTGTAAATCCAGGAGGCGGAGCTTGCAGTGAGCTGAGATCCGGCCACTGCACTCCAGCTCGGGCGACAGAGCGAGACTCCGTCTCAAAAAAA
>NW_012101909.1:1071573-1074423 GCF_000951045.1 Mandrillus leucophaeus
CTCCAAGAAAAGCCTGTTCTCTCCAGCCAAAAGACCAGAAAAGGGGCAGCCTAGCAGGACAGAAACTTTAGAAAATAACCATTGTACTGCAGCCAAACACCACATAAAAAAAACGGGGGCCCCACCTCCACACATCAGCAAAGGCCAAGTGGAGAGTCTAAACTTCCACCACACCAGGCTGTAGAGAGCACCCAACTCCCCTGCCAAGGTGGCATCAGAGAACAAATAGGGAACCAGGACTTTCATTCCCACCAGGAGGTAACAGAGCCTCCTCTACACAGTGTCAGTGGGAACCATGTGGGGAACCCTGATTCCACCTGCACCAGGAAATAATGACGTACACCCTCTCCCTGCTGGGATGTTGTCCAAGGAGGTCTACTGGAGAGTGAGAACTTTAACCACTTTCCAGCAGTAACTAGGTCACACACACTCTGTGGTGTCAGTGGAGACCACGGAGGGGAAACCTGGACTTTCACACTCACATGGCAGTAATGAGATGATGCCTCACCTTCCCCTGCTGGAGTGGTGTGCAGAGGAAGCTAGCTAAAACAGAAGCCTTAAATAAAACCCACAGTGTTGTAACGTAATACCAAAAATTCCCCCAAATCAATCGAATATGACTCTTCATACCAGAAAGATACGAAACTGCTGAAAAAAAAAAGACAATCAATAGATGCCAAGATCTAGATAACAGAGATGTTGGAATTATGCGACGAAGATTTTACAGCATTCATTATAAAAATATTCAGCAAGCAATTACAAAGACACTTTTTTTGAGATGGGGAGTCCACAGTGTTGCCCAGGCTGGCCTTCAATTTCTGGACTCAAGTGATTCTCCCACCTCAGCCTCCTAAGTAGCTGGAATTACAGGCATGTGCCACTACACCTGATTCACACTTGAAACAAATGAAAGAAAGAAAGAAAGGACTGGCAAAGAAATAGAAAAGCTCAGCAAAGAAATAGAAGATATAAAGAAGAACCAAATGGAAATTTTAGAACTGAAAATATAATAATCGAAATTTTAGAAAACTCATTTTATGGGCTTAAGAAGAGACTGGAAGAGACAGAAGAAAGAGTTGGTTAACTGGAAGACAGAATAATAGAAATTACCCGACATGAACAACAGAGAGAAAATAAGCTGAAAAAAATTAACAGAGCCTCAGGGACTTTTTGCACTGTAAGAAAAGATCTAACACTAATGTGTCTGTGATGCTAGAAGGCGAGGAGAAGGAAGGTGGGCTGAAAAAGCCCAGCTTTAAGTCATTATTTAAAGAAATAATGGCTGAAAAATTTCCAAATTTAGCAAAAGACATAAACCTACATATCCAAGAGGCTGATTAAACTGTAAACAAGATAAACCCAAAGAAATCCATACCAAGACGTATAGTCGAACTTCTGAAAACTAAATGAGAGAGAAATGACACCTTAACTAAAAGGGAAAACCTAAAAGGGAAAACCAGTGACAGCAGATTTCCTATTAGAAACCATGGAGACCATGAAGAAGTGGCCCAACATATCACATATGCTGAAAGAAAAGAACTGTTAAGACATAACCCTATATCCAGTGAAAATATCTTCTAAAATGAAGGGGATGATAGCATGATATGGTGATTATAGTCAATAATCACTTAATTGCATATTTTTAAATAACTTAAAGAATGTAATTGGATTGTTTGTAACTAAAAGGATAAATGCTTGAGGGGACAGATGCCCCATTCTCCATGATGTGCTTATTTCACATTGCATGCCTGTATCAAAACATTTCATATACCCCATAAGTATATAAACCTGCTATGTACCCGCAAAAATGTTTTTAAATTAAAAAAATAATGAAAGGGAGACAGAAAATAGAATGGGGAAAGGGCTGCTAAGGGCTGGGGAAAGAAGAAGTTGAGATGTTATTGTTTAATGGGCATAGAATTTCAGTTTTATGAGGGAATTTTGAAGATGGATGGTGGTGATGGTTACATAACTTTATAAATGTGTCTAATACCACTGAATTGAACACTTACAGTGGTTACAATGGGAGAAAATATGCAAATTATTCATCTGACAAGAGACTAATATCCATAATATACACAAAGAACTCAAACAACTCAGCAGCAAAGAAAAAAACAAACAATTGGATTAAAAAATGGGCAACGGATCTGAGTAGACATTTCTCAAAAGAAGACATACAAATGGCAAGCAAATATATTTTGTAATGCTCAACATCACTAATCATCAGAGAACTATAACTCAAAACCACAATGAGGTACCATCTCACCCCAGTTAGGATGGCTGTTATCAGAAAGACAAAAAATAACAAATGCTGACAAGGATTTAGAGAAAAAGGAACTCTTACACACTGTTGGTGGGAATGTAAACTAGCATAGCCACTATGGAGAGCAGTACGGAGATTTCTCGAAAAAACTACAAATAGAATTACTATATGATCTAGCAGTCCCACTATCAGGTATTTATCCAAAGGAAAGGAAATCGGTATATCAAAGGGTTTATTTTGCTTAACATAATGTCCTCCAGGCTTATCCGTGTGGCCACTGATGACAGGATTTCATTCTTTTTATAGTGGAATAGTGTTCCATTGTGTGTATGTGCCATATTTTCTTTATTTATCTTAGTCAACCATTCTTTCTCATCATTTTTATTTATTAGCTAACTGTTTGATTCACAGCTTTGTTGGTTTTCTTCCTACTTCCTGGAATTAAGATAAAGCAGCTTTGGTGTTTAAAAAAGTCTTTGCTTTCATAGTTGAAACAGAAAATTATTTTTATGATCCACTAATGAATATAGTTTGTGAACTGTTTCCATAATGCTGGTGGTAATGGTAGCACATGATAGACCATGGCC
>NW_012101909.1:1074473-1084227 GCF_000951045.1 Mandrillus leucophaeus
GAGACCATGAAGAAGTGGCCCAACATATCACATATGCTGAAAGAAAAGAACTGTTAAGACATAACCCTATATCCAGTGAAAATATCTTCTAAAATGAAGGGGATGATAGCATGATATGGTGATTATAGTCAATAATCACTTAATTGCATATTTTTAAATAACTTAAAGAATGTAATTGGATTGTTTGTAACTAAAAGGATAAATGCTTGAGGGGACAGATGCCCCATTCTCCATGATGTGCTTATTTCACATTGCATGCCTGTATCAAAACATTTCATATACCCCATAAGTATATAAACCTGCTATGTACCCGCAAAAATGTTTTTAAATTAAAAAAATAATGAAAGGGAGACAGAAAATAGAATGGGGAAAGGGCTGCTAAGGGCTGGGGAAAGAAGAAGTTGAGATGTTATTGTTTAATGGGCATAGAATTTCAGTTTTATGAGGGAATTTTGAAGATGGATGGTGGTGATGGTTACATAACTTTATAAATGTGTCTAATACCACTGAATTGAACACTTACAGTGGTTACAATGGGAGAAAATATGCAAATTATTCATCTGACAAGAGACTAATATCCATAATATACACAAAGAACTCAAACAACTCAGCAGCAAAGAAAAAAACAAACAATTGGATTAAAAAATGGGCAACGGATCTGAGTAGACATTTCTCAAAAGAAGACATACAAATGGCAAGCAAATATATTTTGTAATGCTCAACATCACTAATCATCAGAGAACTATAACTCAAAACCACAATGAGGTACCATCTCACCCCAGTTAGGATGGCTGTTATCAGAAAGACAAAAAATAACAAATGCTGACAAGGATTTAGAGAAAAAGGAACTCTTACACACTGTTGGTGGGAATGTAAACTAGCATAGCCACTATGGAGAGCAGTACGGAGATTTCTCGAAAAAACTACAAATAGAATTACTATATGATCTAGCAGTCCCACTATCAGGTATTTATCCAAAGGAAAGGAAATCGGTATATCAAAGGGTTTATTTTGCTTAACATAATGTCCTCCAGGCTTATCCGTGTGGCCACTGATGACAGGATTTCATTCTTTTTATAGTGGAATAGTGTTCCATTGTGTGTATGTGCCATATTTTCTTTATTTATCTTAGTCAACCATTCTTTCTCATCATTTTTATTTATTAGCTAACTGTTTGATTCACAGCTTTGTTGGTTTTCTTCCTACTTCCTGGAATTAAGATAAAGCAGCTTTGGTGTTTAAAAAAGTCTTTGCTTTCATAGTTGAAACAGAAAATTATTTTTATGATCCACTAATGAATATAGTTTGTGAACTGTTTCCATAATGCTGGTGGTAATGGTAGCACATGATAGACCATGGCCCACGTTTAAACTACATAAAATAGAATTCTTTAAATAAAAAAGGAACACTGGCTGGGCGCAGTGGCTCACACCTGTAATCCAGCACTTTGGGAGGCCGAGGCGGGTGGATCACCTGAGGTCAGGAGTTTGAGACCAGCCTGGCCAAGATAGTGAAATCCTGTCTCTACTAAAAACACAAAAATTAGAGGGGCATGATGGTGCTTGCCTGTAGTCCCGGCTACTAGGGAGACTGAGGCAGGAGAATCACTTGAACCTGGGAGTCAGAGGGTATAGTGAGCCGAGATCGCACCACTGCACTCCCGCTTGTGTGACAAAGCTAGACTCTGTCTAAATAAATAAGTAAATAAATAAGGAAAACGACTATCTTTAAGCAAAATAAATGATGACATTGGTACCCTGCCCACTGTTCACATGCTGTGGTGAATATAGAGGCTTCATTAGAATTAGAGTGAGTTGATACCAAATAACCAAGGGATTGTACATGCATTCTGAGGATTATGAATGTTTTATAAATTTTAGACCACACGTTTTAGAGTTACATAAATATTTTAATTGTTATTTTGAGATAGAGTCTCACCCTTTTGCCCAGGCTGAAGTGCAGTGGCATGATCATAGCTCACTGCAGCCTTGAACTCCTGGGCACAAGCGACCCTCCCAGCTCAGCCTCCCAAGTAGCTGGGACCCCAGGTGTGTGCCACCATGCCTAGCTAAGTTTTGTGTTTTTTGTAGAGATGGGGTTTCACCCACTTTGCCCAGGTTTGTCTTGAACTTCTGTGCTCAAGCAATCCACCCACTTAAGCCTGTCGAAGTGTTGGGATTATAGGCCTGAGCCGTGGTGCCTGGCCTTAATTTTGTCTATTTCAAATTCCATCTTTTGTTTCAGTCCTTTTTTTTTTTTTTTTTTTTTTTGAGACAGAGTCTCACTCTGTCGCCCAGGCTGGAGTGCAGTGGCTGGATCTCAGCTTACTGCAAGCTCCGCCTCCCGGATTCACGCCATTCTCCTGCCTCAGCCTCCTGAGTAGCTGGGACTACAGGCGCCCGCCACCAAGCCCGGCTAATTTTTTCTGTATTTTTAGTAGAGACAGGGTTTCACCGTGTTAGCCAGGATGGTCTTGATCTCCTGACCTTGTGATCCACCCGCCTCGGCCTCCCAAAGTGCTGGGATTACAGACATGAGCCACCGCGCCCGACCTCATTTCAGTCCATTTTTAAAGCTCATGTACTTTATGTTGCCAAATAGGAGTGACTACTTCCTTGATCAGGTTGCTGCTATTACATAATTTGAAAAAGGGCTAGAGAGAGAGAGTGAGCTTTCAAAGACTTAGAAAAAAAAGCATCTGCCCTCTGGGAGTCCAAGGCTTAGAGACAATCAGAGGGCCCTGTCCATGCTGGACTTCCTGGGCCAAGGGGGCTGCATTTCAGGGTTACACTCTGTTCATTTGTTTTGCTTCTCTTTGTTCATAATGACAAAGGCAAAGAAGAACTATGAGCAGAAATGCCGGGACAAAGATGAGGCGGAACAGGCTGTCAGCCGGAGTGCCAACCTGGTGAACCCGAAGCAACAAGAAAAGGTACCCAGGAGGGCTGACAACCCAAAAAATCTGAGATTGACCAATATCAGGCTAAAGCCAGTTATGAATATTCATAAGAAATGAACCTGTACCCTAAACTCCTGGCAATATCTTCCTTCACGTATTGGGGTCTTCTGAACCTGAAAAACCACTGCCACATTTTTGGGGGTTGGGGGAAGAGTGATAGAAGCACGGCTATGAGGGAGGGAGTTGGGGTGATAAGAGGTTGCAGGGGTTTCCCAGTTGTTTTCATTTTTCTTAAATACTCAGCTCATGTATTCTTTGTAGTCAGGTTGCTTTTTGCTTGGGTGGACTACAAATTTAACTTTGTAAAATCTAGATACAAGATTTCTGCAACGAGAGGACTGGATGTGTCTTTAGAAAGACACTGGGTAAGATGCTTTATGGATATTTTTCAAGGCTGGTAAGATTGCAGGGCACGTTGAATTATTTGCTCACGAGGGAGATGTACATAGGACTTGCACTAGACCTGGTCTCTTCATAGTTACTGCTTTTCAATCTGTTTTGCCTATGGAAGCCTTGTCCAGCATTCCCAATGCTTGCTATGTTTTTTTTCTGTTTGTTTTCACAGCTTTTTGTGAAACTGGCAACTTCAAAGACTGCAGTAGAGGACTCCGGTGAGGGGCAGGTCCTACGAATGGGGGAGGGTTGCTGGTGGGGTCTATGTTATCCTAAATGTGTCCCTGAGAAAGGGAGTTTTATATACCTTAAAGAGAGAATATAAGGATATTCAGCAGGATTAGTGAGATATCAGAATGGGAAAAAGGGAGGAAGGAAGGGAGAGAGTAAGGAAGGCAGGGAGGAAAGAAGGGAGGAAAGGAAAGAAGAGGAGAGAGGAAGGGAGGGTGTATTAGAATCCCAGAAGGTGGGAGGAGGCTATGAGGCAGCCGTTTCTGGCCGCTGTCTGCTTAGATCTTGCTGCCTTACATGGGAGTGAGTGGTGATGGTGCAGTCATGTGGTAGCGGCTTTGCAATAAGGTGCTTCCTCTGATGTATTGGTAGCCCTTATCTGCTGTGAAACAGCCAAGCTGCAAGGCCTTGTTATCACTGAAATCTAAGACCCAAACCAGGCGTTTGCAAAAGCTCCTAATTCCCAGAATATCCTGCCGGAAATATCCCTCGTAACTGTGGTCATGTAAGATCTTAATCTTTACATTCGAAACGAAAGTAACTTGGTGCCCCTTTAGGGCTCAAGGTAGTTCTCTTCTCTGCACCCTGCATCAGACAATTCTGAAAATGAAAAGTGATGGGAAGTATTGAGGTGGAATTCGACAAAGAAAACTTGGCTGAGGTTTCTTATCAGCTTTCACTTCTCCTTCCTTAGAACATTTCTTTCTCAATGTTTGGTCCAATGTTTAAAAAGACAGTGATACTCTGCTTCACCTGCTTCACCAAATATGATGAGGGTGAGAGATGCAATAACTCCCAGTGCTCAGAGTCCTGGGGGCCTTGTGAGCTGAGCACAACTCGGATGAGTTTCTTTTGCCATCTGAGATGAGCCTGTGGGGGTATCTGCGAGCCATCTTCCTGTCTGGTTTCTGACCCGGGTGTCTCCCTTCTGTTGCAGACAAAGCATACATGCTGCACATCAGCACCCTGGATAAGGTCCGAGAAGAGTGGCAGAGTGAGCACATCAAGGCCTGTGAGGTACCCGTAACGGGAAGCTGCTCAGGACTGGGGTGCCGGCGTGCGGGGGGTGTAACAGGAAGCTGCTCAGGATGGGGTGGGGGGAACTGGGCGGGGAATGGAGGAGGGGAGCGGGGAGGGGGAGATGGGGGGGCAGGGGCCCGTCTTCTGCCCAGAACCTGGAGAGTCTACTTTTGTCGAAATGATCTGCCCCGATTCTCATAGAGTTACAGAGCTTGAGGGCAACTTAGAAATCAGACATTTGGTGGGGCACAGTGGCCCATGCCTGTAATCCCAGCACTTTGGGAGGCTGAGGCAGGTGAATCACCTGAGGTCAGGAGTTCAAGACCACCTGGTCAACACGGTGAAACCCCATCTCTACTAAAAATACAAAAATTAGCCGGGTGTAGTCTCACACGCCTGTAATCCCAGCTACTCTAGAGGCTGAGGCAGGAGAATAACTTGAACTTGGGAGGTGGAGGTTGCAGTGAGCCAAGATCGCGCCATTGCACTCCAGCCTGGGCGACAGAACAAGACTTCTCTCCAAAAAAACAAACAAACAACAAAAGAAATCAGAAATTTAAGTGAAGAATAGAAGGAACTGGAATAGTTTTCCCCAAACCTTGTCTGCCTCGTTCCCATCCTGACCATGCTGTCCAACTACTCAAAGCTTTAGTCTCATGTTGGGATAGCACAGGCATAGAATAGCTGCATCAGTTAATGGTCGATTACATAATTACCTTCGGAGAGCCTGGCCTGTACTCAATACGCTCTAAAGGGAACGCCGACAGCAAGTGAGCAGGCTTTGGAGGTTGGTTTGTTTGCTTTTTGTTTGTTTTGAGTCGGGGTCTCACTCTGTCACCCAGGCTGGAGTGCAGTGGCACGATCAGAGCTCACTGCAGTCTCAAACTCCTGAGCTCAAGTGAAGTAGGTGGGACTACAGGCATGCACCACCATGCCTTGTTAATTATTTATTATTTATTTTATTTTTAAAGAGACAGGGTCTTGCTGTGTTGCCCAGGCTGGTCTTGCGCTCCTGAGTCTCAAGCAATCCTTCCACCTTGGCCTCCTGTGTTGTCGGGGTTACAGGCATGAGCCACCATGCAAGGCTGGAGGGTTTTTTTTTTCTTTTTTTACCCTCCTCTTACCTTCAGTTTCATCGCTGCTCCCCTTCTTTTGCTGCAAATGACCTCACAATTTCCAAGAGAAAATAAAAAGTGTAACTTGGAAGCTTCCTTAATTTTCTGTCACCCTGCCTGCACATTTTCTTCCAGTGGTTCTCAACGTGAGATCCTAGGACCAGTAGCATCAGCATCACCTGGGAACTTGTTAGAAATGCAGGTTCTCAGACCCATCTCAGACCTACAGAATCAGAAACTCTGGGGGTAGAGCACAGCAATCTCTGTGCTAATAAGCCTTCCAAGTGATTCTGATGTGAATTCAAGTATGAGAATCGTTGGCAGACATGCCTGCCCCACTCCTTTTTTCTTCTTAGCATGGAAAAGGGGCTATTTCTTCCTCATCCAAGGTCTTTTTTCATCCATCTTGCCTTTCCCCACCTTCTTGGACATAGAGAATTTGTCAACTTCTGTTATCTTACACACAGACTCAGCTCTTTCCTAGCTTTGAGACCCACCAGTTCGGCCAGGCATGGTGGCTCATGCCTATAATCCCAGCACTTTGGGAGGCCAAGGCAGGCAGATCACCTGAGGTCAAGAGTTCAAGACCAGCCTGGCCAACATAGTGAAACCAGTCTCTACTGAAAATACAAAAATTAACTGGGTGTGGTGGCAAGCACCTGTAATCCTAGCTACTTGGGAGGCTGAGGTGGGAAAATCACTTGAGCCCGGGAGGTGAAGGTTGCAGTGAGCCGAGATCATGCCACTACACTCTAGCCTGGGCAACAGAGTTAGACTCCATCTCAAAAAAAACCCCAAAATAAAAAAAAAAAAAACCCCAGTAGTTCTTGCTTTCCTATCTACGACCCCTACTACCCCCACCCTTCTTCACAGCCACGCTTTTTGAAGGAGCTGTCTCCAAGTCCTTGTTGTCCTGTCTGTCCCAGCCTACAGCATCTGGGATTTGCTTCCTTGCAGCTGCTGTCTTGGAGGGCACCAGCAATCCCTTGGCATGAGGGCCAGTGGGCCTTTGCTGTTTCTAATCTTATTTGACCTCTCTTTGCCATCTGATACTGTGGGTCATTATGCTTCTCCTAAAACACTGTTTTCTGCTTTACTTTAGTAACTCCACACGCTTAAGGAAAAGCCTAGAATGAGGCCATTTTTAAATAAGGTTTAAAAACATGTAAAGCAGTATCATATGCATTTTATGGATACATATATAATGTAAAAACCTGCATAAAGGCCAGGCACAGTGGCTCACGCCTATAATCCCAGCACTTTCAGAGGATGACACGGGTGGATTGTTTGAGCCCAGGAGTTCAAGACCAGCCTGGGCAACACAGTGAAATTTTGTCTCTACAAAGACATATAAAAATTAGTCAGGCATGGTGGCAGAGGCTACTTGGGAACCTGGGTGGGAGAATTGCTTGAGCCCGTGAGTTTGAAGGTGCAGTGAGCCATGAGCATACCACTGCTCTCCAGCTTGGGTGACGAAGTGAGACCCTGTCTCAAAACAAAATAAAACCCCCCAAAACCAAACAACAAAACAACCCCTTCCCCATAAAACAAAACAAAACAAAACACTTGCATAAGAATGATACAATTCAGGATAATGGCTATCTGGGGAAGGAGGAAGGCGATAGAAACTGGGTAAATCACACAGGGGCTTTTACAGAATCTGAAACAAATATGGCTGAAGTTTTTGACAAAGCTGGGTAGTTGGTATATAGGTATTTATGATACTGCTATCTGATTCTATGTGAAATATCCCATAACAAAACTAATGTAATATTAATAAATTATTATACTATGTTATATAGACATAAAAATATTTAGAGGTGAAATAATGCATTTGTTTCAAAATACTCCAGACAGTAGGGTAATTGGTAGAGATATAGATAAAACAGAATTGGTTGTGAGTTGATAAATGTTTAAGCTAGTTATGAGTACATGGGGATTCATCATACTATCTGTACCTCTCTACTCTTGTATATGTTTGAAGTTTTGTTTTATTTTATAATAAGTTTTAAAATGTAGCAAATTTTAAAAGGCATTCAAAATTTTATGGTTTTGAATAAAACCTATAGTATGAGATATGAAATTAAATCAGAAACTATGGAGGTAGAGCCCAGCAATCTCTATGCTAATAAACCTTGCAAGTGATTCTGATGTGAATTCAAGTATGAGAACCACTTATAGCCATGCCTGTCCCCATCCTTTTCTCCTCATAGAGTGGCAAAGGGGCTGTGGTATATAAAAGCTATGGAATATAAAATTCATTCATGTTAAAAATAGCTATGGTATTCAATATTTTTAAAATACACTGATATATCACACCCACTGTTGAATAGAATGCCATCTGCTTCGTAGAATAGCTTGATTTTTCTAAAAGGTGATATTTGTTTATATCCAAAAAACTATCTCAGGCAATGACTTTTATTTTAACCCTTTTATTAAGGAAAAACAATTAAACATACACAAAGGTAGAAGACAAGTACATGGCCTCCCATGTATTCATCAACCAGCATCAACAGTTATGACCATCTTGCCAGTTAAACTCATTCATTCCAGGGTAGGAGGGGCAGCATGTTGAATCTGAGGCTCTGGCAGGCTGCCCAGGTGGAGATGATGTTAGATATTTGGAAATGTCAGTAGAAACTCAGTTAGAACATTGGTGTCTGGGATCATCATTACTTTTTATCCTCAGAACTATTTCCAAGCCTGTTTGTGTTACTATATTAGGATTTGTTTGCATTCTTTGTGGTATGAGTTTATGAGCATCCTGAGTGGTGGGGGAGAAGTGTTCTAAATTGGACAATAAGTTCACAGATAACAACTAAAGGTTGACACTGTTTCTTAAGTCACAGCCAGCCAAAATGAATGGCCCTTTTCCTTGCATATTTATGTACATGTAGCTATTTTTCTGTAGGCATTTGAGGCTCAAGAATGTGAACGAATAAACTTCTTCCGGAATGCATTGTGGTTACATGTGAATCAGCTGTCACAACAATGTGTCACCAGTGATGAAGTAAGTCAGAGGCATCCACTGAGGATTGTCCTGTGCATGTTGGATACATTAGAGTAGAAGGAACTATAGATACTGATTGGTTCACTTCGCCCCTGGTGAGGTAAGGTGACTTGCCTAAGGCCATACAGTGAGTTGATAGAAGGATCCAGATAACATGTAACCTGACTCCTGGCTCTTTTGCCACCATGATTTTCTCATTAAGAGATTCACCACTGGGAGCGGTGGTTCACACCTGTGATCCCAGAACTTTGGGAGGCTGAGGCAGGTGGATCACCCAAGGTCAGGAGTTTGAGACCAGCTTGGCAAACATGGTTAAACCCTGTCTCTACTAAAAATGCAAAAATTAGCTGGGCATGGTGGTTTTATATATATATATATATAAGAAATTCATAGTTAGGGCACAAAAGTAAATTCAGAGTTAGGGCAGGAGAACAGATAGAATCCAAATATAGTTTCATGTACGGAAGACAGATGTCACAGCATGTATATGCATCCCAGACACTGCTCCATTCTGGAATGGGGTCGCTCCAGGACAGCACTGAGTACTAGGACACTGACCCTTTCCCAGGCTAATGGTTGCTCCAGGGTTCAGACTTACCTCAACAGTATTCGCTGGTCCATTGTCCAGGCTTAACCTGTACACAGCAATAGTAATGGGCTCTCCACATCTCAGAGGCGTCAAATCAAGTTATCACAACCTTCTTTGCTAAGGAGTAGCCACTCTCACTTAGATGAGACATTTCACCTTACAAGAACAACTAAACACCCAGAAAACCGATAGGATTGAATGGAAAACTCTTCTTTAAGTAATTGTCTTTGCATTTGTGTGTGGCATTGGTTTTGTGCCATAGGATTTGATATCTACTTTTTGGTTCCATCAGTATTTTTAAATTTTATCCAAGGCTGGGTGCGGTGGCTTACGCTTGTAATCCCAGCACTTTAGGAGGCCAAGGTGGGCGGATCACCTGAGGTTGGGAGTTTGAGCCAGCCTAGCCAACATGGTGAAACCCCGTCTCTACTAAAAAT
>NW_012101909.1:1084882-1096265 GCF_000951045.1 Mandrillus leucophaeus
GAGATGGAGTCTCGCACTATCGCCTGGGGTTGGAGTGCAGTGGCACGATCTTGGCTCACTGCAACCTCTGCCTCCTGGGTTCAAGCAATTCTCCTGCCTTAGCCTCCCCACAGGCGCCCGCCACCACACCTGGCTAATTTTTTGTATTTTAAACGGAGATGGGGTTTCACTATGTTGGCCAGGCTGGTCTCGAACTCCTGACCTTGTGATCCGCCCACCTCAGCCTCCCAAAATGCTGGGATTACAGACATGAGCCACCACGCCCTGCCTCAAACCCATGTCTTTAAGGAGCTGTGTCACAATTATCTCAACATACTTCTACCTATTAATTGACCTTCTTTTTTATTAGATGTACGAACAAGTCCGAAAGAGTTTAGAAATGTGCAGCATTCAGAAGGACATTGAATACTTTGTGAATCAACGCAAAACTGGACAGATTCCACCAGGTGAATGGGGTGGTGGGGTGGGGAGTGTTATTTACACAATTCTATTAGCCTTTCTTGTTAGATGTCATTAAGAATGAAAGACGCCTGCCTCTTCATGTCCTGTTTCTTGGTGACTCTCCTAGCACCCATCATGTATGAGAATTTCTACTCCCCCCAGAAGAATGCAGTCCCACCAGGAAAGGCTACAGGGCCTAATTTGGCAAGGTAATAACCAGCTGCTTTTCACATGAAGAAAATTACTTTTAGCAAACATTGTTATCATGAATGTTCTAAGACTTGCTAGAATTGGAATATATCTACTACTGCATCTGCTAAATAAGGCTGCTTGCTTTTTGGAAATAGTATTTTTAGGACAAATATTAAGTGGATTTTAATAGTCATAGTTTAGGGAGGAGTATATCATGCTTGAACTTGATCATTACTGTTCATGTATGAATCCTATACTTCTCTTACAGCCTGTAGAAAGCAGGGGTCAGCAAACTATGGCCCCTGAGAGTTAAATTCATTTTTGTAGGGCCTGTGAGTTAAGAATAGTCTTTACATTTTTAAATGGCTGGAAAGAAGTCAAGACGATCCTATTTTGTGACATGTGAGAATTATTTGAATTTCAAATTTCAGTGTTCCTCTATCAAGTTTTATGGGCACACAAGCACCCTCACTCACTGAGGTTTTGTCTATGGCTGCTTTGCCACTAGAGATGAGTAGAGTTGCAAGAGAGATGGTATGTGGCTAGCAAAGTCTAAATCATTTACTACTTGGCCCTTTACTCAAAAAGTTCGCTGCCGTTCATGTAAAGGATCCTGCGGGAAGAGAAACTTCTGTTTGACATAGTCAGCTTGCAGTCTAAGCTTTTGAATTTTCACTCCAGTTTTATTAAAGATGAGGAGTGCCTAGGAAAGATTGCATGATCATTATCAATATTGAAGCATGTCAGGCACTGTTTAAAACCGTTAGTGTGAATTAGCTGATTTAATCCCCACAGTGAGGTAGGAGCTGTTTGTACTTCCTATTTTACGTATGAGGATGTGGATGTTCAAGGCACCCAGGGAGTCTTTCCCACACAGCTAAGATTTTAATCCTGCCAGTCTAGGCTGTGGGGATAAGGCTCTGTGCTACTAATCACTGTGCATGCTGCCTCTTGCCATAATAGAACGTCTGCAACGTAGATTTCCGTAGGTCAGTGCTACAGATCATTTGCTTTAGGTGAGCTTTCTTGACCCTCCAGTGCAGAAACCAGATCTGATTAGAGTACAATAGGCTTGTAGCAAGAAGTAAAAAAATTATAAAAATAACAAGGACTTATCTAAAATACTTTGGTTTTCATTTCTTACAGGAGAGGACCCCTCCCAATTCCTAAAACCTCACCAGGTATGCCACTAAAAAATGTCTTTTGAAATTCTTATATTGCAAGGCAGGCGGATCACTTGAGGTCAGGAGTTCGAGACCAGCCTGGACAACATGGTGAAACCCTATCTCCCTAAAAATACAAAAATTAGCTGGGTGTGGTGGCGCGTGCCTGTAATCCCAGCTACTCAGGAGACTGAGGCACGAGAATTGTTTGAACCTGGGAGGTGGAGGATGCAGTGAGCCGAGATTGCACCACTGCGCTCCAGCCTGGGTGACACAGTCAAACTGTGTCAAAAACAAAACAAAACGAAACAAACAAAAAACAACAATAAAATTTTTATATTGGGTTTTCTTTAAAATTAAATAGCTAGAACTTTGAAATAAAGGGAATGAAAGGATTAAATAGAATCAAATTCCCAAGGGAATGAGCCTCTATTAGAATCTTACTATAATACTACTTGTCACAGAGTGGAATATGATAACTGGTGGTCTATTTTATAGCTTATCCAAGATAATTGTGTTACTGAAATACCAAAATAAACTCATTGCAAGCAAATTTTACCTAAAAGATTATTTCAACTTGGACTGTGAGAACAGCAGAACTGAGATGTAGTTCCCCTTGGGTTACATAGAAATACAATTTATAGAAGGCATGGACGTCAGGAAACATGTCACTTAATGTTATCTTTAATGAGAACTTTCACTAATCACAGTAGTCTCTTTCTTTCTTTGAACTCCTATGATACCTCTGGGATAGAAGTACACATCTTAGCACTTCTTATTAGTTTTATGGGATGTGAGGGCAGTCTGGCTGCAACATCTGTCAGCCTATTTGCTAGGGTTGATTTGGCACATCTGGCTGGCTAGGCGGGTGTCCACTTCCTCCCTCACCAGTCCATGTGCGTCCCTGCGGAAGCTACGTGCTCAAAGAGCATGACCATTCCTGATAGAGGAGGGTCAGTCTTTGGTCAAGAGTATACAAATAGCTGCATTCCCCTGCAGCTACTCCAAACAAGCTCTCGTTAGTTGTAGGCCTTGAATATTAATAAGATCCCGAGGTCAGGTACAACTTTGTCTTCTGTATTACTCACAACACTTGACACGGTTCTGAGTACGTAGTAGGTGTTCAACATATATTTATTATTTGAGTAAAGAAAAGATATACCTATCCATGTTCAAGAGAATGAGTGTATTAATCTGTTTACATGCTGCTGATAAAGATGTACCTGAGACTGGGAAGAAAAAGAGGCTTAATTGGACTGCAGCTCCACATGACTGGGGAAGCCTCAGAATCATGGTGGGAGGTGAAAGGCACTTCTTACATAGTGGTGGCAAGAGAAAATGAAGAAGATGCAAAAGCAGAAACCATTGATAAAACCGTCAGATCTTGTGAGACTTATTCACTACCATGACAACATTGTGGGGGAAGCTGCCCCCATGATTCAAATTATCTCTCACTGGGTCCTTCCCACAACAGGTGGAAATTATGGGAGATACAATTCAAGATGAAATTTGGGTGGGGACACAGAGCCAAAACCTATCAATAAGGGAGGAGTTCAGCTTATGCTGTACTTAACAGTTCACTAAAAATTTAGCGATGGAAAAAAAATGTAGTGGCTGAAATTCTATCTTTGAACAATATGAAGATTTAAGATTTTTATTTCTTATTGCTTTAGAATTACCCTTTGGTAATGTAGGATGCTATTTCTGTCCATTTTTAAATATGATTTTACTGTGGGTACTGTACCTGAGCATGGATGAAAGAGGGCAAAGAAGTCAGCATAGTGATTTCCAGAATGTCCTCTGGTTTGGAGTAGTGACTGCCATTTATAGTTTTTGTTGGCAGATCTATTTTCTCCTTCCAAAATGGTAGTCACCGGAATCTCTAAGTGAGATGCCCTGGCTTGAAAAGGGCTGAGATCTGATTATGAAAAATTGATGTTACTGTTGTTTTCTGTGTTCTGCCTTTTGCAGATGATCCTGATTACTCTTTGGTTGATGACTACAGTTTGCTCTATCAGTAACATCAATGGTAAGAACCTTTATTGAATTGAGTCGCGTGTAGACTGGTAATTGTGCTATTGAGGCCTTTGAAGTTTCTTTATAACACCACCACAAACTAGCAAGGCCTTGCATCAGGCAGGCACACTGGCCAGCATGCTGTCCCTTCAGGATGCCTCTCTGGATCCCACAGCTGGAAGCAGACTGGAGACCCCTCCATACCTATTTAAATGAGGCTATTTTTCCTTCATTGATTATTCCGTAGTAACTCTTTATCAGCTTTTTTTGTTTGTTTGTTTCAAGGCAGAGTCTCACTCTGTCACCAGGCTGGAGTGCAGTGGTGCAATCTCAGCTCACTGCAATCTCCACCTCCCGGGTTCAAGTGATCCTCCCACCTCAGCCTCTTGAGTAGCTAGGATTACAGGTGCACACCACCACACCCAGCTAATATTTTTTTTTGTATTTTTAGTAGAGACAGGGCTTCACCATGTTGGCCAGGCTGGTCTTGAACTCCTGACCTCAAGTGATCTACCCGCCTCAGCATCCCAAAGTGCTGGGATTACAGGCGTGAGCCACCATCGCCGGCCCTCTTTATCTGCTCTTATTAAGCTCTTTTATAGTTATTACACACCTGGATTTAAGGCAGTGCTCATCAACAAAACACACATCATCCTCACTGTTAAAGTAATTTAGATTTTAGTTTACTTGTCCACCATCTAAAAGAGGAAAAGTCAAATAAGAAGTGCAAATGATATCACACTCACTGTACACACAAGGTCATCACAGAGGTCATCCTGCAGAGTATCAATGCTCTGAACGAGCTTTTCTTAGAAAAGGACTGAACACTGCTAAGCCAACTGCACCTGCAAAGATATACTGCATGGTGACTCTTTTTCTTAGGCACTGAGGTGCTTGGAACGTTCTCCAAGTCAAAATCATTCTTCACAGATGTGAAGAAATGCCTCAGAAGCCAAAGTAGCGATACTAAAAGAAACTCTTCATAAAGTATCATTCTTTTACCCCAATGGGCTTATCTTGGGGTAAAAGAATTATATAGGTACACACGAGCAAAGAAAAGGTCTGAAGAGATATATTCCTAAACAGGTAATGTTTTTCCTTTCTGTTTTTGAATTTGTCTGCAATGAAAATGTGTTACTACTTTGACTAAAAACTGTTTTAAAGAGTTGGTCCACTTACATATTCCTGATCTCAGTGTGGACTGAGCTACACGTCTGAACTACATGTCTTTGCATTTCTTGTTACTTTATGCCCTGGATAACAGTGTCAGAAGACAAAGTGGCAGGCAGTGGGTGGGTGGGATGCCAGAAGTCAACTGAGAAAGGCAGCAGCCCCTCTCTCATGCTTCCTGATTTGGTGTTGGTTACATATACTGTCCTTTATGAACCTAAACAGATTTTAACAGTGCTCCAGGGTGATTTTCTATAGTGTTCTATACCACCAAAGTGAGCACATCAAACATTGTTTGTCTCCAGTCCTCTAAAAACACCTACTTTGTGACTTATAGCCAACTGGCTATCTAGGACAGATGCCAACTTGTCCTAATTACATAAAAATAATCAGCTAATGACCAGGCACAGTGGCTCACACCTGTAATCCCAGCACTTTGGGAGGCCGAGGCAGGTGGATCACTTGAGACCAGCCTAGTCAACATGGTGAAACCCCATCTCTACTAAAACAAAAAACTACAAAAAATTAGCCAGGCATGGTGGTGGGCACCTGTAGCTCCAGCTACTCAGGACCCTGAGGCAGGAGAATCACTTGAACCCAGGAGGTGGAGGTCGTAGTAAGCTGAGATCGCGCCACTGCACTCCAGCCTGGGCAACAGAGCAAGACTCAGTCAAAAAAAAAAAGAAAAAAACCCAACTAGTTTCTATTATATTTAAACATAAGTCCTTAAATTGCTTAACATAATTGCTTAATGTATTTAATATTTAAGCAACTTTGCTATAAAATATATGGAACTTGAAGACATAAAGTACCCTGTTCTCTAACTGTATATAACTTCGGACCTACAAATCTACAAATAAATTCTAGTCTTTACAGTCATCATTTCTTCTTCGTTTCATAAGCCTTCCTCTTTCTCGTGGAAAGGGACAAGGCCCTAGTGAAGGTAGAGTGGAAACCTGGTAAATCAACGACTTGGAATTCAGAGGTGGCACCTGCTCTCTGGAGCACTGTGTAGATAATGGGCAGGCCATTGGCAGTCCTAAGTGTTTCTTTTTATTTTTTACCTCTTTCTTTTCTGTCCTTACTTGTTTGGGTAAAGAATATATTCTGGTAGCTTACTAGTACCACTTGACCCAACAACTATAGTTCCTCAGAGTCGAAGAGTGTGATGTTTGAATGCAAGATGCTAGTGCCAACACATTTACTTGAGTTATATCATTTCACTGGAGTTCACTGGAATCTGTGCCCATTCAATGAGTTGGGGTTCAACATATACATCAATTTCAGAAAATTTTAGAAAAGGGAGTATATAACACATTCATATTCAATATACAACATATACTGAATTTCAGAAAATTTTAAAGAAGGGAGTCTAATTTAGTGAGTAACTTACTAAGCAACTTATCACAACAATTAAAATAGTTTGAGTGAACTTTTGGAAAATAAGTTTAAACAGGGTCCCAGCACGGTGGCTCATGCCTGTAATTCTAGCACTTTGGGAGGCCAAGATGGGCGGATCACCTGAGGTCAGGAGTTTGAGACCAGCCTGGTCAACACGGTGAAACCCTATCTCTACTAAAAATACAAAAACTAGCCAGGCACAGTGGCAGGTGCCTATAATCCCAGCCAATTGGGAGGCTGAGGCAGGAGAATCACTTGAAGTCGGGAGGTGGAGGTTGCAGTGAGCTGAGGTTGCGCCACTGTACTCCAGCCTGGGTAACACAGCAAGACTCTCTCTCAAAAAAAGAAAAAAATAATTTAAACAGGAAAAGTTAGGAATTTGTGATTTGTTTTATAGTTGCTGATTTTAGCTGCTATTCCTGTTGTTAATTTTAACATGTTTAGGTAAAGATAGATTGAAAATTTCAAATTTAAAATATGTATAAAAATGTAAATGTATGCATTTTTTACCACAAAGCAATGCTGGTATCATCACATTCCATTTCTCATTGCTTGGAATACCCATTCCTCACTATTTGTTTTCTTTGGCCTGCACCCTTATTCTTGTTGAATATACTCTCAAGGTAGGAGAGAGTGTTGACAAGCACTGTTCATTCATATGAAATTTCTTTGTTATTTTCTTTCAGAAACCAGAGCTTTTTCCGGCAAGTGCTTCTATGACATGGAAAGGGCACTCAGAGCAGCAGGACCTATAGCCACATTATGTCAGTCATGACGACTTTGAAGTGAACCCTTGCTATAATTTTTTAGAGATTTAAAATTTATGGTAGACATTTAGGACAACATAAGCAAGTAGAGTTCTGCAGTTTTTTGAAGTTTACATATTGCCCCATTCTGAAGAATTATTCTTTCCCAGTTACTCAGGTTGTGAATGAATTAGGTTTTCAACATGGGAACCATGAAATCCACTTCTGGATTTGGAGTGTCCACTTGAGGAGCAGAGGTGGCAGCAGAGGATTCTGAGCCACCAGCTGCAGTAGTAGCTCCTTTGGCTTTGGGCAGCCTGGCTGTGGAGTTTCCACGGCGACACACAGCCTCAGTGGTGCAAGGTTTAAAATTACCTTCCTTTTTGGCTAGAAGACTTAGAAGCCACCTGATCACACTTTCTCATTTTACAGATGAGGAAACAAAGCCTACAAGTGTGAAATTAATTTCCTTACAGTTTTCCTAGCTGATTAGGGACAGAACCAGAACTAGAGCCCAAGTCCAACCCACATCACTATTCCTCTAACCCTTCCTGAAGTTGTGATGCTTATGCTGAAATTTAAGATGCCAAATATTTTTGCCAGCACTTTTTCAGTTGGGAAAATCACCAGGGTTTAAATGTCAGATTTATTTTTATGTGGATCACTGTGTGTACTGAACTACACAGCATGATATTTAATCTAATCTAAGGAGCCACTGATTGTAAAACATGCCATTATTTTATGTTGCACTAAGAAGGTGGGGTCGAGGAGTTGCCAATAAACTTGTGACATACCATTGGTGGCCAAGCCCATTTGAATTTAAGATGCTAAAGTATGAAAAAAAAATACATCCTGGAATCAATGAAATACCATATTTTGATTCCATTCCTCAAGATCATTTTAGAGTTACAAAACCAGTCCTCAGTTTTGGGTCTTCACAGAGAATCTTTCCCTTGCTAGACCCCAGAATTTTAAATGCATCCGTCTTACACTTTCACAAATATTTGGGTTTTCCTTTTTCACTCACAAACAGCAGGGAAGTCATGTACTTTTTGTACAACATCTGTGCACTGTGAGAAAATGGTACTCTTTGGTTATTGACAAGTTAAAATAGCTCTCTCAGTTTTCCAGTATTACAGAGAGCAAATAGTTTCCTCTCCAGCTCTGTGCAGTAGCTTTTCCAGAACTATGGACAAATTGATTGAAAGAAGATTGATTATTTCCCCATCTTTTCTTTTCTTTCCTTTCTTTCTTTCCTTCCTTCCTTCCTTCCTTCCTTCCCTCCCTCCCTCCCTCCCTTCTTTCTTTCTTTCTCTCTCTCTCTCTCTCCCCCTTTTTCTTTCTTTCTTTCTCTCTTTCTCTCTTTCTTTCTTTCTTTCTTTCCTTCTTTCCTTCTTTCCTTCTTTCTTTGAGTCAGAGTCTCGCTCTGTCCCCCAGGCTGGAGTGCAGTGGCGCAATCTTCGCTCACTGCAACCTCTGCCTCCCGGGTTCAAGTGATTCTACTGCCTCAGCCTCCTGAGTAGGTGGGATTACAGGCACCTGCCACCACACCTGGCTAATTTTTTTGTATTTTTAGTAGAGATGGGATTTCACCATATTGGCCAGATTGGTCTCGAACTCCTGACCTCAGGTGATCCACCTGCCTCAGCCTCCCAAAGTACTGGGATTACAGGCGTGAGCCACTGCGCCCGGCCTATTTCCCCACCTTTCATGTAAGGTGCCACTGAACATGACAGCTTCTTCTCATGGCAGGAAACTTGCATCAGTTGGATATCCTTTTGAGAAACTGAATTTTGCAAAGGGCCAAACTTCTCCAAACTGAACGGGCTCAGGAAATGTTCCTTCACACTCAGAACATTCTATTTTTAAGTACATTATTTATTATTGGCAGTTCCTCAGGGATTTCCCTTTTCTCTGTATTGGTCAGTGTAGTTGATGTAAAACTGTTTTGTGGATGGAAAATATTTTTATTTTATTGCTCTTTTAGTTTGGTAGGTTAAATAAAGGTTCTTGGTAATTTGGGATTTGTTTCGTATTTTTGTGTTGACCATATCGCTCTTCCAAGCTTTATTTGACCCCTTGCCACATTTGTGATTGTTAGGCTTCAAAAAGACAAACTCCTGGTCAGGGAAGCCAAATGGAGATGGTGCCGAACTACTTTGCACTAATCCTTCAGAGGTCAGTTGCAGTGTTACTTCCTCTGGGAGACACCGCTTCTGCCTTCAGACTAGGTTGGATCCAACTACTGTATCTCTCCTGCCCCTCCATTTTCCTTGTTATGATATGATTCACCTTTGAAATTAATTGTTCAAAGTCTGTCTGCCTTTTTAGACTGGAACCCCAATGGTAGCAGGGCCGTTGTCTATTCTTTTTCCTGCTGTATCTCCAGCACCTGGCACGTAGTAGTGACAATGAAAGAATTAGTGGCCTATAAGAAAACATAGCTAGAGAAACAACCACTTGAAAGAGAAATAAGAAGTGCAAAGTGAGTGAAGCCAGTCAAATGAGTACATGTGTTAAATTTAGTAAATGTGAGCTATTCTGTAGACTGTTGGTATATTAATTTGGGTTCCATGAGAAGCAGACCCTGAGATAAGGATTTGTGTGCAAGTACTTTTTCCAAAAAGTACCAGTATGGAAGTGGGGACATGAGATAGGGAAAAGAAGAAAGGCAAAGAAAGCATGCATTATGAAGTAAGCTACATGGCAGGCAGCTGGAGCTTACTCTTGTTGAAGACTCCCGGGAAACAGTGCAGAACACAAAATTGGGGCCAGGCACGGTGGCTCATGCCTGTAATCCCAGCACTTTGGGGGGCCGAGGTGGGCAGATCACCCGAGGTCAAGAGTTCCAGACCGGCATGGCCAACATGGTGAAATCCTGTCTCTACTAAAAATAAAAAATTAGCCGGGCATGGTGGCACGTGCCTGTAATCCTAGCTACTCAAGAGACTGAGGCAGAAGAATCGCTTGAACCCGGGAGGTGGAGGTTGCAGTAAGCCAAGATCACACCACTGCACTCCAGCACGGGCAACAGAAAAGCTAAAACAAAAACAAAAAAACCCAAAAGAACACACACACACTTAGGAGATATTGACCTAAGCCGCAAGGGAGCTGGAGTATTTATTCACCAACTCTTGTCAGTCACTGGTTGCGAATACTCCCAGGAGGCATTAATTTCCTGGCACTTCTGGACTGTCTCCAATGCTGGAGAATGGTCTGAGAGAGTCCTTAGGCAGGGACACAGTTCCTGACAGTTGGAACTGTGTGTTTAAGGAATTGAGAGGTACTGAGAGGATGTGGATGGAACGTTGACAGCATCTGACCCCCACATGGTTCAGACGCATCCATACCCCACATTTTACTCCATCCTAGCACTACTTCTTCAAGTCCCAACTTCCAAAAGCCAACACACATACATATAAATGAAACAGTTAGCAGGACCAGCTATATTTCCTGGTCTTAGAGATAATCCTAAATCCATAACTGATATTCATCATCTCCTTCCTCCACCCCCTGCTATGGATGAATCGTGCACCCCACCGTCACACACAATTCATATGTTGAAGTCCCAACTGCTAGCCAGTACTTCAGAATTTGACCGTGTTTGGAGATAGAGCCTTTAAAGAGGTGATTAAGTTGAAGGGAGGCCATTGAGGTGGGGCCCTAATCCTAGTGACTGGTGTTCTTCTAAGACGAAGAAGAGGCCAGGTGTGGTGGCTCACGCCTGTAATCTCAGCACTTTGGGAGGCCATGGCTGGCAGATCACTTGAGGTCAGGAGTTTGAGACCAGCCTGGCCAACATGGTGAAGCCCCATCTCTACTAAAATACAAAAATTAGCCGGGTGTGGTGGCAGGCACCTGTAATCCCAGCTACCTAAGAGGCTGAGGCAGGAGAATCACTTGAACCCCGGAAGCGGAGGTTGCAGCAGTGACCCAAGATCACGCTATTGCACTCCAGCCTAGGTGACAGAGGGAGACTCTGTCTCAAAAAAAAAAAAAAAAAAGGAAAGAAAAAAAAAAAAAGAAGAGGAAGAGACAACAGGAGCACATGTTTACAAAGGAATGAGCATGTGAAGAGGCAGCAAGAGGGTGGCCATCTGCCAGTGACAAGCCCAGGAAAGGGGCCTCAGAGGAAACCAACTCTGCACCTTGCTCTCCTTGCTCTTGGACTTCCAGCCTCTGGAACAGAGAGAAAATAAATTTTGGTTGTCTAAACCACCCAATCTCTGTGTGTGTGTGTGTGTGTGTGTGTGT
>NW_012101909.1:1098755-1102037 GCF_000951045.1 Mandrillus leucophaeus
GGCTTATGCCTGTAATCCCAGCACTTTGGGAGGCCGAGGCAGGCAGATCACTTGAGATCAGGAGTTCAAGACCAGCCCGGCCAACATGGTGAAACCCTGTCTCTACTAAAAATACAAAAATTAGCCAGGCCCAGTGGCACGTGCCTGTAATCCCAACTACTCAGGGAGGCAGGAGAATCGCTTGAACCTGAGAGGCAGAGGTTGTAGTGAGCTGTGATTGCGCCTCTACACCCCAGCCTGGGAGAGAGAGCAAGACTCCGTTTCAAAATAATAATAATAATAATAATAATAGAAAGAAAAAAATTGAGAAACACTGGTTTAAGATGATGTTATTGGAAACCATAATGTTACATTAGACACTCTATAAGCTCCTGGATTGTGGTGCTGGCGGAGGCAATGCTAGTAGAGAGAAATGCTTCCAGGGCAGAACAGGTTTGATAGAATCAATTTGCCACCAAGTGGCTGGTTGGACTCCTTGAGGACTGGTAACATTTTTAGAGCTCAGCCTCAGTCTTTAGGCTAATGGGTCAGGCATTCAGTGGTAGTTGCTACCTCAGGGTTGGTGAACAGGGAAGTCCCCATAGCTCCATTCCTGCCACCATGGCTACTCTGTTAATGGGCCCATTGAGCAAGCACCAGAGTGGCCAAGGACAGAGGCCTGCTTACCGCACTGGATGTGTCACCCCCACCACTTGGTTGCTCTACACCTGCTCTGTGATGGATATTCTCTCACAGGCCTTGATATGAGACACAAAGAATTGCATGTTTTGTTGCCTAATCCCAGAGGCCACTCGCCTGCTTCTTCCCTAGGACTCTTTGTCTTCAGTCTTCTATTTATTTTTTATTTTTATTTGTTTTTAAGACAGTCTTACTCTGTTGCCCAGGCTGGAATGCAGTGGTGTGATCTTGGCTCACTGCAGCCTCTGTCCCCTGGGTTCAAGCAATTCTCCTGCCTCAACCTCCTTAGTAGCTGGGATTACAGGCACACACCACCACGCCTGGCTAATTTTTGTATTTTTAGTAGAGACAGGGTTTTATCATGTTGGCCAGGGTGGTCTCGAACTCCTGACCTCAACTGATCTGCCCGCCTCAGCCTCCAAAGTGCTGGGATTACAGGCATGAACTACCATGCCCAGCCTGTCTTCAGTCTTCTAATGCCTCCCTTGCCAATCAGTCAGGTCGCGTGCCACAGTCCAGGAATCGATATATATATTTACCGTGGGCAACGTCTCCCTTCACAGCAAGCTGATGAGCAGCTGGACTGCTTGACTCCTGCGCTTTGGGAATATTCCTCTTTGCTGCTGTTTTCCACAGTCCTCCTGCATGGGACTGTCATGTGGCAGCAGTCCATATAGGTTCAGAACAACAATTAACATACAGACCTGCTCTATTCTTGACCGGGCCTGAGTTTTTCTCCATCAACTGGGTTGAAGGATGCCTTCTCTGAGGCCATAGGTATGAGGTCAGGGAGAGGCACAGGTACAACAGAGAAAGGTAATTGATAAGTCTGCATCACCTTTTGGGGCAATGTACTTGTGCTCCCTGGATTTGCTTAGGCCTGATCCAGAAGGTACCATTCCTACCCTGTGCAGTCATGCGCACCTGCAGTCCCAGTTACTTGTGAGGCTGAGGTGGGAGGATCCCTTGAGCCCAGGAGTTTGAGACCAGCCTGGGCAACATAGGGAGATGCCATCTCTATAAACAACAACAACAAAGAAACCAGAATGTACCATTTCCACTGCAGGAAGGATTACTGATGTGCCCTCCTGATCTGTGACTCGGGATCTGAAGAAAGATAAAGTAATTTGGAAGTAACATCATTTCTTTTTATATTCACGTTACCTTTATAATTTTGTAAAACGCATCTCTTTCAGTGACGCCACAAGGGCTTTCTGGCTTTCCTACTATTCCCTGAGTGACCTGAGCTTATGATTTCTGCAGTGTATCAACAGCAGTTGATAAAAACCAACCTACTTGATAGTCCTTAGAACTACCTTTGCCCCACATCTTTCAAATGTTAGTAATGTTGCATGTGCTCCTCCACCGGTTTCACCCAAATTCACCACAGGTGAGGCCTCAGTAGCTGTGATTCTGCAGCATAGTGTTGTTTTGTTTGTTTGTTTGTTTGTTTGTTTTTGTCTGCCTGTGCCTCTTTAATCATTACATCACATCAAGACTGAACCACACGGGTTTGGCATTCCAACGACTTGCATTACATATGAACATAACTGAAATGCAATGTGGTAATAGAGGCATTTACAAAGACCTGTAAGGTTCAAGGGAGAAATAATTATTTCTCATGAATGGGTCAACGAGAATGAAGCATTTCAATATTGGTAACTGGTATCACAGGGGTTTGCTGTACAGATTATTTCGTCACCCAGATACTAAGCTTAGTACCCAATCGTTATTTTTTGAGACAGAGTCTTGCTCTGTTGCCCAGGCTGTTGCGCAGTGGCATGATCTCGGTTCACTGAACCTCCACCTCCCAGGCTCAAGTGATCCTCCCACCTCAGCATCCTGAGCAGCTGGGACTATAGGCATGTGCCACCACTCCTGGCTAAGTTTTGTGTTTTTTGTAGAGACCGGGTTTTGTCATGTTGCCTAGGCTGGTCTTGGACTCCTGGGCTCAAGCGATCCTCCAGCCCTCAACCTCCCAAAGTGCTGGGATTACAGGTGTGAGCCTCCATGCCTGACCCCAATAGTTATCTTTTCTGATCCTCTCACTTCTTCCACCCTCCACCCTCAAATAGGCCCCAATGTCTGTTGTTCTCCTGTTTGTGTACATGTGTTCTCATCATTAAGCTCCCATTTATAAGTGAGAACATGTGGTATTTGGTTTTCCGTTCCTGCATTAGTTTGCTAAGGATAACGGCCTCCAGCTCCATCCATGTTCCCAGAAGGGACCTGATCTCATTCTTTTTTGTGGTGCAGCACAGATGTTATCACCATTTCATTTCATCCTGATTGAGACCGCCTTTGCAGAAATATTAACTGAGAAGATTATGACAGTGAAAGATATCAGACCTAACTGACCCCATCTTGCTTCTAACCTCTAAACTGTCCTTGTTGATTCCTGGGTATACGCTGAACTAGCTTAGGGAAGGAATTTAGTGTATAGTTTATTTAATAGCCCTTCCCAAAAGGCTAAATTGTTTTTGTAAAACAAATAAAAGGGCACCAGCCCCCAAGTCAAGATGAGAGGGGCTGGAATTCTTTTTGGCATGATCTCAGCTCACCGCAACCTCTGCCTTCTGGGTTCAAGCGATTCTCCTGCCTTAG
>NW_012101909.1:1102632-1103351 GCF_000951045.1 Mandrillus leucophaeus
AATAAAATAAAATAAAATAAAGCTTTGGGGGAGTCAAAAGTTATATGCAGATTTCTCCTGCGTGGAGGATCAGTGACCCTGACTCCTGCATTGTTGAACGGTCAACTGTACTCGTATGACTCATTTAATGTTTAGAGATTATAAGAGGAAAAAAAGGACAAATTTTATATGCTTTGCTGCCTATGGAAGCAAAAGTCTGTTAATGGAAAAGGGTCCACCTAGGGAAGAGAGTTTGTTAGAAAAACATAGGTTGTATATTTTCGGTACTTACTTGCTGTGGGAGCTAATTGTCTCAAGAAACTGAAATAATTTAGAAGTAAGCTGATTCTTTCGCAATTTTACAAAATGCATTTAGTAATGAAGAATGATGACATAATGCCTCGCGCAGTTAGGGTGTACGGAAAGCAGCATGAATGACTTCTCGGAAATCAGATGTAAGAGGTTTCGCCAAGCAGGCATTGCCACCAGATGGCAACAGAGACTCTGGAATGGAATTTTGCACGTGGATTTAAGAAAGGTCACCCAGCGTACCTTCTAGAGTTCAGCAGCTTTCACTGAACCCTGGTTTTACTCTGTTATGGAATGCCATAACATAATATGTGAGTTACCGTCTTTTTATGAATGCCTTGTTCTTTTTTTTTGAGATCGAGAGTTTCGCTGTTGTCACCCAGGCTGGAGTTCAATGGCACGATCTCAGGTCACCGCAACCTCTGCCTCCC
>NW_012101909.1:1103401-1104206 GCF_000951045.1 Mandrillus leucophaeus
AAGGGACCTGATCTCATTCTTTTTTGTGGTGCAGCACAGATGTTATCACCATTTCATTTCATCCTGATTGAGACCGCCTTTGCAGAAATATTAACTGAGAAGATTATGACAGTGAAAGATATCAGACCTAACTGACCCCATCTTGCTTCTAACCTCTAAACCGTCCTTGTTGATTCCTGGGCATACGCTGAACTAGCTTAGGGAAGGAATTTAGTGTATAGTTTATTTAATAGCCCTTCCCAAAAGGCTAAATTGTTTTTGTAAAACAAATAAAAGGGGACCAGCCACCAAGTCAAGATGAGAGGGGCTGGAATTCTTTTTGGCATGATCTCAGCTCACCGCAACCTCTGCCTTCTGGGTTCAAGCGATTCTCCTGCCTTAGCCTCTGGAGAAGCTGGGATTACAGACACCCGCCACCACGCCCGGCTAGTTTCTGTATTTTTAGTAGAGACGGGGGTTTCACCATATTGGCCAGGCTGGTCTCTAACTCCTGACCTCAGGTGATCCTCCCGCCTCAGCCTCCCAAAGTGCAGGGATTACAGGCATGAGCTACTGCACCCAGCCCTGGCTTATATTTTTGTTTCTGTCTTTTAGTATAGTTTAGTTTAGTTTTAGGTTGAAGCTCTTGTTTTAGGTTGAAGCTATTTGTTTCAGCTATTGCCAGAAATTTCCATCTGAGTGCCAAATCCATTTAAATTTCATGGCCTTAAATATCTGGTTCTCAGCTGTAATCCCAGCACTTTGGGAGGCCAAGGCAGGTGGATCACCTGAGGTCAGGAGTTCAAGACCAGCCGACCAACATGGT
>NW_012101909.1:1106201-1115214 GCF_000951045.1 Mandrillus leucophaeus
TCACTGCAACCTCCACCTCCTGAGTTCAAGCGATTCTCCTGCCTCAGCCTCCCAAGTAGCTGGGATTCCAGGGGTGTGCCATGACGCCCGGCTAATTTTGGTATTTTTTTTAGTGGAGATGGGGTTTCACCATCTTGGCCAGACTGGTCTCCTGACCTCAAGTGATCTGCCCTGCTCTGCCTCCCAAAGTGCTGGGATAACAGATGTGAGCCACCACTGCCGGCCAGTTTACTTTTTCAAGCTATTGTCTCAACAAGCTGGGGTTAGCAGCCCTGGGAACTCAGGTTGCTTGTCAGTCAGTTTTCTGACTGGAACACGAAATCCTCGACTGCATATGTCCAGGAACTTTTCGGAGTCCCTATTCCCATTCTCCCTTTTAAAATTGTTGCTGTGGCAACAGAGACTTCAAGTCTATATCCTTCAAAAGGAGTAGTTTCAAAACCACCTTCTGGGTTCAAATTATATCATTACCTAACTGATAGTTGCTTTACAATTTGTTTGGATTCTACTGAACTTGAATTGTCTGACTGCTGACCCCACTTTCTGAAATTAATCCAGTGACAGATAACTTTGTGATGGGAAAATGTAGGTCTCCTTAGTAGTTAGCCCTCTGCCAGGTGACTTGGTTTCTGCCTCCCCTGATATCTGGTTGCTCCTTCCTCTCTAATTCTCTAAATCTCTTTTTATACAGAGCAATTTGGCTCTCTCTGGCCTGTCCGGTCATCATACTTACATTCACCATCTTGACAAGTGCAGTAAGCCACATAAATGCAGCGAAGTACCTTATGCAGTCCTGGGAGTTTGTGGTTTTGAGTTGTTTTTTAAAAAATTTTTTTTTATTTTTGGAGATGGAGTCTCACTCTGTCACCCAGGCTGGAGTGCAGTTGCACGATCTTGGCTCATTGCAACCTCCGCCTTCCGGGTTCAAGCAATTCTCCGTCTCAGCCTCCCGAGTAGCTGGGACTACAGGCACACGCCGCCACACCTGGCTAACTTTTTTGCATTTTAGTAGATAATGGGGTTTTACTGTGTTGCCCTGGCTGGTCTTGAACTCCTGAACTCAGGCAATCCGCCTGCCTCGGCCTCCCAAAGTGGTTAGGGATTATAGGTGTGAGCCACTGTGCCTGGCTGAATTACTTTTTAAAGAAACGTCATTTCTTTCCTTCTCCTCCTCTTTCTCCCATCCTCCCTGATTAACCTCTTTTTGTGTGGAACTCACCCCTGGTGAGTTCCTGGTGTCACCCCTTCATTCAGTCTTTCCAATGTATGCCTCTTTTCCCCTTTAGGCGATGATACACATATCACAATGTATCTATGCATTGTGTCTGCTTCCTAACCAAACTGTAAAACATGCAAATTGAGAGTAGGGTCAGTTGTGTTTTGCTGATCAAGTAGTGGGTGGCATGTAGAGAACTTTAAATGTCATGAATGACTTAAACTGGGAGAGGTCAGAGAGCAAGGGTATTCCATACTGGGAGAAATATCAGCAAAAGTTATGGATAGTAATGGTGGTAAAAAGATTTGGTTCATATTTGCCAACTCTTTGCAGGTGATAACTTTATATACATGTACACACACACACACACACACACCAGGACATACAAAGTACGTGTACATTCTGAGTAGCTTAATAATTTTTGTTGTTGAGGATTTGGGAATAAAATACATGAAATTGTATTATATACTCAATTAAAATATGATCATAAACAAGCAAACTGCATCTCTGAAGTCTTTTCCATTTTTCATGCCATATTCCTGGATTTTTCATTCTAGGGTATGCTACAGGTGGGTGGATGGTCTTTTTCCTCCCTCCCATACACTCCATTTCTCTTTTATTTATTTATTTATTTATTTTTGACAGAGTTTTGCTCTTGTTGCCCAGGCTCGAGTGCAATGGTGTGATCTTGGCTCACTGCAACCTCCGCCTCCCGGGTTCAAGAGATTCTCCTGCCTCAGCCTCCCGAGTAGCTGGAATTACCGGCGTCCACCACCACGCCAGGTTTTTTTTTTTTTGTATTTTTAGTAGAGTTGGGGTTTCACCATATTGCCCAGGCTGGTCTCGAACTCCTGACCTAAGGTGAGCCACCCGCCTAAGCCTCCCAGAGTGCCGGGTTACAGGCGTGAACCACTGCGCCTGGCCCACTCCATTTCAACTATCTTACCCCACCGCCAGACAAAACTCATATTCATTTGTGTGATTCACGAAATATTTATTTAGTATCTACTATGTGCTACTATGTGCAGTGTTCTAGAGACCCTTGGATACATCAGACAACAAAATCAAGAATCCTGCCATTGAGAATCTTACATTCTGGGAGGACTGACGGACACTAACAATAAGGATACAAGCAAATTGCAGAAATCCTACAGCTCGGAAGGGAAGATGTGGACAAGTTTTTCACATCTGGAAATTTCAGATGAAGCACACTGTGTAAAACGTATACTAAGAATACTTTTACGGGTCTTATTTGTCTTGTCACCTGTTTGCCTGTCCTTTTAGGAACACATGTCTCTTTTCCAGTCTAGGAATTTGTACAGTAATGATAATAACTACCATGTACCGACATGCCTGCTGCTACCAGCACCTTTCTTGGAGAGCCCATTAAATCCTCATGACATTCGAAAAGGCAGGTATGATCATTCCCCTTTACAAAAGAGGACACTGCAGTGCACACCCCAATGGGCGTCAGGGTTTCTTCCTTGCGCGCAGTGCGGATTTAGGCTAACCGACTGGATCTGGTTATCTGAAGATGAAAAAAAGACTGGCAAATCCACTTCCCGGATTTCTTCAAGCCGACGCGGCTGAGGTGTGCGAGCGCGCCCGGGGTCCACACTGAGTGCCATTCTGCAGAGCCGGGAGACGGGGTAGATCGGTCGGTCAGCCTGGGTCGACCTCTAGTCCAACGTAACCCAAGACACCTGTGCGCCGGGTGCAGCCAGGGTTAGGGGTGGGGCCTGGGCTCCGGGAAGGGGGCGGGCCCGCCATCCTCCAGTGCAAATGCGTCCCGGAGTGGTTTGTCCTATGTTGCGGCCCGTAGAGGCTCCGAGTCACCGCCTCTTCTCCGGGAGTGGCGGACATTCGATCATGTGACAGTCCGGAGGCCAGAACCGGGCAGGTTGCGTGAAGCGCAGGGGTTTCACAAAAACAAACGGTGACGGCGCCGCAGCAGGGTCTATCTATGGCCGAGGCGGTGAAGCCCCAGCGCCGGGCCAAGGCCAAGGCCAGCCGGACTAAAACAAAGGTGAGGATCTCCCCACCCTCCCGAGGCTCTGGCAGTGTACTGTGTCTCCCTGCTCCTCTCTTCGGCCTCCCCAGCCAAATCTACTCCCGTTCCCTAAGCCATCTGCATCCTCTGCCTCCACCTTTCAATATTTGATCCCACCACCCGTTGACATCCGCCCTTCTCCTCCATTCCTTCTCCACACCTCCGTGCCACACTCTGTCAGGACCCCATTTTTCCTTCTCCCTCCTGTGACTTCACTGGCCTCTTCTTTTTCACCTCTCTTCTTGGCCTTCCTCACCTGGGTCTGGTTTCCTGCTGTGAAATAATTTTTCTCTTTCCAGCCCCATCGTTGACTCTCTTTACTCCTTTATATCCTAGAACATTTTCAGTCACTGCCATGCGTAAAGAGGGAAGGTTCCTCTCCTCCACGCGGAGAAGGTACCTTTGGCAGAACTTTATAAGTAGACTAGTGATGTGCCATTTCTCATCACTTTGAAAGTTCAAGATGACATTGATGCTGCCTCTGTTTATTTCTTATTATCTTGATTGTTTATAAGGGGCACGAATGGCTAGAAATTAACCCAGGGCGGGACTCACACAATAGGGAAGTATTTGGATTTTCTGGGTTTCCTGTATTAGACTACATGTGGTATTAGAGTGATTTTAAGTTGATTTGTCTGTAAGTGCAGTCTGGATTTTCATTTTGTTTATGTGTGTGATATATATATATATGATATATATATGTATTATATATGATATATATGTATTTTATATATATGATATATATGTATTTTATATGATATATATGTATTTTATATATATGATATATATGTATTATATATATATATATTTTTAGACGGAGTCTCGCTCTGTCGCCCAGGCTGGAGTGTAATCTCGGCTCACCGCAACCTCCGCCTCCTGGGTCGGAGTTACTTGGGAAGCGATTCTCCTGCCTCAGCTTCCGGAGTAACTGGGATTACAGACATGCGCGACCACACCCGGCTAATTTTGTATTTTTAGTAGAGACGGAGTTTCTCCTTGTTGGTCAGGCCTCAAACTCCTGACCTCAGGTCATCCGCCCCCTTAGCCTCCCAAAGTGCCCGGATTACAGGCGTGCGCCTCCTGGCCCGGCCTGTTTATATATATTTTCTAAGATGATCAGATCAAATGCTGCTCCCGGATGGCCAGACCTCATAATTTTGGCTTACCTGAAACAGAGTTTACATTTGGGAAATAAGGAGGATGGTATTGCAAGTGCAGGACATTTTTTTCCCCAGAAGTGGGTGGTGTTCCAAAGCAGGTGTAATTTAAACATGATACTGTAATCCGATTTTCTCATGGGAACAAGGTTTTAACAGGAGGCTGGTGTTCATAGGTACCATACCTAATAGACTGTAAATTACTTATGTGGATTTCTTTCATTATGATACTCTTTTTTTTCTTTCTAACTTTCATTTTAGGTTTAGAGGGTACATGTGGAGGTTTGCTACATGGGCAAATTGCACGTCTTGGTGGTTTAATGTGCAGATTATTTTATCACCCAGGTAATGAGTATAGTGCTTGACAGGTGGTTTTTTTATCCTTACCGTCTTCCCTCCTTCCACCCTCAAGTAGGCCCTGGTATCTATTATTCCCTTCTTTGTGTCCATGTGTACTTAATGTTTAGCTCCCACTTATAAATGAGGACATGTGGTATTTGATTTTCTGTTTCTGCATTAATTTGCTTAGGATAGTTGCCTCTAACTGCGTCCATGTTGCTCTTGAGGACAAAATTTTATTCTTTTTTATGTCTGCGTAGTATTCCATGCTGAGTATTTACCACGTTTTCTTGATATGACTTTTTAAAAGGCTGTAGTGGAGTTAGACACATTGGTGTATCCATGTCTGTGAGGAGTTATTCTGGGGAGAAAGTCATTTTGGTATCGACTTTCAGGAATTTTGTTTGTTTTTTTTGAGTCAGAGTTTCACTTTTGTTGCCCAGTCTGGAGTGCAGTGGCGTGATCTGTGCTTACCACAACCTCTGCCTCCTGGGTTCAAGCAATTCTCCTGCTTCAGCCTCCTGAGTAGCTGGGATTACAGGCATGCCCCACCATGCCTGGCTAATTTTGTATTTTTAGTAGAGACGGGGTTTCTCCATGTTGGTCAGGCTGGTCCCCAACTCCGGACCCCAGGTGATCTGCCCACCTCGGTCTCCCACAGTGATGGGATTACAGGCGTGAGCCACCACACCCCGCTCAGAAATATTTTTAAGAGAAATGCTTTTGCATTGTATTGGGTTGGTAAAGAACTATCCAGGTCCAGGAGGAAGAAAAAAGCCATTGGCCAGCTATGCATAAGATCCCTAAACCTGCTTAACAATGAGACTACCAAAAAAAAAAAAAAAAAATTATACCTATCCAGTGAAGAAAAAAAAAATCCCCGAACCTAGAATGCAGTAGTGCATAACACAGAAATGTTAGTTATCTATGAGAGCGGAATCTTAAGTCTTAATCTCTAGTTTTTTTTCCCCAATATATTGATGAAACTAAAGCCTCCAGGGGTGAAATTATTGCTCAGTGTCATGCAGTTAGTGAGAGAACTCAGGTTAAAGGCAGAAATCCTGACTCTCAATCCAGGAGCTTAATAGTTATTTCATATTTCATATGTCTTTTGTCTTTCCATAGATAGAATGTTGCAAATACTTTAAAGAGAGTCTGTTAAGGGGATTCCCTCATAAGTTATTTTGTTTAAAACAGAATTTCTAAATTAAAAAGTTAAAAATCTTAAGCTTTTGGATCCATCATGAAAAACCAATTGATTATATTTTTTTATCCATCTTAGGCAACTTTCCTATACAAACATACGTTAATTTTTTTTTTGTTGTTAAAGTTTATGAAGAGGCCTTTATTTCAGAGGCATTTTGTCAAACCAAAAATCCTTGACATCTGCTTTTGCCCACACTCTAAATATAATCATTCACTAAGCCTTGCCAATTGCATTTTCTAAATATTCTTTTGATTCTGTGCATTTCCTCTCCATCCTAACTACTATGACCTTACTCCAAGGACGATTGCTTCTAAACTGGCCTCTTTACATTCATTCTTGCTGCCCATTCTCAAAACTGAGCTGGATATATATTTTTCAAAACAAAACTGATCAAGTTACTCTCCTCAAAATCTTTCAAAGGTTTCCCATCACTCAGAGACTGGAGTCCAAAGCATAGACTAAGGGCTCTGTATGATCTTGCCTCTGTCTTCCTCCTCAGCCTCAGTTCTACCACCACTCCCACCATTCTCCCTTTTCTTTTCTTTTTGAGACCGAGTCTCACTCTGTCGCCCAGGCTGGAGTGCAGTGGTGTGATCTTGGCTCACTGCAACCTCCGTTTCTTGGTTCAAACAATTCTCCCGCCTCAGCCTCCTGAGTAGCTGGGATTATGGTGCCTGCCACCATGCCGGGCTAATTTTTGTGTTTTTAGTAAAGACAGGGTTTCACCACGTTGGCCAGACTCTTCTCAAACTCCTGGCCTCGGGTGATCTACCCGCCTCGGCCTCCCAAAGTTCTCTTTTGATTCTTAACCTTTATGTCCTTTATGTCCTTTCCTGCTTCAGGACCTTTGCCTGTGTTGTTTCCTCTGACACCCCTTCCTGTCCCTCTTTACCTAGCCCACTACTCATTTATGAGGTGTCAGCTAAACAGTACTTTGGCAGAGAAGCTTTTTCTCATCTCCCTGGTGTCACTGCCTCTCCAATAGCACTCTTCTGCCCTTTGTGCCACTCATCTCATTTGTGGTTACTTTGTCCACATTTCTCTTCTCCCTTAGATTTTGAACTCACTGAGGGAGGGACCTGTCTTGTTCTCAGTACCCTTCACAGCCTCTTTGTCACTTGATAATGTTCATCGAATGATGAAATAAATGCCAGTAAGGAAGAATATTTCCAAGCATGGTCACTCAGAAGAATTTAATTAATTTCCTCTGACTAGTATGAGAAAATGGATGAAAAATGTCCATGACACCAGCAAAGCCCCTATCTTTGCCAATCTAGAAAGTTAATTCTTCTAGAATAAAACAATCTAAAAAGTTATTATTTTTTTTGGAGTAAATTGATGCACTTGTTAGTGCTGGTTATAGTTCAATTATGGTTATAAAGTCCGGCATTAATGAAACCTTTACCATCTGTAGTATAATTTGGCAACTATTTTGGGAAGCACAAACTGGTTCAAAGTCTCAGTTCAGGAAGTGGATAGTGTCATGTACTGTTGCCTTTAGACAGTTTGAGTGGCTTCTGGATTTTACCCAGCAGCTGACCTACATTCCTCAATGTTAATCATCTGGTAGCTAACCTCTGCTGATAGGTTATGGTTAGGTATGTGGTGCTTATTGCCTGATGCCTAAGAGATAGACCCAATAATGTTTTCATTTCTTTATTATCATTCTCTGCTATAAAATCCCCCAACTCTTGATAAATTATAAGTTAAGTACAGTAGATTCTTAGATTTGGACTTACTCTGCAGAAGTAGTGCATTTTATAGGTTTTTTTTTAACAGTTAATATTAAATTCTGAATGCCAACAACTTTTTAATAGTGAGAGCATCCGGTAATTGCTAAGGACAGACAGATGTGTCCCAGAAGGTCACAGGAAAAACCTTTAAATCCCCGTCTCCCTTGTGCCATGCCTAGATGATTGATTTCCACCTCTAGTCCCTTTCTACCAGGAGTGGTTATTGGCGTGAAATTGGGGATGCTGCATAGTACTATTTAGCTTCTTTTGTGTCTCCTAAAAGCCATTCATTTATTAAACAAACACTCATTGATCACCAGTTATGTTCCAAAAACTATTCTAGGCTCTTGGGATGTAAAAGAGAAAAAAGCCCAAAGAACTTGGCTTTAGTGGAACTTAACATTCTAGAGGGAGAAGACAAAAAACAAGCAAGCTAAACAAACAAAAATCCATGAAGAAGAAAATATATCATGCTTTATAAGTGCTATGGAAAAAAAGAAAAAGAACAGGTTGAAGAGTTGGGGAGTACTGGTTAGAGGTTAGGATGGGTGGTCTGGATAGTTGTTTTTTTTTGGGGGGGGGACAGAGTCTTACTCTTGTCACCCAGGCTGGAGTGCAGTGGCGTGATCTTGGCTGACTGTAACCTTTGCCTCCCAGGTTCAAGCAATTCTCCTGCCTTAGCCTCCTGAGTAGCTGGGATTACAGGCACCCACCACCACGCCCGGCTAATTTTTTTTACTTTTAGTAAAGGTTTTGCCATGTTGGCCAGGCTGGTCTCGAACTCCTGACCTCAGGTAATCTGCCCACCTCGGCCTCCCATAGTGCTGGGATTACAGGCATGAGCCACCACGCGCGGCCAGGCTAGTTCTTATTGAGGGTGACATTTAAGTAAAGACATGAAAGGGAAGAGATAGTTCACTATGTGGATATTGGGGGAGAAGTGTTTCAGGCAGAGGGACTAGCCAGGAAAAGGCTGTCTGGCGGTGGCATGCCAGACATGTCCTAGGAACTGCAAGGAGGCAGTGTGGTTAGCGCGGAGTGAGTGAGGGGAAAACAGTAGGAGATGAAGTCAGAAAGGTAGCAGAGCCCAGTCATGTCGGGCCTTGCATGAGCTTTTACTCCGAGTGACATGGAATCAACACAGTGTTTTGAGGAGAGGAATGACATGATTCCACTTGTGCTTTAAAGGATCACTGTGCCTGCTTTTTGGAGAATAGACTGTAAGGGGGCAAGGGTAGAAGCAGAGACCATCTGAGACTATTGCAGTCACCCAGGCAAGAGGTAATGGTGGCTTGGGCCAGGATCGTCAGA
>NW_012101909.1:1115264-1117541 GCF_000951045.1 Mandrillus leucophaeus
TGCTAAGGACAGACAGATGTGTCCCAGAAGGTCACAGGAAAAACCTTTAAATCCCCGTCTCCCTTGTGCCATGCCTAGATGATTGATTTCCACCTCTAGTCCCTTTCTACCAGGAGTGGTTATTGGCGTGAAATTGGGGATGCTGCATAGTACTATTTAGCTTCTTTTGTGTCTCCTAAAAGCCATTCATTTATTAAACAAACACTCATTGATCACCAGTTATGTTCCAAAAACTATTCTAGGCTCTTGGGATGTAAAAGAGAAAAAAGCCCAAAGAACTTGGCTTTAGTGGAACTTAACATTCTAGAGGGAGAAGACAAAAAACAAGCAAGCTAAACAAACAAAAATCCATGAAGAAGAAAATATATCATGCTTTATAAGTGCTATGGAAAAAAAGAAAAAGAACAGGTTGAAGAGTTGGGGAGTACTGGTTAGAGGTTAGGATGGGTGGTCTGGATAGTTGTTTTTTTTTGGGGGGGGGACAGAGTCTTACTCTTGTCACCCAGGCTGGAGTGCAGTGGCGTGATCTTGGCTGACTGTAACCTTTGCCTCCCAGGTTCAAGCAATTCTCCTGCCTTAGCCTCCTGAGTAGCTGGGATTACAGGCACCCACCACCACGCCCGGCTAATTTTTTTTACTTTTAGTAAAGGTTTTGCCATGTTGGCCAGGCTGGTCTCGAACTCCTGACCTCAGGTAATCTGCCCACCTCGGCCTCCCATAGTGCTGGGATTACAGGCATGAGCCACCACGCGCGGCCAGGCTAGTTCTTATTGAGGGTGACATTTAAGTAAAGACATGAAAGGGAAGAGATAGTTCACTATGTGGATATTGGGGGAGAAGTGTTTCAGGCAGAGGGACTAGCCAGGAAAAGGCTGTCTGGCGGTGGCATGCCAGACATGTCCTAGGAACTGCAAGGAGGCAGTGTGGTTAGTGCGGAGTGAGTGAGGGGAAAACAGTAGGAGATGAAGTCAGAAAGGTAGCAGAGCCCAGTCATGTTGGGCCTTGCATGAGCTTTTACTCCGAGTGACATGGAATCAACACAGTGTTTTGAGGAGAGGAATGACATGATTCCACTTGTGCTTTAAAGGATCACTGTGCCTGCTTTTTGGAGAATAGACTGTAAGGGGGCAAGGGTAGAAGCAGAGACCATCTGAGACTATTGCAGTCACCCAGGCAAGAGGTAATGGTGGCTTGGGCCAGGATCGTCAGACAGAAGGTGGTGAGGAGTGTTTGAAGTCTGAGAGCCAAGAGGGTTTGCTGAGATTGGGATGTGGGATGTAAGAGAAAACAGTCAAGGAAGACCCTGAGAAGGAGAAAGCTGTGGGTGGAACAGGTTTTAGGGGGAAGATCAGGAGTTTGGTTTTAGGTATATTAATTTTGAAATAAACATGTAGCAATGCGGAGTAGGCTAGGACGTGTGACTCCAAGCCTACTCCATATCTCTACATGTTTATTTCAAGTGATGAATAGAAACTTCCCATTTATTTCCTAAAACTTAAAAAAAAAAAACTTCAGTTTTAAACAATTACTTACTTTCTGATTCCTCATTGCTTAAAGTGTGTATGAGTTTACACATACACACACTCTCACACACTGTACAACCCAGAAATGAAATGCCCAGAATTCCATCTTCTGGAAATAACTGTTGATAATGGTTTGTTGTATTTTTCTTTAGGTTTTTTTTCCCATATACCCACACTCCAGAGCATATTTACTGTAATGTATAGTTAAGTATGTTTTTCTGTGTTTATCAACTCTTTCTTTATAGTTGGTTATTGTTTCTCCATTTGAATGACTTTAAAATTGATTTTTTACCTGTATGTAACTTATGTGGAGATTAAATATAAAGAAATAGATTTTTCTTAATGTGCCTGGCATTTTTAGTTGTAAGAAATATCTTTTGTTGGCTTGATGGCACCAGCCTGTAGTTTCAATTAGGAGGGAGGCTAGGCAGGAGGACTGTTTGAGCGCAGGAGTTCAGGGCTGCAGTGTGCTATCATTGTGCCTGCAAATAGCCAGTGCACTCTAGCTTGGGCAACACAGTGAGACGGTGTCTCTGATTTTTTTTTTTTTTAAAAAAGGAAGTACCTTTTGCTTAAATTATGTTACTTGATACACATGGAATTGATATACACAGAGTTGTTTGAATTTTATTTTGTGATCTATAATGATTATTATATGTACATTATGTCTTCCTTCTGTGTCTTTATTTATTTATTTTTATAAAGGTAGAGATGGGATCTCCCTGTGTTGCCCAGGTTGGTCTCAAACTCTTGA
>NW_012101909.1:1122451-1137815 GCF_000951045.1 Mandrillus leucophaeus
TGTAATTTTGATGAAGTCCAACTGATCTTTTTCTTTTGTTGCTTGTGCTTTTGGTGTCATATCTAAGAAGGCTTTGCCTACCCAAGGTTATAAAGATTTTTTTGTTTTCTTCTAACAGTTTAAAAGTTTTACCTCTCGCATTAGGTATATGATCCTTTTTGCGTTAATTTTTGTATATGATATAAGGTAGGGATCCAGTTTATTCTTTCACTTGAGGATATCCAGTTGTTCTAGCTCCATTGGTTCAAATTTCCCCATTGTTTTGACATTCTTGTCAAAATCAATTTGCCATATATGTAAGGTTTTATTTCTGGATTCTCACTTCTGTTCCTTTCATCTATTTGTCTGTCCGTGTGCCAATACTGTCTTTATTACTATAGCTTTGTAGTAGGTTTTGAAATTGCCAAGTGCGAGTTCTCCAACTTTGTTCTTTTTCAAGATTTTCTGTCTGTTGTGGGTCACTTGCATTTCTGTATGCAATTTAAATATCAGTTTGACAACTTCTGCAAAAAAAGGTAGCTAGGATTTTGCAAGGGATTGTGTAGAGTGTGTGGGTCCATTTGAGGAATATTTTCATCTTAATGATATTGTAAAAGACATAGAATGTCTTTCCATTTAAAGAAATTAAATGCAATTTAATTTCTTTAAATAATGTTTTATAAGTTTCAGAGTACAAGTATTATGCTTTTTTCTCTCAATTTATCCCTAAATACTTTGTTCTTTTTATGCTATTGTAAATGAAATTGTTTTACTAATTTCATTTTTTGATTGTCAACTCACTAAAATTTGGCCTCTGCCACACTGACCTTGCCTCAACCTAGACTACTAGAGTGTAGGGATCATAAAGTCAAGTGCCTGCAGGAGCCAGGTATATAACCTGGAGGAGTGAAGCAGGCTGAGTGGGACAGTGGTCACTGGGTCAGGCTGTGCCTGGTTTAGAGGGGACAGCTGCTCTCGAGTTCTAGTTGATGGTTGCTGTGAGGTTGTGATGGTTCGGCGTTGCCACATCTTATGATTTTCCAAAAAAAACTAGAAATCTGGATTTTTGTGTGAGAAATCCTAATTTGCAAGTTAGCAACTAAGCAGACACATACAGACACACATACATCCACAATATAGGCCAAGCAAATCATATGTGTTTTTAAGGATGATGTTTAAGGATGATGCCAGTGAACAAAGTGAGAGTGAAATGTTTGATGTACCACTCACCTCCTTAACTGTAAGCAATGAGGAGTCCCTGATGTGTCCACTAACATTTCTCTTGCTGTGGTAACCATTTTCCCTCTTAATTTTTTCTTTCTGACTTCTCTGTCTGAGAACCCTGCTTATTACAGCAAGTTTGCTAAACATCATTGCAGCATAGTTTGGGCTTGCTTTTTTGTTTTATTAACACTCATATAATGTTTTTCTGTTATTCGTGATTTTAGGCAGTTTAATAAACTAGTTTGTATGAGATGTGCATTGGGTGGCTGACTTCTGGATCTAATGTCCACCATTCACAGTGGGGGCGAAGTTATTTGGAGGGGCATTTTGCTTCTTGAATCATTACCATTTGTAAATATTTGGCAGTCAGGTTCATTTCAACAAGCTGACCTCAAATTCCATGTCAAAAACATTCATCTTTTCTTTCTTTTTAATATATAAAGGCCCCACTTTTTTGGCTGTTAGTCTGCTGGACCTTCAGAGCAGAATAATCCAAAATAACCAAGAGCTCGTATAACTCATGTTTGCCTACCTTAAAATTTCTTTGTGAAAGGAAGTATTTGAGTGATTTCAATGAGGTTTTTAGTCTGTTTGAATGAAACAACTTTATTTAATGTCATTTAAATAATTTTTTCTTCCTTATTCAGCCTAACTTCCTATGTTATCTAGTTTGTATATTAATGCCTGAAGGTTTTTTTGAAACCATACGTTTATTTTTAATGAATAACTTTTTTATGGTGATGGAGATAATTTTGTACTTAGTGAAAAGTTGCAAATATAATACAGAGACTTCCCATGTACCCTTCACCTAGCATCCTCTTGTATCATTATCTTATATAACCGTACATTCTATGGCATGGAACAATGATTAAAACTAAGAAATTGGCCGGGTGCGGTGGCTCACGCCTGTAATCCCAGTACTTTGGGAGGCTGAGGCAGGCGGATCACGAGGTCAGGAGGTTGGCTAACATGGTGAAACCCTGTCTTTACTAAAAAATACAGAAAATTAGCCGGGCGCCTGTAGTCCCAGCTACTCAGGAGGCCGAGGCAGGAGAATTGCTTGAATCCGGGAAGTGGAGGTTGCGGTGAGCCGAGATTGCGCCACTGTACTCCAGCCTGGGTGACAGAGCAAGATTCTGTCTCAAAAAAGAAAAAAACACAAAACCCCCCCCCCACGGAATTAATGTTGGTGCAATATTAAGATGTAGAACTTATTTGGACTTCATCAGTTTTTCCATTAATGTCCTTTTTCTAATCCAGGTCCCGCAATACACTTTAGTTGTCAGGTCTCTGTAGTTCCCTCCAGTCTCTACCAGTTTCTCAGTCTTGTCTTTCATGACCACATTCCTTTAGTTATCTTGTAGACTGCGCCTTAGTTTGGGTTTTTGTCTGATGTTTTCTCATGATTAGATTCAGGTTACACATTATTGGGAATATCCTATTGGGGTATCCGATGTCAGTATTACTGGTGATGTAACCTTGATCACTTGGTTAAAGCGTTATCTTCCAGGATTCTCCACTGAAACTTACTATTTTCCTGTTTGTTGTTATTAAGCATTTGGGAGGAGATACTTTGAGACTATGCAGATACTCTGTTTCTCTTAAACTCTTCACTCACTCACTTTAGCATCCATGGGTAGATCTTACCTGTGACAGTTAACCATGGTGTTCTTATGGAAAATTTTCTGTTTTTCTCATTCCTTCTGTTAATTCTATTAATCAGAATACTCCTGCATGGAAGAATTGTCACTTCTCACCCATTTTACTTACGTATTTATTCATTCAGGTAATTATGTCAGTATGGGCTCCTGGATGTTTATTTTATTCCAGTACTACAATTGTTCTGTTGCTCAAGTTGTTCTGTCCTTTTCTCCCTGAGTTTTGAGTGAATTTGTTTGTCAAGGTGAAGACAAACCTGTTGTGGCTGAAGATACGTAGAGACTGATCTATTTCACTTAACCTCTGGCAAAATGGTGTACAATCTAATTAACTTTCCCCTTCTATTTTTTGAATCAGAATTTGCTGCTTACTGGGATGTCTTTTTCTATTACGATCAGACTAGTGAACCTCCAAATTTAGCACACTCAATATTGGATAATACAAAATATGAAACACATTGCTGATAAAGCGAAGTTAGGTTTCATTTGTTTAATGATGAAATTTAGATTTTATGTGCAGTTTTAAAATTCCTCCTGCTGAAACCATCAATTATTGTGATAAATTATTTCACATTATGTCTGTTGTTTTTAGGAAAAGAAGAAATATGTAACCCTTCAGAGGGAAGAGTCCGATGAAGTCTCCCTTCCAAAAACCTCCAGAGAGCAGGAAATCCCTTCTCTAGCCTGTGAATTCAAAGGAGACCATCTGAAGGTGGTAACTGATTCGCAGCTCCAGGATGATGCCAGTGGACAAAATGAGAGTGAAATGTTTGATATACCACTCACCTCCTTAACTATAAGCAATGAAGAGTCCCTGACGTGTAACACAGAGCCCCCAAAGGAAGGGGGAGAGGCCAGACCCTGTGTAGGGGACAGTGCAGTCACGCCAAAGGTCCAGCCTGGAGACAGTGTTGGAACTATAGTAGAAACCCCCAAGAACTTCACAGAGGTAGAGGAAAATACGTCAGTACAAGGTGGACTTTCAGAAAGTGTACCCCAATCTAATTTTTCTTATACTCAGCCAGAAATGGAAAATATACAAGTCAGAGAAACTCAGAATAGTAAAGAAGACAAAGAAGGCCTGGTTTGTTCTTCAGAGGTGCCACAGAATGTTGGCTTGCAGAGTTCTTGCGAAGCCAAACATGTTTTTCAGACACCTAGAGTGAAGAAACTGTATCCCCAGTTGCCAGCTGAAATTGCCAGAGAAGCACCAGCTTTGGTGGCAGTGAAACCCTTGCTTCGTAGTGAGCGACTCTACCCAGAACTCCCATCTCAACCAGAACTAGTACCATTTACTAAAGAACAGCTAAAAATCTTGGAGCCTGGTTCATGGCTGGAAAATGTCGAGTCATATTTAGAAGAATTTGACAGCATGGCTCATCAAGACAGGCATGAATTTTATGAGTTGCTTTTGAACTACTCACGATGTAGGAAGCAACTGCTACTGGCCGAAGCTGAGCTGCTTACTCTGACATCTGATTGCCAGAATGCTAAAAGTCGGCTGTGGCAGTTTAAGGAGGAACAAATGTCTGTACAGGTATTTTGATCAGAAGCCTGGGAAATTTGCAGCAGAACTGCATTCCTGGGATGCCGTCCAGGTCTGGAATCTGTTCCTTACACCCACACTGCCCCTGCCTCAGCCTAGAGTAGTAGAGTGCAGGGATCACAAAGTCAAATGCCTGCAGGAGCCAGATGTATAACCTGGAGGAGTGAGGCAGGCTCAGTGGGACAACGGTCACTGGGTCAGCCTGTGCCTGGTGTAGAGGGGACAGCCACTCTTGAGTTCTAGTCGATGGTTGTTGTGAGATTGTGATGGTTCAGCATTGCCACATCTTATGATTTTCCAAGAAAAACTAGAAATCTAGATTTTTGTGTGAGGAATCCTAATTTGCAAATGTTAGCAACTAATCAGACACATACACACACAGTGTAGGCCAAGCAAATCATGTCTCCAGCTGAAATTCAGCCCATGGGTCTTTAGTTTGTGACCTTGGGCATAATGCTACCAACATCTGATGGGTAGAGAGTGTCAAGGTTGAGAAGAAGGCATGAGGAAACTGAAGGTGTTATGATCACTTTGGCCTCCATAGGGTTGTATCTGATGGTCTTCCCCATTGAGTGTGGATGAGGAATCTGAAGGTAGCAACCGATTCCTAGCTCCAGGATGATGTCAGTGGACAAAATGAGAGTGAAACTCACCTTCTTAACTATAAGCAATGGAGAGTCCCTGACATGTAACGTAGAGGCCCCAAAGAAAGGGGAAGACGTCCTCTCAAGGTTGAGAGGGGACGGGGAAAACCATTAGATGCAACCCTATGGAGGCCAAAGTGATCATAAGCCATTTCATAGTGGCTTAGGAGAGATGGCAAGGAAGAAGAGGTTACTCTTGACTAGTTTAGCAGTGAAGGGAAGCTGGAGGAGATATTGGAGAGAAACGTGATTCCCTTATCCCTAATCCTCATTCATTGGCAGGCCTGTATATCTCTGTAGATAGGAAGGAGGGAAACATTTGGAAATACTGCATTGAAGAAGGGGGGATAGAATCAAGAACACAGCTGGTGGAGTGTGTATTCTCTTGAGTAGAACTACAAAGAATGATGAGGGTAGATCCAGAGATGTTTTAAGGTACCTTGAAGTTTAGGGGATATCACATTGGCTTCATGTTCATAAAATAGAAGGTAAGATCATCAATCATGAGAGTCTTAGGGACAAGTTCTGTTATTTTCTTGCAGCTTTCACTGCTGACTACTCCTTTTTTTTTTTTTTTTTTGAGATGGAGTCTAGCTCTGTTGCCCAGGCTGGAGTGCAGTGGCGCAATCTTGGCTCACTGCAACCTCCGCCTCCCAGGTTCAAGCAATTCTCCTGCCTCAGCCTCCTGAGTAGCTGGGATTATAGCGCCACCACCATGCCCAGCTAATTTTTGTATTTTTAGTAGAGATGGGGTTTCACTGTGTTGGCCAGGCTGGTCTTGAACGCCTGACCTCGTGATCCACCTGCCTCAGCCTCCCAAAGTGCTGGGATTACAAGCGTGAGCCACCGCACCTGGCCCACTGCTGACTACTTGTTAGAGTTACTCTTCCCTTCTCTGAACTTGCGATGTATTTGTGATTGGCTTTATGTTCCTTTGCACCTGATCATATATTTGCTGGTAATGTTCTCCACACAGTAATACGTCTCCTCACCATGATTAGAAGCTCTTTGAAGATGGTACTGAAGCCTATGTATCTTATACTTGCTGCCTGCTTACTTCAAATGGAAAGAGTAACTGGTTTCATATTGTACCTTTTTGTCCTCTGGTAGGGTATCTGTGCAGATCAAGTGAAAGTTTCCAGCTATCATCGCTACCAAAGAGTAGAAATGAATGAAAACGCACTGATGGAGCTAAAGAAGCTATTCGATGCCAAAGCTGAACACCTCCACCAGACCCTGGCCCTTCATTCTTATACTTCTGTGCTCTCAAGGTTGCAAGTGGAGTCTTACATCTATGCATTGCTCAGTAGTTCAGCTGTTCTGAGATCTTTAGTAATTCACCAGCAAGGCCAAGGTGTGTAAGTAATGAAGCTCTCACTCTTTCTTGCATTTTGAAATAAATAAAAAATTGAGGGCTATAGTCTGGTTGAATTGACTGTATAGTAATTGGTCTTACAAGATACCATTTGTGCTTGCAGTTTTACCAGGCCTCCCCAAGTGTAGGATTGAGATCGGCATTAATGACATTTCTTGGGAGCATTGCCAGGTCTCCTTTCTCTGTGGCTGTCTTTCTCTGCTTCTGTAGGATGCCAGAAAGCTCACTATCTATCATTAATGTCCTTTGCTGTCCTAGTTAATGTGCTTGTTACCAAGTTGAGTCCAAATATAGTTTTTGATTATAAAAGTAATCATCGGAATACTTCTTCACCCTTTATCTCTTGTGGTTTGTTTGGGCTGCTTTGTTTGTAGGACTGTTTTGTTTAATTTTCCAACAGAGGATTAATAATGTTCTGAATTTTTCATCTTATTTTGGATTTTAAGAAATTAGTCTTTATGACATGAATATTAAGTATGCTTATTGAATTATGCAATTTTTATTTCTGGGGGATACATTAGGATACTTTAAAGTAAAAGTCCCCCTCCCCTGTTTTCTTAACTAATCAAATAACTGGGGGTAGATCAGAGATGTACTGATTTTCAAATAAAAAATAGTGGATTATGGCCAGGTGTGGTGGCTCACACCTGTAATCCCAGCAATTTGGGAAGCTGAGGTGGGCGGATCACTTGAGGTCAGGAGTTCAAGACCAGCCTGGCCAACATGGTGAAACCCCTTCTTTACTAAAAATACAAAAACTAGCTGGGCGTGTTGGCGGGCACCAGTAGTCTCAGCTACTCAAGAGGCTGAGGCAGGAGAATGGCATGAACACAGGAGGCGGAGGTTGCAGTGAGTCAAGATCCCACCACTGCACTCCAGTCTGGGCGACAGAGTGAGACTGTCTCAAAAAAAAAAAAAAAAGGAATTATGATGAGGTTGGTTTTTCCGTTATTTTGAAATACTTCAAAGTTAAACACACTTTGGCTTGTCTGTTTATAAAAATTTAAATATTTTTATGTAACTTTTCTCCTTTTTTTTAATCTGCACTAAATATTTTAAAGATTTTTTATTGTTGTTGGTTTAAGTGAAGACACTAAAAATTCCCCCCAAAGCACCATTTATGAGAGACTCATTTAATCTCTCTCATTTACAGTGTCTAAGCAGACAGAAAGCATTCCCTCCGATCTGTGCCAACTAAAGGAATGCATTAGTGTCTTATTCATGTTCACCAGGAGGGTTAATGAAGATACTCAGTTTCATGATGATATTCTTCTCTGGCTGCAGAAATTGGTAAGGGGACAAAAATAGACACTGTAATCTTTGTTTTATTTCTCTCATAATTTAGGAATTATCTGTTATTACATTTGGTCTTCAACAACTTTTTCAGCTAATTTATTTCATGAGTTTATTAATGACTTTGATCATGATACATGGTAATAAGTTATTTAGTGCATTATTAAGCACAAAGTATGTTTCTCTCTGATAAAGATTATGCTGAATGAACTCTGGACTTCAACTTTGAAAGAAATGAAAATGCAGGAGGTATGCTAAATTGAAGACTAGATGTATATTCAGCATATAGGTACAGGTTGAGCGTTCCTAATTCAGAAATCTGAAACGATCCAAAATTCCAAACTTTTTGAGTGCTGATATGATGCCACAAGTGGAAAATTCCACACCTAAGTACTTAATAGAAACTTTGTTTCATGTACAGAATTACAAAAAATTTTGTATAGACCAAACTTCAGGCTCTATGTAAGGTGTGTATGAAACAAATGAATATTGTGTTTAGACTTATGTTTCAGCCCCAAATGTATTAGATGTATTAGTCCTTTTTCACGCTGCTGATAAAGACATATCTGAGACTGGGAAGAAAAGGAGGTTTAGTTTGACTTACAGTTCCATATGGCTGAGGAGGTCTCAGAATCATGGCAGGGGACAAAAGGCACTTCGTACACGGTGGTGGCAAGAGAGAATGAGGAAGAAGCAAAAGCAGAAACCCCTGATAAACCCATCAGATCATGTGAGACTTATTCACTATCATGAGAATAGCACGGGAAAGACCGGCCCCCATGATTCAGTTACCTCCCACTGGGTCTTTCCCGCAACAAAGAAGAAGAAGAATATTCTATCTTCTTCTGAGAGATAGAATTCAAGTTGATATTTGGGTGGGGACACAGCCAAACCATATCACCAAGATATCTTACGTTTATGCAAATATTCCAGAATCCAAAAATGTCTGAAATCTGAAATGCTTCTGGTCTTGTGCATTTTAGATAAGGTATGGATCAAAAAATTTTCTATATCTCATTCTTTCTGTCTTGTGATATTTAATGTCATGCTTAAAACAGTTTCTTTTAAGAGAAAGAAGAAAGGTATAAGGATTTGAAAAACTTAGGAAAGATGTTAGGTGTGTTATAAGAAGAGGGGTATTTGTTTATTGGTTATGTTTATAGATTAAACTACTTGACTTATATTTATTCACTTGTGGCCAGGAACATTAGTGACTTGTAATTTGCCAGAGAAGTAAAAACTAGATTTGTAGAGAATCTGCTTGTGATTTCATCATAGTACTATAGATTCGTAGGCCTCTGGTGTGCCTCTGTGGTAGAAACTAAGCCAGTGAATAGTATGTCTTGTGTCTGGTTACTCTTTTGAAAGATTGCATGCATTGAAGCATTGGATAAATGACTTTACTAGACCCCTAGATAAATTATTCTTTTTTTTAAAAAATAGTGAGATCATATGACCTTTATTGTTTAGGTGTCCGTGCTACAAAGAGTTGGCTGTCCTGGAGATCACCTCTTCCTTCTAAACCATATTCTTCGATGCCCCGCTGGTGTTAGTAAATGGGCTGTTCCTTTCATCCAGGTATGATGAATGGTTACCTCATTCTGAGGGGTTGGGGGAGAGGTTTTATTAGATATTTTTCCTAAAGAAATTGCTGGAAAAAAAAGACTATTTAAAAAATAGTAATATTTAAAATAAAAATCTTAAAATATATCCAGTATACATTTATAAAAGTTCTTAGGCTGAAACTTATTGGGCCACCCATAACTGATAGAACTGTACTAAGTTTGCTTGTGGTCTGGCTGGGTAGGTTCAGTCATATTTAACTCTACACAATTACTGTGCAGGAAGGCTCACCAGGACTTTTTTCCCGTGGTACTCAATACAGCTTCCTAAGTCAATCAGTCTCACACCACAGTTGGTACAGGTCAAACAGAAGCCACCACATCTCAAAGTTCTTTAATACTAGCAGAGATCTTAGGTCTGTGGGATCAACTCTTGTATACTTAGGAGTTGACTATGTGGTTTTTAGATTCTCCTCTCTGCTGTTGCCTTTGGGTCATTAAGTTACTCATAGCAACCACTTAGAATGGGCAGGAGCCAAAATGTTTGCCAAGTTCAGCTTCTCCACGTCTCCTTTGCTTTAGCATTTCTGGTGGCAAGAAGTCTGAATCTTATTAGGTAGAAGGAGGATTTTTTTGTTTTTGTTTTGTCTCTCTTTGGATTAAAGTAGCAGTAGTGTCCTTCATCCTATGTGGTTACAGATAATTGATGGAAACTGCTCAGCTACCTCTGCTCTTTGAGTACAGCTGACTCAGTGCCGCCAAGTAACCCATGGGCTGTGCTTTACTCTTGTGTATTAGGTACCAGTTTCAGCTTTGTTCTCTTAACAGCAACTTTGGTCAGAACGCTTGTGAACCAAGATTATGGACACTTGGGTTATTTGTTTTCTACAGTACGCTTTTTGCTTTTCTGATTTCAGATCAAAGTGTTGCATAACCCATCAGGGGTCTTTCATTTTATGCAGTCCCTTGCCCTGCTGATGTCTCCTGTCAAGTAAGTGTGGAAGAGCTTTGTGAAGGAGAGATTGAAATGCTTCTTTCTTCTAAAGGATTGGCTCCTGAAACTGCCTAGATCCAAAGAAGAACAGCTAAGGGAAGTGTTGGCATTCTAGAATTTAACATTGCAGATTTTCTTTGGGTTTGATTCTTGTTTCAAAGTGACTCTTCAACTGCTTATATATAAGCAACTATTTTTATGGGATCCCCGTTTTAGTGGGTTTGCCCCTCTTGTCATATATGCTATTGTGAAAGGTGCTACAGACAAAAAGGGTGATCTGTTTCTTGGAAGAAGAGATTTAATGCCAGAAGAGAAATAGCACAGAGAGATTTAAAGTGCTAAATTGTGAAGCTATGCAGTAGAAATGAAGAGAACAAAGAGTTGAATGGGGTAGTCAGAGAGGGTTTCATGGTAAATGAGCTGTGTTTGAAGAATGCATTGGACTGGGCATGGTGGCTCACACCTGTAATCCCAGTACTTTGGGAGGCCAAGGCAGATGGATCACCTGTGGGCAGGAGTTTGCGACCAGCCTGGCCAACATGGTGAAACTCCATCTCTACTAAAAATACAAAAATTAGCCGGGCATGGTGGTGTAATCACCTGTAATCCCAGCTACTTGGGAGGCTGAGGCAGGAGAATCGTTTGAACCTGGGAGGCGGAGATTGCAGTGAGCCGAGATCGTGCCACTGCACTCCAGTGTGGGTGATAGAGCAAAACTCCATCTGAAAAAAAAAAAAATGGATTGGATTTCAGTAGGAGAATGGGACAATGGAGAACATGTAGGTGGGAGAACAGTGTGAGCAAAGGCCCCAACACAGGTTAGGATAGCTGTGCAGAGCACAGGTAGATCAGTGTGGCTGAAGCAAAGGTGTGTGCGGGAGCTGGTAATAAAGGTGGGTTGGATTATAGAAGTCCTTGAAATTAAATGAGGAATTTAGATTTGATGCCTTGCTGCCTTGGATACAAGGGCCTGCTGCTGCACATGGTAGATAATGATTTGACTCACAAGTGTTTTTGCATTGATATCTATGTTTTGGCCCTAAACAAGCCTCTCCATTACCTTTTTTCTTTTTTTTTGAGATGGAGTCTCTCTCTTTCGCCAGGCTGGAGTGCAGTAGAACGGTCTCAGCTCACTGCAACCTCCGCCTCCTGGGTTCAAGAGATTCTCCTGCCTCAGCCTCCTGAGTGGCTGGGACTACAGGCATGCGCCACCACACCCAGCTAATTTTTGTAGTTTTAGTAGAGACGGGTTTTCACCATGTTGGTCAGGATGGTCTCGATCTCTTGACCTCATGATCCACCCATCTTAGCCTCCCAAAGTGCTGTGATTACAGGCGCGAGCCGCCGTGCCCAGCCTCCATTATTCTTTTTTATTCAGTAAGTCATAGTTGGTAAAATAGTTTCCCTGGCAAGACTCTGTGAGCCTGGTTTGAGTTAAGGTCTGTAGCATATGTATTGAGGTCCTGCGTCATGCAGGGAGCTGTGCTAGTATAGCTGCTTTCTGCAATTACTCATCATTACTAATTCAGAATGGTTGCATTTGCCACCAAAATTAGTGCAGTTTTAGTAGCCTTGGTTTTTGGCCAGTTCTTATTCACTAATTTAAACCATTTGAAGATTGGGTTGATGTGTGGCTCTTCTTCAGGGTGAGTAGATAATCCAGAAGGCACTCACATGGGCCTTCATCTAAGTGATGGGAGTGATTATTCTTGTCCTTTAGAAATCGAGCTGAGTTTATGTGCCACATGAAGCCCAGCGAGCGGAAGCCATCCTCCTCAGGGCCTGGGTCTGGGACCTGGACGCTAGTAGACGAAGGAGGAGAAGAGGTAACTTGTCATGTCTGCATTATTTTGATGAATTATTGTGCCCTCTTCTTATGCACCAGGTGTTGTTCTAAGCACTTTTCACATAATATCTCATTTAATTCTCCCAGCAACCCCATGAGGTAAAGACTTATGATTCCTATTTTATAGATGAGGAAACTGAGGTGCAGGGCTGTGAAGTACCTTCTCTCAAACCATAGGGTCATTAAATGCGGAGCCTTTAGAGCCTGTGCTTTGAGCCAGTGTGCTGTGTTGCACCCCTTCTCTAGAATATCATTCTGTTCAGCTCAGAGAATTTGGCACTTGGAAATTAAAGTCATATTACATAAGATGTATATTATGAGTTTCTTTATGTAGTAACAAGTTTCTGGGGTTGGAGCCTCACCTACAGATGGTGAATCTGAGTAATAAAGAGCTGGAGCTTAGCAAGGTTTTCCCTTAACTCATAAACTTGTTATCCAGAAATTCTCATTTGAAAGGTAGAAGATGGTTTTCCATTTTTGGTTCTCCTGTCAAGTAAGTGTGGAAGAGCTTTGTGAAGGAGAGATTGAAATGCTTCTTTCTTCTAAAGGATTGGCTCCTGAAACTGCCTAGATCCAAAGAAGAACAGCTAAGGGAAGTGTTGGCATTCTAGAATTTAACATTGCAGATTTTCTTTGGGTTTGATTCTTGTTTCAAAGTGACTCTTCAACTGCTTATATATAAGCAACTATTTTTATGGGATCCCCGTTTTAGTGGGTTTGCCCCTCTTGTCATATATGCTATTGTGAAAGGTGCTACAGACAAAAAGGGTGATCTGTTTCTTGGAAGAAGAGATTTAATGCCAGAAGAGAAATAGCACAGAGAGATTTAAAGTGCTAAATTGTGAAGCTATGCAGTAGAAATGAAGAGAACAAAGAGTTGAATGGGGTAGTCAGAGAGGGTTTCATGGTAAATGAGCTGTGTTTGAAGAATGCATTGGACTGGGCATGGTGGCTCACACCTGTAATCCCAGCACTTTGGGAGGCCAAGGCAGATGGATCACCTGTGGGCAGGAGTTTGCGACCAGCCTGGCCAACATGGTGAAACTCCATCTCTACTAAAAATACAAAATTAGCCAGGCGTGGTGGCGGGCGCCTGTAGTCCCAGCTACTTGGGAGGCTGAGGCAGGAGAATGGTGTGAACCTGGGAGGCGGAGCTTGTAGTGAGCCGAAATTGCGCCACTGGTGACAGAGCGAGACTCCGTCTCAAAAAAAAAAAAAGGAGATGAAAGTGTTCAGCCAACAGTTTTCAGAGTGACAGCCATGGCAGCTGTGGGATCGTGTCTGTGTATTTCCCAGAGTGCTCATTCAGAAGTGGGGAGCACCCGTCACAGTCGTTTTTCTCTTCCTGAGACTTGCAGGAGGAGGTGGTCAGGTGGTGGTAAATGACGTGGACGTGCAAGCGTCTTTGCTAGAAACTGAGGAATCATTCTGAAGCAAGCTTCTCAGGAACCAGTACAGATTGGTCTTTTAAAGATTGCAGTGGAGCAGTATGTTTTTTTTAGAGTGGTCTTTCTTGGGGGAGAAATCTTTTCTTCTGGTAGGTTTCCTGCATTTAATCCCAGACAGATAATGATTAAGGAGCATTATAATTACTTGTAATGATTAAGCATTATAAATACTTCCAGTCAAAATATTTGATTAATTATCTCACCCTGCATTGGTGCCTGGCTCCAGTTTAGCACTCCCTAAATATTCAGCGAATTCAAGAACTGGGGAATAGATGAGAAAGTTGGGAGTGCCATGGCCTCAGAAAAGGCTGTGGGGAGGAAGGCACTCTGAATTACCCACATCAGTGGTTTCTTGATACTAGCTATATACTAGAATCACCTGGGCAACTTGCAAACCTTGCCCAGGCCCACACCCAGACATCCAAATAGTTAAAAGCCTACCTGGTGGTTAAATGTACAGCTGAGTTGAGAATAGCTAAGTTGAGAACTGCCTTAAGTAGAGTTTCTGAAACGCTTGTTTGTTAGACATTTTAGACACATAATAAGACTGTAAAAATTGAGTGGCTTAAGGAAATTTTGAATGATTTGCATTAGTCCCTTGTGGAAATTGAGGTGATACATTCTATTCTTCAGGTTCTCAGGATCTTTTTACTTCCTTCCCTTTTTAACGTAGCATATCTTAGGACATCAATCAACTTGGTTTCTAAGGTGACTTTAGTACTCTGTGTCAAACAAAAAGACCGCAAAGATTTCCCCTATGTAATCTTTGTGTATGACCACTGTTATTTTTATACGGCTTTTGGCAGCACTGATTGACAACAGAACTTTAGTCATCTATAGCAAATGTCAATTGCTTCCTCTTAAGTCTGTCGAATACTACATAGACCTTGATTTTGGGAGAAGAGAATTGCAGCTAACATAACTTGAACTCTCATCTGTGGTTCTTGCTTTTTTTGAGATGGAATCTCATTCTGTCACCCAGGCTGGAGTGCAATGGTGTGATCTTGGTTCACTGCAACCTCTGCGTCCCAGGTTCAAATGATTCTCATGCCTTGGCCTCCCGAGTTGTTGGGATTACAGGTGCACGCCACCATGTCTGGCTAATTTTTGTATTTTTAGTAGAGATGGGGTTTCACCATGTTGCCCAGGCTGCTCTTGGACTCCTGACCTCAGGTGATCTGCCTGCCTCGGCCTTCCAAAGTGCTGGGATTACAGGCATGAGCCACCGTGCCCAGCCCATCTGTGGTTCTTTAATTGATGTTATCAAAGCACCGATCCCTATAGTAAGGTCCTCACTCTAGAGGATTTCTTTTTTTCTATTTTCTTTGGGATGGACATTTAATGAGAGCAGTTTCATCACTGACCATGACCCAGATACATATAAAATTGTGCTTGCAATTTCAGGGGATTTACTGTGGAACTATCTCTGGAACTGAGACTATAAATTTCTGTCCTGGAGAAAAGGTCCATGAAGACTCATGAGGATATCACATGTATACCATTGAGACCTGTGATAATTTACCTCCTGTAACTCTGGATCATAGTGTGATCTGATCAAATCAGCTGACATGACTTTTTATCTTTTCCCTTAGGATGAAGACCCTGAGACCAGTTGGATTCTCCTTAATGAAGATGATTTGGTTACCCTTTTAGCACAGTTCCCCTTTCATGAACTCTTTCAACATCTTCTTGGGTTTAAAGTAAAAGGTAGACTCATTTCTCTTATCATGTGTAAAATGGGGTAGTGGCAAATGCAAACACAGGAACTCTGCATCGAGTCTTTTTTTTAATTTTG
>NW_012101909.1:1140820-1142305 GCF_000951045.1 Mandrillus leucophaeus
GGACTACAGGCATGCGCCACCACACCCAGCTAATTTTTGTAGTTTTAGTAGAGACGGGTTTTCACCATGTTGGTCAGGATGGTCTCGATCTCTTGACCTCATGATCCACCCATCTTAGCCTCCCAAAGTGCTGTGATTACAGGCGCGAGCCGCCGTGCCCAGCCTCCATTATTCTTTTTTATTCAGTAAGTCATAGTTGGTAAAATAGTTTCCCTGGCAAGACTCTGTGAGCCTGGTTTGAGTTAAGGTCTGTAGCATATGTATTGAGGTCCTGCGTCATGCAGGGAGCTGTGCTAGTATAGCTGCTTTCTGCAATTACTCATCATTACTAATTCAGAATGGTTGCATTTGCCACCAAAATTAGTGCAGTTTTAGTAGCCTTGGTTTTTGGCCAGTTCTTATTCACTAATTTAAACCATTTGAAGATTGGGTTGATGTGTGGCTCTTCTTCAGGGTGAGTAGATAATCCAGAAGGCACTCACATGGGCCTTCATCTAAGTGATGGGAGTGATTATTCTTGTCCTTTAGAAATCGAGCTGAGTTTATGTGCCACATGAAGCCCAGCGAGCGGAAGCCATCCTCCTCAGGGCCTGGGTCTGGGACCTGGACGCTAGTAGACGAAGGAGGAGAAGAGGTAACTTGTCATGTCTGCATTATTTTGATGAATTATTGTGCCCTCTTCTTATGCACCAGGTGTTGTTCTAAGCACTTTTCACATAATATCTCATTTAATTCTCCCAGCAACCCCATGAGGTAAAGACTTATGATTCCTATTTTATAGATGAGGAAACTGAGGTGCAGGGCTGTGAAGTACCTTCTCTCAAACCATAGGGTCATTAAATGCGGAGCCTTTAGAGCCTGTGCTTTGAGCCAGTGTGCTGTGTTGCACCCCTTCTCTAGAATATCATTCTGTTCAGCTCAGAGAATTTGGCACTTGGAAATTAAAGTCATATTACATAAGATGTATATTATGAGTTTCTTTATGTAGTAACAAGTTTCTGGGGTTGGAGCCTCACCTACAGATGGTGAATCTGAGTAATAAAGAGCTGGAGCTTAGCAAGGTTTTCCCTTAACTCATAAACTTGTTATCCAGAAATTCTCATTTGAAAGGTAGAAGATGGTTTTCCATTTTTGGTGATAATTTAATGATCGAAATCCAGCTTCTCAAGATCACCCTTGTTAATTTTCCTTTCTACTATACCCATCGTGAGTATATTTGTAAGCAGTTTTGTTCTGCTGCTAATTGTCAGTTCTAGTCCTTTGTTTTGTTCTGAATCTTGATTTGATATTCTTGTCTAGGATGTTCAGTGACCAATTTATTATAATCCCTCTCTTAAAAGGAGGTGAGGCCAGGCACGGTGGCTCACACCTGTAATCCCAGCACTTTGGGAGGCTGAGGCAGGTGGATCACGAGGTCAGGAGATTGAGACCATCCTGGCTAACATGGTGAAACGTCATCTCTACTAAAAATACAAAAAATTAGCC
>NW_012101909.1:1148196-1150134 GCF_000951045.1 Mandrillus leucophaeus
TGCTTTTCTTTGAATTAATTTTATACTCTTTTTTTCTGCTTTATTAATTTTAATTGTCTTTACTGGATCATTTCTTACAGCATATACACATGCTGTTATTCAACTTCCTTCCCCACCCAAAAGAAACCCCATAAAACTATCAAAACTTCTCTCCCTCCTTACTTTTGCTTCCAAAACAAAATTACTTTTAATTCATTTATTTTATCTTATTTTTTTATTTTTTTTTGAGACTAGTCTCACTCTTTCACCCAGGCTGGAGTGCAATGGCACAGTCTCGGCTCACTGCAACGTGTGCCTCCTGGGTTCAGGCAATTCTTGTGCCTCAGCCTCCTGAGTAGCTGGGATTACAGTTGTGCACCACCACACCTGGCTAATTTTTGTATTTTTAGTAGAGACGGGTTTCACCACATTGCCCAGGCTGGTCTCAAACTCCTGGGCTTAAGCGTTCTGTCTGTCTTGGCCTCCCAAAGTGCTGGGATTACAGGTGTGAGCCACCGTACCTGGCCTAATTCACTTATTTTAGATATGTATCTATTAGCTTTATTAATCAGTCAAATGGTTATAGGATGCCCTGAAAGGGTGGGGGTCCCTTCTTTTTTTTTGGGACGGGGTCTCACTCTGTCACCCAGCCTGGAGTGCAGTGGTGTGATCTCGGCTCACTGCAACCTCTTCCTTCCAGGTTAAAGCCATTCTCCCACCTCAGCCTCCTGAAGAGCTGGGACTATTGGTGTGTGCCACCATCCCCAGCTAATTTTTAGTGTTTTTAGTAGAGATGGGGTTTCATCATGTTGGCTAGGCTGGTCTCCAACTCCTGACCTCAAGTGATCCGCCCATCCTGGCCTCCCAGAGTGCTGAGATTACAGGCATGAGCCACTGTGCCTGGCCTGGGGGTCCCTTCTGAGGTCTAGAGAAAGCCTTGAGTATAGAGTTAGGAGAATGAGATAGTGGGAGGGAGGATGGCTGGTGACTTGGAGATAAATTTGTTAAAAGCTAAAAGCCCATCTACCTGTTATTAACAGAAGAGACCATAAATAAAATCGGTCCATGAGCTCACATACAGATACAGGATTGTGTGCATACTGTATGCCAGGACTGTGATTTCTTATTTTGTTTTCTCAGTAACTCTATAGGAAGGACGTTGGTATCATTACTGTTTTAAGATCACTGTTTACATTATTGTGTAAATAACAGCTGTAGTATATTGTGATTATTCTTTCTTTGTTTTTCTTTCCATCTGCTTACTTTTCTGTGAATCTAGTGCAGATTCGTCTCATACCTTCTAATTGCAGAACAATTTCCCATAAGGTCTCATTCTTCAGATCGCCTGTTAGTTCCCATTTTATTCCTCCATCCTCACTTGAACTTGCTTTTCCTCCCATCACTACCCAAACAGCTCCTACAGATGCAGATCTCTAATGAACCTTGTACTCCTGATCCACTGGCCAGTTCTGGGTCTCTTCATCCTACTTGGCATCTCTCACGTAGGTCACATAGCAGCCTTTCTTGTAGTTAGTTGATAATTTTATCCTTAAAACATTTTCTTTGCTTGGCTTCCAGGATACCACATTCTCCTGATTTCTCCACCATTTCACTGACAGTTCCTTTTCTGCCTCCTTGGTTGTTTCATTCTCACTTCCAGACTTCTTAATGTTAGAGTGTCTCAGGTCTCAGTCCCTGAACCTCTTCTCTTTATCTACTCTTGCGTCTTCAGATGTCATTCATTCTTCTTTAAATATCTAAACACTGTTACAATTCTCAGAGTTATATTTCCAGCCCATACCTCTCTCATAAACACATTGTATATTCAGCTACCAACTCAGCACCTCCACTTGGATGACTTATTAACATTGTAATGTAATTCTCAAAGTGAACTCACTCTCCCCACCTTCCAAACTACTCCTCCCAGTTTCATTAAGTAGCAACTCTATTCTAGTTTCT
>NW_012101909.1:1156649-1158248 GCF_000951045.1 Mandrillus leucophaeus
TGACCTTAGAGAAGTTTCTTAATCTCTTAGTCAGGAGTCTAGCTGGCTTTTCCGGAGTCCAGGTGAGTGTGGGTTTGAGCTACCAGTTGCCTGTTTAGGTTCGTAGATGTGGATTAGGCATAATACACTATTCATTTTTTTAAAATTTGGTTTATTTGTAATTAGATAATTTGTAATAGGATAATTTGTAGTAGTTGTGCCTCCTATTTTTTTTAAGTTTCTTTTTTTTTTTTTTAAATTTAATAGCAGGTAAGTTGCTATACATTCCTTAGCAGATTTCTTTTTTCTTTTTTTTTGAAATGGAGTCTCACTGTGTTGCCCAAGATGGAGTGTAACCTATGCCTCCTGGGTTCAAGCAATTCTCCTGCCTCAGCATCCTGAGTAGCTGAGACTGTAGGCGCGCACCACTGTGCCCAGCTAAGTTTTATATTTTTAGTAGAGATGGGGTTTCACTACGTTGGCCAGGATGGTCTCGAACTCCTGACCTCAAGTGATCTGCCCGCCTCAGCCTCCCAAAGTGTTAGGATTACAGGCATGAGCCACTGCGCCCGGCCATTCCTTAGCAGATTCTGACTTTGGGCATGGCCACCATCCTGATACAAGTTTTTTTTTTTAGTTGTGGTAACATTCACATACAATTTTAATAAGCATCTATCTATTGAATGCTGATTGTTTTTGAGATACTGGTTTAGATAGCAGATAATTAAAATACAGGGTTCTAGTTATAAACTGGTTTATATAAAAATGAACAAGACCTGGTTTCTGCTCTCAAATTGCGGTTAGGTTAGTATGTTATATGTAATTTACAGTACCTTGAGGTGTTTCTCACGTTGTGTTTTAAGAATCACTTGAGTCTGTGTCACCAAGGGTGGCTATAAAAGGTGCAAATTCTTGTGCCCCAGCTCTGACCTACAAAATCATGGTCTTTATAGGTGAGGCTTGGGAATCTGCATTTTCCACAAAGTCTCCAGGTGGTTTTTCTGCCACTATAGTGTGAGGCTTACTGGCAAAAGGTATGATGATGGCAAAGTCAGGTATTGATGGAGTTCTGTAATAGCACAGACGAGGAAGTCCAAGGAGGGCTTGACCCATGGAAGCAGCCAGCCTGGAGGTGTGGGGTCTCTCCAGGCTTGGTGGAATGCAGTAGTAACTGAAGGAAGGCAGAGAGGGCTCTGGTTGGAAATACGGGTCAGAGCCATCCTGTGGAAGCCTTTGAGTGTGGGCTGAGGAGTTTGAACTTTGTTCAGTGCTCAGAGAGGAGTCACTGGATGAATTTTGATTTTCCTCTCACCCACTACACATGTGTCTGTGTGCACATGTGTACCTGTATGTGTGCTCAGACACGCACATCCACAGCTGGCCTTTCTGCCACCCACTACTGTCTGTGCCTTAGTAGCCTGTGTGAGTTGGTGCTAATATCCATAATAATAATAATTATTATTTTTGAGATAGAGTTTCACTCTTGTTGCCCCGACTGGAGTGCAATGGTGTGATCTTGGCTCACTGCAATCTCTACCTCCTGGGTTCAAGTGATTCTCCTGCCTCAGCCTCCCAAGTAGCTGGGATTACAGGCATGCGCCGCCACACTTGGCTAATTTT
>NW_012101909.1:1159998-1162109 GCF_000951045.1 Mandrillus leucophaeus
ATAGTAGGTGCTCAATACATATGTGTTGAATAATGAATGTTGTAAATGTAATATAAAGGTGCAGATATTGAGCTAATGAAAAGTACTGTATTATCTTTCCTCATGCTCAGAATGACCGTTGGTTATGTAAGTGACCACTGGGCACAGTATATGAGCCATAACCAAGGCTCAGGATTGGCCCAACAGCCCTACTCTGTGGAGAAACTACAGGTTGAATTTGATGAGCTGTTTTTGAGGGCTGTCCTGCATGTGCTGAAGGCCAAAAGGTAAGTAAGACATATGATATTTGGTGAGAAGTTACTTCCTCACTGGTAAGAACCAGTCGAGTGAAAGCCACTTAAGTAGGTCTTTTATAATAGTTTCTTAGTGTATTTCATCTGTTTCTTATCGAGGGCAAATTCTTGGGCCTTAGTTTCCTTATCTGTAGTACCCCCCTGTTGGCTGAAATGGTCTCTCTCTCTCTCAATTTCGTTCTGTTGTAAGATAACACTATTCTGGTGTCTCAGTTTTTTGCCACCCTGAACTTTTGGGGCAGCCTTGAGCAGGGGAAAACAGGATAGATTGTATCTGTCACATACCCACTGCGGTGCCTGCAGGGAGAAGCGGTAGGTGCGCAGCATGTGGTGCAAATGATTTGCTGATTTTATTGTTCAAGTTGCCTTCCTGTAAGGGTTTTAAGGTCTGGGAATGTCATGGATCTTAGTTCCCTATCTTAGCTTTGTAAATGCTGTCTTTGGATCATGCTGTCTGTGCCACTGCTTGTAGCCTAGGACCTGTTTGAGGCATAGGCAGGGGCACAGCTGCACGTCCCGTGCTCCCGTCCCTGAGCCACTGGCCCAGTTGAGGAGCGGGCTCTGCTGCAGAATTATGCCCTCCACTAGGAGATGCGGGCCTGCCTCCACCCCTGCCCAGCTCTACTTATGAACTACTGGCTCTCCCCTATTTTGGCCCTCTCCTGAGCTAGCTGTCTACACTCCCTCTTGCCATGTGACTCTTAGCCTCAGCCCCCGATTTATTCTGTGTTGTATAGTAAGTTTGAGTCTTGGTCTGCCATTTACTGTTACCCTGGGAAAGTCACTTAATATTTGTGGTCTCACTTTCTTCATTTATAAAATGGAGATGGTGATAATGATATTACTGTGCCATTAACCTCGTGGATATGTGATGAGGCTGAATTGTGGTAATATGAGGAAATACATTTTAAACCACAAAGGACTTTTCAAATGTAAGTGGGGGTTGTTCTTGTATGGTTTCATATGGAGAATAGAATAATCTAGAGACTTAGAGAAAGATCAGGAATTCTTAGCTAAGTGTTAACCACTTTTAGACACTGTGAAGGCGTAAGTCTAACTTAAATAGAACTTGGGTATAGAAATTTATCTTTTTTTTTTTTTTTTTTTGTGATGGGGTCTCACTTTGTTGCCCAGGCTGGAGTAGCATGATCTTGGCTCACTGCAACCTCTGCATCCCAGGTTCAAGCGACTTTTCCACCTCAGCCTCCCAAGTAGCTGGGATTACGGGCACTTGCCACCACGCCCGGCTAATTTTTTGTGTTTTTAGTAGAGATGGGGTTTCACCATGTTGGCCAGGTTGGTCTTGAACTCCTGACCTCAAGTGATCTGCTCAGTTCAGCCTCCCAAAGTGCTGCGATTACGGATATGAGCCACCGTGCCTGGCCTTATCTTTAGATTACTCCTGTTACACATATACCATAAATTTTGTGGTCTCATGAGATGCACCAAATCCTGTTCAGGATTGTCAGGGCAGCAGTGCAGTAGCACCTGCCCACTGACACCAGCCTGGTACATGGGAGGAGTCTTCCTTCTCTGATCTGTCACTTATTTTTGTGCTTGCTTAGTGGAGAGGCAAAGCTGTCATCCTACTTACTGGGGCTTATATATTGAGCTGTGAACCCTTCCTGTAACATTGTGTATATAATTCACAAAGATAATTGTTTTAAAATGTTGACAGCTATTGTTCTTAAGTTTATTTTAGGAAACAAATTATATGAGAACCAGATATTTAAAGCCATGAAATTTAAATTTATTTGGCACTCAAATGGAAATTTCTGGCAATAGCTATCCCTTCAACCTAAAACAAAACTAAACTAT
>NW_012101909.1:1164414-1195505 GCF_000951045.1 Mandrillus leucophaeus
CTGGTCTTGAACTCCTGACCTCAAGTGATTCATCTGCCTCGGCCTCCTAAATTGTTAGGATTACAGACGTGAGCCACCATGCCCGGCCATATCCATAATTGTTGTCTTGGTTTTTGTGAGGATGGTTTGAGTTGATATTGTACTTATATGTGTACACACACACATGCACACATTGTAGTGATTAGAACAGTCCCTGGCACAGACTGGGTGGTTTGTATTTGCTGTTATTCTTAGCCGTCCTTGAGGTGTTTATGACTAAAGCATATTAGAAAAATCGTAGTGTGATTTAAGAATCTTTTTTTCCTTGAGAGCCAATGGTTTTTCTACTTTCTTAATGTAATGAAGCTGATTAATAAATAAAACGATTCCTGCTTACGTGCAGACTTGGCATTTGGCTGTTTATGTCCGAGATGCCCTTTGGGACTCTGTCTGTGCAAATGCTGTGGAAGCTCTTCTACCTCATGCACCAGGTGGAGAGCGAGAACCTGCAGCAGCTCTCCTCCTCCCTGCAGCCCGCCCAGTGCAAGCAGCAGCTCCAAGGTACGGCCCCACCGAGCAGTCGGTGTTCTGCTCTCCCTATCTTTTTGTGCTTCTCTTCAGGGCTTAATTTTTACTTTTAGAGGGACTAAGAGAAAATGTTTTGCTCTACATACGTATTCAAGGGTAATGATTTTGAAATTCAACAGACTGCTTCACAGTTTTGATGTATTAAACAGCAACTAGCATATCTGAAATCAAAATTTGATTAGTCCCAAACAGTATGCCAATACACACAGTATTCTAACTTTTAGGAAGCACTTTTTTTTTTTTGCATTTGTGTGTGAAATTATTCTAGTTGGCAGTTGTATTAACAGATATGTATTAATTGTCTAGAAATTTGTTAAGGCTTTGTGCCCAGCCGTTCCTCTAATATCTTTCTTTTATTGCTGTTTTTTTTAAAGTTGTATTGTTTTTATGAACTAAAGATATAGACAGGTGTACTTTAAAAATTAATTTTGGTGAAAACTTAAGTTTTTGTGTCATACCACCTCTAAACTATAGAATATTTATTTATTTTTATTTATTTATTTATTTTGAGACAGGGTCTCACTCTGTCATCCAGGCTGGAGTGCAGTGGTGTGCTCTTGGCTCACTGCAACCTCCGCCTCCTGGGTTCAACTGATTCTAGTGCCTCAGCCTTCTAAGTAGCTGGACTTATAGGTCCATACCACCACACCTGGCTAATTTTTGTATTTTTAGTAGAGACCTGGTTTCATCTTGTTGCCCAGGCTGGTCTTGAACTCCTGACCTCAGGCCCACCTCGGTCTCCCAAAGTGCTGTGATTACAGGTGTGAGTCACCGTGCCTGGCCAGGACATTTACTTATCACAAAAATTACAATGTTCAAAATGAAAAACGCTATTTAATTAGATGTATATTGTAGTGATTTTAAAAAACTACCCTATACATTAAAAAATGATGGACAATATACTGAAATACAAGATTAAAAAGAAACACAAAAGATAATTCTATTTTCCAAATGTTTTTTCCTTCACAACAGGAAGTAAAGACTGTTTTCCAAATTTTTAAATGTCTGTATCACTTAAAAGAAAACCATATACTTTAAAAATTATTGAGCCGCTACTGTTTGCAAAGTAGTTTGTGCAGACATTCATGATTTATTTTTTTATTTCCATTTCTTTTTTTGAGATGGAGCCTTGCCCCAGCTGGAGTGCAGTGGCGCAGTCTCGGCTCACTGCAACCTCTGTCTCCTGGGCTCAAGTGATTCTCCTGCCTCAGCCTCCTGAGTAGCTGGGATTACAGGTGCGCACCACCATGCCCAGCTAATTTTTATATTTTAGTAGAGACAGGGTTTCTCCATGCTGGCCAGGCTGGTCTTGAACTCCTGACCTCAAGTGATCCACATGCCTTGGCCTCCCGAAATGCTGGGATTATAGGCATGAGCCACCGCACTCAGCCTCCATTTCTATCTCTCTAGATTGATGTCTTTATTCTTCTGTTTCTGTTTTTTTCTTTTCTGGGGCTCTGCATGCATCCCCTTTTGTCTCTTGTTTTTCTTTTTATCTTTTTAGTGGTAGCTCTGGACTCCTTTACATTGTTCTGCTTTGTAAAATGCTTCTCTGCTGTCCTGGGGGCAGTGCTTCTATTAGACTGTTGCCATGGTTGGACCTGGGCTTACGAGTGAGCTAGGTGAGAGGTCTCACAGCCATTGTCTGTCCTCTGGCAGCTATTTCTGTGGTTGAAATAGCTAACACAGAAGCAGACATTTCCTTCGGAAGTGCTAGGATGGTCAGCAGCACTTCTTTTTATACCTGAATCCTGGGTAGGTCTCCTTTGTAGTGTCATCTCCCTTCATTGCGGACTTACTATCTGCCAGGCTCTGTGTTACCATGTGGCAGATGGAGCCGATATTGAACAGCTCAGCTCTGTAGTGGATGTGATTCCAGACCCTGAAGCAGCAGTACCAGCCTTGCCTTGCCCTGGAGCTTTGGATCCTGCTGCTGGAGTTCTCTGTCTGGACTCCAGGCTCCCATGGCACTTTTATCTTTATCTCCCTTAGGGCCTGTATCACCTGACACAGGAGCTAGTGGCACAGTAGAGAAGTTTCATCTGCCTTATTACATTCTAAGCTTGAGATTGGAGTCTTTGCACTGATCTCCTGCTCTAATTTGCTGTTTTTTCATCTTCTCCTTTGCTTAATCTTTTATAAACCAATTTTGTTAGAAGGCTTGGTTTTTATTGTTTGTGGAAGAATAAGGCTTCCTAACATATTTTACCTTCCTAACTTTTTATATTTAATAATTGCCAGAAGTGCTTATTCTTTATAACCAGTTCTTATTTATCTGTGGTAATGGGGGTAGGGTGAGCTTGGAATCAGTTTCCAAGGAACACATTTTAACTAGTTTTAACATTTCCTAACTAACACATTTCTCAGCAGTGATTGTTAAAAACCGGTCTGTTTTAATTTGGCTTCTTTTTGTTTATTTCTAGTCTGATCAACATTCTGACTACTAGTAAAGTGTAGCCATAAGCAAATTCGATGATAAATAAATGTAGAAATATGTTTGTTTGTCCTTATAGTTAATATTTTAAAAGCTAATTAGAAAGTTATTTCACTTTCCCGTTGTTTTTTCTATAGAATTATTTAAAATATAATGCCTTTTCCTTGATTTGTACCTTGAACATTGTAAGTTTGAAGGATAATTCTTTTTTTTCTTTTTAAATATCCTTTCACAATGTAAGTTAGAATGATCATGCCAATTTTCATTATTCTGAGAATGTTCTGTGTAATAATTTCCACTCTAAATCCAATTTGGAGATGGAAAATGAAAATTGGTTTGGTAAATGTCCTGGAGTTATTTTGAAAATGCAGGAAATTTGGTGAGCTATCTTGGTTTCTCAAATGTGTAAATGTGAACGAAATTATTGGCTTGTTGCCTTCTTACTGTGAAAAGTTCCATCAAGGATATGTATAGAAATATATATTTTTTAATATATATATTTTTTATTTTTTTATTTATTTTATTTATTTATTTTTTAAATTTTTAAAATTTTTTTTGAAACAGAGTCTTGCTCTGTCTCCCAGGCGGGAGTGCAGTGGCATGATCTTGGCTCACTGCAACCTCCATCTCCCAGGTTCAAGTGAGTCTCCTGCATCAGCTTCCTGAGTAGCTGGGACTACTGGCATGTGCTACCACGCCCAGCTAATTTTTGTATTTTTAGTAGAAGTGGGGCTTTACCATGTTGGCCAGGCTGGCCTCAAACTCCTGACCTCAAGTGATTTGCCTGCCTTCGGCCTCTGAAAGTGCTGGGATTACGAGTGTGAACCACAGAACCTGGCCAAGGACATGTATTTTTTCAATGGGCTTTTTTTTCCTTTCCACTGTACAACTTTGCATCTAGTTTACTGTCATGTATATTTGTGAATATTGCCTTCTAATGGCAGAATTTAGTACTCCTTACACAACATCCTTTGCGATATAGGCAAAACACATCACATTTATTATATTGTTTATGACATTCATTAGTATTTCAGTTATGGTTATAACTAATTTCTTGCCCCCAGTTTTTCTTTATAAGCAAATCTCTTTTTTTGGAATGCCCTATTTGTGCCAAGTAGTTTGCTAGTATTAGCAGTTTTCATTAGTCAGGTCTTTGTTTGTCTGATGGTTACCAAGTAGCTTCAAGTGTGCCTTTGAAGTTGGCAGTACTGCCTTTGAAGGTGACTGCCTAGTGACAGCAGCAGTGCTTTGCAGTTAACAAAGCACGTCACCAGTGACATGCTGTTTAATCTTCTTCTTAAATAACCTTTTGAGACAGATGTGCGAACTGAAGCTTAGAGATGTTAAATGTCTCCTGTGAGGTTACATTATATTTAGAGTTCGTTGGAATTTCAGAGGCCATCTGGTCCAGCCTCATTCCTGATGCCTGTAGAAATCTATTTTGGAACAAAGAAAGAACTTTTGTATATTTAAATATTCCTAAATCTTTTTCTCTGGAAGAGTGATTAAAAGATGTAAATTTATTCTTTCCCGACTTTACTTTTCTTGATATGAACTTGCAGACCCAGAACATTTCACCAACTTTGAGAAGTGTCTTTCTTCTATGAATAGCTCAGAAGAGATTTGCCTTCTGACTACCTTTGCTCAGATGGCTCAGGCCAGAAGAACCAATGTGGACGAAGACTTCATAAAAATTATTGTTCTGGAGATATATGAGGTTAGAATATGAAGTTTGAGAAATTAGCTAAAAAATGTTTTCTTTTGGATTGTCCATCTGTTGATTTTTTGGGGGGGATTTGTTTTACAAACTGTGACTTATTTAGCTACTGTCTACACTTTTGAGAAGGGATGGAGGATCAGTGGAACATGATTTTGCTACAGGGGTTATTGAAAATGTGAATTATATCCATTCCCCAGTACTTATGATCTTTTGAAATTTGTTGCACCAGTTTCAGTAAGGAAGAGACAGTGTGATACAGCCTGACACTTACAGTTTTTATGCTGTATGTTTCCCTTACCCCACCCTTTCAGCTAAACTCTTCCACTCCAGCTAGTAGCAGAAACCTAGCTTCCCAGCCAGTTTAAATGAGATGGTGGGAAGAATATTGAACCTGGAGTTAGGATACTTGCATTTTAACTCTGCTATTAATTGGCCATCTCACATCAAAAAAGATAACATATCACCCCAGGCTTCATTTTCCTCATCTGTAATATGAAATTACAGGCTAGGATGAGATCCTTGCGTTCTGCATCTTTTTGGTGAGCCATCCGTGAGGGTGGAGGGGAGTGAAATGTTGACCCCTGAGCATCTAGGGACTAGCCCAAGGTGGTTACCAAAACGTTCATTGGAGTTTTTTGTATATCTAAAAAGCCCTGCACATTTTACACTTTAAACTCTCGTGTATCTGTTGCTCTGCATGCAAGATATGTCCTCCAAAGTATTCAAGTGTACTCAAGTAAAATTATGTTTGAAGATGATTATTTGGGTTTTATTATCTTCCCCTAATAATCCATTTGAGAATGACAAACCTGGATGTTCTTTCCGGGATCAAATACTTGATTCAGCGATTCCTATACCTGTACTTCATAACTATGCATAAAGTTAAGGTCTCGATGGATCTGGAATTCAGACTGTCTTTGATCTGAAAAACTTGGGGAGACAAGACATATTTTCACATACATTAAGTGACATTCTCAAGATCTGTTACTAAAGTAATATTTATGCTCTTGAGTAAAGTTTCCAGTGTTTTGTCTAGGAGTCACAATAAAAATTACATTCTATATTACATTCTGATCCTTTGTGTGTATGTACAGTTGAAGCAATACTTAATCTACCTGTGATGCACTATTACATTTTTCCATTTTATTTTATTCTCTATGTTATTTTTCTGTTTATTCCATTGTGTTAAAAAAATACCATTGGCATTAATGGATTGTAACATAGACTTTGAAAGACTTAATTCAAAACAAGTTGGTAAACATTAATGTTTTAGAAGACCTTGTAGTTAGGGATCTTATTTTGTAGGGGAAGCTAGGCATTTCCATGAAATACATTCTGATTTTCACCATTGTAGTGATTTCCTCAAATTTAGAAAAGTTTTGAAACTGCAGGAACCATTTTATTATTACCTACAAACTTTGGGATATGCTTTTTGAATCCACACTTGAAGTCATTGTTATAAAAAGTTGCCATTCTCTTATATTCCTCTCCCTCCACCTTTCAGCCTCAGAGTAGACAGTTGCCTATATGAAGTTTTAACATTTTTTGGAACATAGCGTCAACTAAGGCTCAATATAAGATTCTTTCTGCTTTGCTTGAAAAAACTATATAAGGGTGTTTTGACTGATAATTGATATTAAAAGTGCCATCTTCTTCCCCCTGTTCCCTATTTAGGTATCTTATGTCACCCTGTCTACCAGAGAGACTTTTTCAAAGGTTGGTCGAGAGCTTTTAGGGACCATCACAGCTGTTCATCCTGAGATAATTTCTGTTCTTCTGGATAGAGTTCAAGAGACCATTGACCAGGTTGGAATGGTAAGAGCACTGATTTTGTTTGTTTTTGTTTTTTTAAATCTTGGAGTAATGGAACATTGGCAAAAATAGGAAGGTTCTTGGGAATGATCTTGTCACTGCGGGTATAAACAGGATGAAAGGAACTAACATTTACTATGCCGGCCTCTGTGTCATTCACTGTGCCAACTTGGGATTAGCTGCTGCTTATAAAAAGATGTGATTGTTTCTCTCAAATCTCAAGGTTGACCTGTTCACCTCCTTCAATAACATATTTTTACTTTACTTATGACCTATAGTTAATTAACAGTTTTATTTCATAATTTGTTTGGCTTTCATAGTTTTTATATTTTGTACCTGGAATAAACAACTGACAAAGAAGGTCCTATTTAAAGTCAGTCAAAAGCAAAATAAATAGTATGTAGTAATAAGTTGAGGAGGACACAGATTTAATTTGTTTCTGTCATTTTGCAGTCTTCATGTAGTTTTTCAAATGTTTTCTTGAGATGTAATTCACATACCATACAATTACCTATTTAAAGTGTGTAAGTCAGTGGTTTTTAGTCTATTCACAGATATGTGAAACTCTCAACACAGTCAATTTTAGAGCATTTTCATCACCTCAGAAAGCAACCCCATAGACTTCAGCTATCACTCTTTTTTTTTTTGAGATGGAGTTTCGCTCTTGTTGCCCAGGCTGGAGTGCAGTGGCTCAATCTTGGCTCGCTGCAACCTCTGCCTCCCAAGTTCAAGTGATTCTCCTGTCTTAGCCTCTCAAGTAGCTGGGATTGCAGGTGCTTGCCACCATGCCCAGCTAATTTTTTTGTATTTTTAATAGAGATGGAATTTCACTGCAGAGACCAGCTCGGGGAGACCCTAACCCAGCAGCACTAGAGGAATTAGAAACATGCACACAGAAATATAGAGTTGTGAAGTGGGAAATCGGGTCTCACAGCCTTCAGAGCTGAGAGCCCCGAACAGAAATTTACCCACGTATTTATTAACAGCAAACCAGTCATTAGCATTGTTCCTATAGATACTAAATTTACTAAAAGTATCCCTTATGGGAAACAAAGGGATGGACTGAATTAAAGGAATAGGTTGGGCTAGTTAACTGCAGCAGGAGCACGTCCTTAAGGCACAGATCGCTAATGCTATTGTTTGTGGCTTAAGAATGCCTTTAAGCGGTTTTCCATCCTGGGCGGGCCAGGTGTTCCTTGCCCTCATTCCCGTAAACCCACAACCTTCCAGTGTGGGCGTTAGGGCCATTATGAACATGTTACAGTGCTGCAGAGATTTTGTTTATGGCCAGTTTTGGGGCCAGTTTATGGCTGGATTTTGGGGCACTTGCTCCCAACACGTCTCCCTTCTTTGATTTGCGAAAAGATGAAAGCAAAGGCTGCTTTGTCAAGTGAACTACTTCTTGCAGGAGTCAGGATTCATATCTGCAGACTATACAAAGACAAACAACATAGATTAAAAGCACAATCATCATTGAAATCACAGAGCTTCCAAGTGTTTTTATCCATTTTAATGGGTTACTAGCTGCTAATTTGTCTGCAACTCCTTCAAGCGCTTCAGTTCCTAGCATTAAGGTCAGGTGTGTGTGGGATGCTTTAAATATTTGTTCTTTAATTTTGCAATATCCAAAGACAAGTTTGTAGAGTGTCTTTTTAGATGCTTTTTTATTCTTTTGCACATTTTGATCTTATTAGGAGCATTTAATAGTTTCCACAAATCCTTATGTTTAGCTCCTAGAGCGGGCCATATCATTTGAGGTTAAGGTGCCACTATACCGCCATGGTTCCAGATAATAGGAACTTTTGACGTACTTCTTATCATTTTTACCGTCTGACCGTTTTGTTCAGATCATCTGAACATAGTGTGACCATGGCACGCAGACTGAGAGGTGCAGTTCAAGCTAAACATCCCCTTAGGGGACCAATTAATAATGATTCCATAGGAATTGTTGTGTAGCACCTCTGCCTGTTCTGCAAAGCAATCTTCCTAAACAAGTATGTTCATTATTTCTAACTGGGTCCAATCCTGTTTACAAATAGATTTTTGAGGGCGTTATGCCTCAATAATAGGAGCAGATTTATTATGGTAAATACTGAGATCAGAAAGCACGTGTAACTGTGTCATAGAGTGATTTACATCTAGGCATTATTGCCAGCCAAGATTGATCAATATGCCCAATAAGTATAATTGTTCTCTGTGTCAGCCCTTATTGAAGGAATACTCACGGCAGTGGTAATAACCGCTATCATAGCTACCATTAAATTATTCATCGTGACTGGTTGTCCCGCTTTCCTCAGGTTTTCTTCTGCCATCTGTGACAGCTTCTTGATCTGTCCCCAGGTGGATGGCTGTGTTCGATGGGTGTTGCTCATGACAGTTGGGGTCCTCCTCAGCCTCAGTCTTGACATGGCTGCAACGGGGGGATCCTTGGGATCCTCCCGGAGTCTCTTCCTCTGCATCTGGCTCATGATAAGGTTTCAGGTGTCTTGATGGTATCCAAATCGGCTATTGATTTTGGCCTGGAGAAGCACAAGTGTAACCTCTACCCCAAGTTATTATTTTACCTATTTCCCAACTTTTTGTTACTGGATCTCTCCACCAAATCAATTGTTCTGCTTCTGTCTTTGCAGCTGGTTTCTATAGATACTGTTCAGCTGCTGATAACATCTGACCTTTGGGCAGGCTCAAAAAATTTAAAGTTAATAATGCTAGATTCAGTTGCATCTGTGGGGTTCCATATTCTCTGTCTGCCCCTTTTTGCTTTTGCAACTGCTGTTTTAGGGAGAGATTCATTGTTTCCACTATGGTTTGTCTTTGAGAATTGTATGGAATACCAGTAATGTGTTTAATATTCCACATAGAGAAAAATGTAACTAGAGCTTGGCTAGTATAGCCTGGGGCATTATCTGTTTTAATAGAAGCTGGAATGCCCATCATCGCAAAACACTGCAAAAGATGACATTTAATACAGGCAGAAGACTTTCCTGATTGGCATGTAGCCCAGACAAAGTGAGAAAAGGTGTCCACACATACACATACATAAGCTAGTCTCCCAAACGAGGGAATATATGTGACATCCATTTGCCAAAGAGAGTTAGGATCCAATCCTCGAGGATTAGCTCCTCCTGTAAAAGATGAGGAATGTACCATTTGGCAAGTTGGGCATCGCTGGATAATAGCTTTAGCTTCTTTCCAGGTAATGTTGTATCTGCGTTTGAGACCAGAGGCATTAACATGGGTTAAATTGTGAAAGTGTCTAGCATTAGATATTGCATTAGCAGTTAGGCGATCAGCCATTTGATTCCCTTCAGTCAAAGGTCCTGGAAGAGGTGTATGAGCCCTAATGTGAGTGATGTACCCTTTTTGGGTGCATTCTACTCTTAACTGCTGTTTGCAATTGGGTAAATAAAGTCATCAGTTGTTCATCTGTATGAAATAGTAACTGAATATTTTCAATTAACTATGTGGAATGAACCACATATGAAGAATCAGAAATCACATTAATAGGCATATCAAAAGCAGTCAATACCTCAATTACAGCCACAAGCTCCGCTTTTTGAGCTGAAGTATAAGGCATGTGGAAAACTTTACCTTTTGCTCCAGAATAAGAAGCTTTACCATTAGTAGACCCCATCTGTAAAACAATGAAAACACTTAGCAGGCTGCAGTTTGTTTACTGCAGGGATTGTAAATGCAAATCATTCACAGTCTTGCTCAGCTAAGGGGATAGTAAAGAAAGAGTCTCTTTGACTATTAAAGGCCAGTTTTTTTGGAATGACAGCAGGAGAAGACAATCCTGGCTGTAATGCTCCCATAGGTTGTATAACTGAATTGATAGCTCTTAAGTCAGTTAATATTCTCCATTTACCTGATTTTTTTCTTAATTATGAAAACTGGAGAATTCCGAGGAGAAAATGTTGGAGCTATGTACCCATTTTCTAATGGTTCAGTAACTAATGTCTCTAAAGCCTCCAGTTTCTCTTTACTTAGTGGCCATTGTTCTATCCAAATGGGCTTATCTGTTAACCATTTTAAAGGTATAGGTTCTGGAGGCTTAACAATGGCCACCATCAAAAATGATATCTTAATCTTTGGTGGGAACTTTTTAAACCTTGCAAATTTTTTTCTACTCTCATACCAGGGGCATACCCCATTTCATGCATTGTATATTGACTTTGAGGAGTATATAATTGTTCTGAAATTGGAACTTGTGCTCCCCATTGTTGTAATAAATCTCTTCCCCATAAATTTATAGGTACAGAAGTTATAATTGGTTGAATAGTCCCAGGTTGTCCATCGGGCCCTTCACAATGCAAAATATAACTACTTTGATATACTTCAGGGGCTTTACCAACTCCAACTATGTTAAATTGAGTGGGTTGAATTGGCCATGTGCACAGCCAGTGCTGTAGAGAAATGACTGAAATGTCCGCTCCTGTATCTACCAAACCTTTAAATTTCTTTCCCTGAATAGTTATTTCACAGGTAGGACGTTTATCAGTAATTTGATTTACCCAATAAGCTGCTTTGCCTTGTTTATTTGTGCTTCCAAATCCTCCTGTTCGTTTAATTTCACTTTTTCTCATTCCCACATACGGCACAGTCAGGAGCTGTGCTATGCACTCTCCTGACTCTGCTTTCCAGGGAACAGGCGTAGATACAACAATTTGAATTTCCCCATTGTAATCTGAATCAATGACTCCTGTATGTATTTGTATGCCTTTTAAACTTAAACTGGACCTTCCTAAAAGTAATCCTATTGTGCCTGCTGGCAAGGGTCCACAGACTCCTGTTGGGATCTTTTGTGGGGATTCCCCAGGCAGAAGGCTCACAGCTTTTGTGCAGCATAAATCTACTGCAGCACTACGAGCTGTGGTGGGGGACAGACATTGTACAGGGTGAGGGAATGGCCTGAACTAGAAATGCCCTGGTTTAGAACGGGGCCCAGGACGGGCCCCCATGGCGTTTCCTGAAATCGGGTTCCCATCTTTATCAAACGTAGGGTGACACTGATTAGCCCAATGTTTTCCTTTTTTACATTTTGGACATACTTCAGGCTTAACAGTTTTCTTTTTTCCCCTATCTGGCGGCCTGACTTGCTGATTTTTTTCTACATTCTTTTTTAGTATGAGCATGCTTCCCACAGTTAAAACAAGCTCCAGGAAATGGAATATTTCCTTTTTCCTCTCTCAGTCCTGCCATTGCCTGTGCTAGCAGAGTAGCTTTGTGCAGATTACCTCCGATACCATCACAGGCCTTGATATAATCAACTAAATGTGCTTTCCCTCTGATAGATCGCAGAACAGCCTGGCCATCGGGATTAGCATTGTCAAAAGCTAATAACTGCAACACTATATCCTGAACAGCCAAATCTGCAATTTTAAGAGACTCCTGTAACCGAGCTATAAAATCAACGTATGATTCTCTTGGTCCCTGTTTTATAGCACTAAAGGAAGGTCCCTGTTTTATAGCACTAAAGGAAGGGTATTGTTCCCCACCTGAAGTGATTTTTTCCCCAAGTTCTAATGCACACTCCTCTAAGCTGTTCTGTGGCACCATCCTGCATGACCACTTGTGCATCGAAACCAGCCCAGCCACCAACCCCCAAAAGTTGGTCTGCAGTTATATTAATTTGAGGTTGGGCCTGGACATTGCGAGCAGCCTGAATGGAAGCTTCATCTGCCCACCAAGTTTTAAATTGTAAGAACTGAGCAGGAGTTAGACAAGCTTGAGTAACAGCGTCCCAGTCAGTAGGTATCATTTGACTAGAAACAGCAACATTCTTTAACGGTTCCAATTACAAAAGGAGAACCTGGTCTATACTGATCTATAACTTGTTTAAATTCTTTGAGTCATTTAAAAGGAAAAGGCTCAAATGTATCTGTAATATTTTCCTGTTGATCTGTGGGGTGTGTTCTAACAGGGAACTGCCAAGCCTCTAAATCACCCTCTCGTCTAGCTTTCTGAAGTCCTGCCTAAATAGAACTAAGAGTGGTCGCTTGAAGTGCTGCTTGAACAGTCACTGGGGCAACTACTTTTTGCCCAGTGTCCTCCGGAAAAGAAAGATCTGGAGAGTCTTTTTCTTCAAAATAATAATGAGGGGGTGCAGAAGGGTAGGGATGAACCTCTCCTTCCTTTGCTGCTGTAGCTTTAGCTGGTAAATAAACATGCTCTGTAACTTCTTCTATTACTTTGCTATACTCTCCTTCCTCCTCATTATCAGTGTGAAAAAGTTCCAAGGGGAACGAACCAGACCCCATACCTGTCCCACTGTTACTCTGATGCTTTGGCGCTCCCCTTCTTACTCACCATGGGGATTGTTTTAAGAGTACTCGGGTGTCTTCCAGCTAGTTTTCCATTCTAACCATCACTATGGCGACCCTTCAACCTGGATTCGAGGCCCCATGTTGGGCACCACTTGATGAGACCAGCTCAGTCGGGGAGACCCTAACCCAGTGGCACTAGAGGAATTATAGACACACACAGAAATATAGAGGTGTGAAGTGGGAATTAGGGGTCTCACAGGCTTCAGAGCTGAAAGCCCCAAACAGAGATTTACCCACGTGTTTATTAACAGCAAACCAATCATTAGCATTGTTTTTAGAGATATTAAATTAACTAAAAGTATCCCTTATGGGAACCAAAATGATGGGCCGAATTAAAGGAATAGGTTGGGCTAGTTAACTGCAGCAGGAGCACGTCCTTAAGGCACAGATCGCTAATGCTATTGTTTGTGGCTTAAGAATGCCTTTAAGCGGTTTTCCATCCTGGGCGGGCCAGGTGTTCCTTGCCCTCATTCCCGTAAACCCACAACCTTCCAGTGTGGGCGTTAGGGCCATTATGAACATGTTACAGTGCTGCAGAGATTTTGTTTATGGCCAGTTTTGGGGCCAGTTTATGGCTGGATTTTGGGGGGCTTGCTCCCAACATTTCACCATGTTGGTCAGGCTGGTCTTGAACTCCTGACTTCAGGTGATCTACGCGCCTCAGTCTCCCAAAGTGCTGGGATTACAGGCATGAGCCACCGTGCCTGGCCCAACTATTACTCTTACTCTTCTATCTCCTTCAGCTCTAAGCAACTTTCTTAGGTTAGGGTCCTAAGCAACTTTCATAGATTAGGGCCCTAAGCCCTAATCTAATGTCTGTCTCTAGATTTTTTTCCTATTTCAGACATTTCATATTAATGGAACTATGTAATATGTGGTCTTTGTGACTGGTTTATTTCACCTAGCATGATATCCTCAAGGTTCATCAATGTTGTAGTATGTGTCAGCATTTACTTCATTTTTAAGCCTGTATGATAATTCCTTGGTGCACGCGCGCGTGTGTGTGTGTGTGTGTCTGTGTGTGTGTATAACTTTTTGTTCATCCATTCATTCGTTGATGGGGACTTGGGTTGCTTCTGCCTTTTGACTATTGTGAATAATGTTTCTATGAATGTGAATATAAAAAGATCTCTTTCAGGCCTTGCTTTCAGTTCTTTCGGGCATATTCTCAGAAGTAGAATTGCTGGATTATGTCATAATTCTATTTTTAATCTTTTGAGGAGCCATCATACTGTTTTCCATAGTGGTGGTACATGGTACATTTTCCTTTTAAGAAAAACATTGTATGCTACTGCAAGATGATTATATTGAGATAAAAAGCTTTTCATATACAGTTCAATACAGTAGGAAGTTTTCTGTTGCTTCTTCTTGAGTGATTAGTGGATGAATTCCGGAGAAATGTACAGTGGATCATATGATTCTTTCAGTTTGAGCTCATGACATTTTTCTCAAGTGTTTTTCTTGTTTTTAGCTCCTTTTTTTTTTCTCCCGAGACAGAGTCTTGCTCTATCTCCAGGCTGGAGTGCAGTGGTGCAATCTTGGCTCACTACAACCCCTGTCTCTTGGGTTCAAGCGATTATCCTGCCTCCCGAGTAGCTGGGATTACAGGTGCGCACCACCACGCCTGGCTAATTTTTAGTAGAGACGAGGTTTCACCATGTTGGCCAGGCTGATCTCGAACTCCTGACCTCGTGATCCACCCACCTTGGCCTCCCAAAGTGCTGGGATTACAGGTGTGAGCCACCACGCCCGGCCTACATTTATTTTTTACATTTGGCCATAATACTTCTAGTAGTAAATTTGCCCACAAATTTGCTTAACTTTAAGTGTGAAAATTGAAACCACAATGTTTCAGTGTAAGTTGCCTACACTCCTGGTTTATACATGTGGTTCCATTGTGCTCTATGAACTTGTGAGGTTTTTGGAGGAAGTTGTTTAAGCCCCCATGCTTTCAGAGGGATATGATGGCCTTGAATATTTTCACAGTGACCTTGGGCTAATCTGGAATCAGACCCTAGCTCCAGAATCTGAGGATGAGCTGTGGCTGGGGGCTCTGAACTTTCAGTGACACACTTGGAGTATGAGGATAACTTTCTGTTCTAGAGGCCTAGCATGAGGCACATCCTGTGTAGAGATTGCTGTGGGTTAGGATAAGTGTTGATAAGGACAAAACCTTTTGGGAGATCCCAGAGTATAAAACTCAGAGATTTATTTGGTGACAACCTGCAAATTGATGCTTTATTTTTCTTTTGGCCTACTGTATAATTTCAAAAATTGGCCCACTTCAGAGGATACATTCTATATTTGATAGTGAAATCCATGCATCTTTCCTTTAACCTCTTCAAGTAAAGTTAGTGATACTTTTACTTTCGGTGAAAGCATAAATATATTTTAAAACGTATTATGTAAATCCTATTTTATTGAGAACTCTCACTGGAATTCTTAATTGGATTCTTCTTTCTAATTGTTATGCCTTTAATTTTTTTTTCTTGCCTTAGTACATTGACTCTAGGCCCTTTATTATAGTGTTGAATAGAATTAGTGAGAATGGACATTCTTGCTTGATTTCCTATCAAAAGTGCATTATATTAGGCTGAGGAAGTATCTTTCTATTTCCAGTTTGCTGAGTTTTCTTCATGAATGAGTATTCAAGTGGTTTTTCCACATTCATATGAGATAATCTTATGATTTTTTTCCTTCATTCTCTTAAGTTGATGAGTTACACTGACCGGTTTTTCTAATGTTAAACTGCCATTGTATGTTTCTGGAATAAAAACACTTGATCATCATCAGGTATTATTCTTTTGAGGTATTGGTAGATTCAATTTGACAATATTTTGTTGACAGTTTTTACATATGTTCATGAGGGATGTTGCTCTGTCATTTGATTTCTTGTTATGTCTTTATTAGTTTTGGTTTTAGGGCTATGTTAGCTTCATAACATGAGTTGGAAAGCATTTCTCCTCCTCTGTTTTTTGAAAGAGTTTTTGCATAATTACTATTAATTCCTCTTTGACTTTTTGATGGAATTTACCGGTGAAATCATCTGGGTCTGGAGTTTTCTTTGTGGGAAGTCTTGTGATCATACATTGGATTTTTTCTTTTCTTTTTCTTTTTTCTTTTTTTTTGACAGACACTCACTCTGTTGTCCAGGCTGCAGTGCAGTGGCACAATCTTGGCTCACTGCAACCTTTCCCTCCCAGGTTCAAGCAATTCTCCTGCCTCAACCTCCTGAGTATCTGGGATTACAGGCGCATGCCACCATGCCCAGCTAATTATTGTATTTTTAATAGAGACAGGGTTTCACCATGTCGACTAGGCTTGTCTTGAACTCCTGATCTCAGGTGAGCCACCTGCCTCAGCCTCCCAAAGTGCTGGGATTATAGGCATGAGCCACCATGCCTGGCCAACAAAGTGGATTTCTTTTTTTTTTTTTAGACAGAGTCTTGCTCAGTCACTCAGGCTGGAATGTGGTGGCAATCTTGGCTCACTGCAACCTCTGCCTCCTGCATTCAAGTGATTCTCCTGCCTCAGCCTCCCCAGTAGCTGGGATTACAGGCACACACCACCACTCCCGGCTGATTTTGTAATTTTCGTAGAGACAGGGTTTCACCATGTTGGCCAGACTGGTCTCAAACTCCTGACCTCAAGTGATCTGCCTGCCTCGGCTTCCCAAAGTGCTGGGATTACAGGCATGAGCCACTGTGCCTATCAACGATTGGATTTCTTTAACAGATAAGGGACTATTCAAGTTTTTATTTTTTCCTGAGTCAGTTTTGGTAAGATATGTTTTTAAAGGGGTTTTTCCCATTTCATCTGACTTGTTGAATGTATTGACATAGAGTTGTTTATAGTAGTCTCTTGTTATTCTTTTAATGTCTCTTGGGGTCTTTTCTGATAGCTTCACTTTCATTCTTGATGGACAGATATGCCATACCATTATTTTACATAGCTGGGCTAGATGCTTTTCTGGACAGATCTCATTGCTGTACTGATTGTTCTAGCACTATGATGTATAGATATATGCCATGCCATTATTTTACATAACTAGGCTAGATACTTTTCCGGACAGATCTCATTGCTGTACTTGATTGTTCTAGCACTACTGTTTTGCTCTTTCTGTCAGATACTTGCAGCGTACAGTAGGACTTTTCTGTTTTTGAAATTTTCATTTTACCATTTTATTTGAAAGATCCAAGACCTATATTAATGAATCCTCATGAAAATGTAATTAAGTAAACACACACAGAAGAATCTAAAAAGGAAAGGAATGGTTTCTTTAAAATTCACTCTTTCTACTATTTTTTTTTTAAATTTTGTTTTGGGTAATGGGATCATTTTTACCTCAGACCTCAGCATCACACAGTAGGTAACACCTGCACATGTACCTTATGAATATAAAAGTTGAAATTCTATTTAAAAATTTTGTTTTGGCTTCAGTTTGGAACAGTGCAGGAACCTGATAAATGCCAATATCTAGACCTAGGTTGTTTGATATGGTGTTGCTAGACACATGTGGCTATAGATGGAGCCCTTGAAAAGTGGCTAGTCCAAGTTGAAATGTTCTCTAACTGTAAAATATTCACTGAGGTTTGAAGACTTTGTATTAACAAAAGAATGTAACACATCTCAATTCTACCTAATAGTTACAGGTTTAAATGATAATATTTTGGACAGTTGATTAAATAAAATACATTATTAAAATTAATTTTACTTGTTTCTTTTGGCTTTTAAAAATGTGGCTGTTAGAAAAATCGAAATTGCACATATGACTTGCATTGTTTTTCCGTTGTACAGCACTATTCTAGACATCGTAAAATGAATTGTTCTTCTGATCAGTCTCCCTTAAAGCAAACTTTATTAACTGAACTCAGATTTATCTTTTTTTTTTGAGATGGAATCTCACTCTGTCGCCCAGGCTGGAGTACAGCGGCACGATCTCAGCTCACTGTAACCTCCACCTCCTGGGCTCAAGTGATTCTCCTGCCTCAGCCTCCTGAGTAGCTGGGGCTACAGGCACATACTATCACACCTGGCTAATTTTTGTATTTTTAGTAGAGATGGGGTTTCACCATGTTGGCCAGGCTGGTCTCAAACTCTGGATCTCAGGTGATCTGTCTGCCTGGGCCTCCCAAAGTGCTGGGATTACAGGCATGAACCATCATGCCCGGCCCAGATTTATCTTAATTTGCATACTTGGATATGTTGTTTTAAAAGTAGTGCTGTAGACTTTCTGTAAATAGGATTTAAAAACTTTTTATTGTGGATTATTTCAAATACATATAAAAGTAATGAGAATAGTATGGTATAATGACCTATCATCAAGTTTTAACAGTAACTATCAACTCTTGGTCTCTTGGTTGATCTTGTTTCATCTTACCACCCTCCCACTCACCCCACCCCCGGCCTAGATGGCTTGGAAGCCAATAGAGTATCTTTTTAAATGCCGTAGAATGAATAATTACTTAAAGTGCTAAATTCTTTTGCAAAGTGAATAACTGTCCCCTGATTTATCATGATTTTAAAAACGTGCATTAGCATGGTGGTTTACCTAAACTGAAGCATACCGATTTGAATATTTAAAAAAGATTGATCTTTACAAAGGATTACAAAATGTGCTTTTGATGTGTCATCAATTTTAATACCCACTTGATTTGGTTGTCCGTGATTTCCATTTCATTTGTCTAAAAATTAAACAAAACCCCAGTTCCTTTTGGAGAAAATTTTTTATAAGCAGTTTAATCATATAATACTGTAGTAATATAGCATTGTTCTAAGTCTTTATTTTAATGACTATTGTTTTCTTTTTAATAAGGTTTCTCTATACTTGTTTAAAGAATTGCCTTTGTATCTTTGGCAACCTTCTGCATCTGAGATAGCAGTGATTCGGGATTGGTTGTTGAATTACAACCTGACAGTGGTGAAGAATAAACTGGCCTGTGTTATTCTTGAAGGACTGAATTGGGGATTTACTAAACAGGTATGTGTTCAAACCATTCCCTGGAGACTGGAGGTTGTACATGCATCTGTTTCAAAGAAGGATTTTCTCAAAACACTAACATTTTTGAGTACCATTTGCAAGGTCTACAAATTCTTTTAGCTATGTCAGAATTTAGGATTTTCTTTAATTCTCTTTAGCAGAATGAGCAACTATTAAATGAAGATAAATTGTTCCACATTGAAAATTCTTCCCTTTTTCCTTATTCATGTGTATGTGTTTTTATTTTTTATTTTTATTTTTTTGAGACAGAGTCTTGCCCTATCACCCAGGCTGGAGTGCAGTGGCACGATCTTGGTTCACTGCAACCTCCGCCTCCCAGGTTCAAGCGATTCTCCTGCATCAGCCTTCCAAGTAGCTGGGATTACAGGTGCATGCCACCACGCCTGACTAATTTTTGTATTTTTTAGTAGAGACAGGGTTTCGCCATGTTGGCCAGGCTGGTCTCGAACTCCTGACCTCAAGTGATCCGCCTTGCCTTGGCTTCCCAAAGTGCTGGGATTACAGGCATGATCCACCGTGCCCGGCTGTATCTGTTGTTTTGTCTCTGGCTACTTTAGTTTCTCCTAATTGCCTCTTCTGCCTCTGGTTCCTTTTTCTCCTGTAATTTGTCTTGCATGTCATTGTCAGAGTTGTTTTCTGAAACACTGTGCATTGGGTAACAGTCTGAGCTCTAAGCCAGCCTGCTTGGGTTCTAATCTCAGCTCTGCCATCTTCTGGCTGTGTGACTCTGAGCAAGTTTCCTAAACTCTTTGGGCCTTGGTTGCTTATTTGTAAACATTCATGTTAATGAGTATACCTCAATATCTCACAGGGTTGTGTTTTGAGATGGAGTCTCACTGTGCTGCCCAGGCTGGCCTCGAACTCCTGGGCTTAAGAGAGCCTTCTGCCGAGTACCTGGGATTACAGGCGTGTGCCAGTGCGCACAGAGTTGTTGTAAGGATTAAACAAACGAGGAAATGCAAGATGTTTAGGATGATTCTTGCCACACATTAAGTACTCAGTAGTGTGGTTATTATTAAGGGTTTGCTATGTAGCATGTATCTTCAGAGATACATTTCAAGTGGTATTCACTGTTACAAAACCTTCCCTGCCTCTTTACCTTGGACCTTATTTGTTAGCTCCTCCATCAAAAGATTAACATTTAAAAGAGAAAGTGGTGGAAAACTCAGCCCTTTACACCTATTTGACAGATTTTGTTCTGAGCAAGTCGTTTAGTCCTGGAAGCCATCTTGCGTCTGGACAGCATGATACCGGTTGTGCAGATAAGGAAACTGAAGCCTGGGAGCTTTTCTGCTGAGGTGTCCTTGACCACCTGGGACTGCCCATAGATTCATCTGGGCCCTCTCTCATTGACATGCTTGTAGGCAAGAGCTACAGGGAGCTGTTTTCCACCTTCACATTCTCTGGCTTGTGAACAGAATCACCCAGGCTCTCCTCTCGAAGAGCTGCATGAGAGTCTTCCCACGCCTTTGTTAGAGTTAGGAAAGTCGTCTTTCTGAAAGGTTTAAGGAATGTATTTTTTCAGATTGCAAAGGAAGATAGAGTAAGAAATTTGAGAAGCAACTTCAGGCACCAGAAGGAATATTTTACCTGTGTTGCTGAGTGTCTTATTTAACTAATGATGGAACAGGAAAAGGGAATGTAGACATAATTTATTAAATATCTTTCTTTCTTTCTTTTTTTTTTTTTTTTTTTGAGTCAGAATCTCACTCTGTAACCCAGTGGCACGATCTTGGCTCACTGCAACCGCTGCCTCCTGGGTTCAATCAATTTTGCTGCTTCAGGCTCCCAAGTAGCTGGAACTACAGGCATGCACCACCACACTTGGCTAATTTTTGTATTTTTAGTAGAGACAAGGTTTCACCATGTTGGTCAGGCTGGTCTCGAACTCCTGACCTCAAGTTATCTGTCTGTCTTGGCTTCCCAAAGTGCTAGGATTACAGGCATAAGCCATCACGCCCAGACAGTTTATTAAATATTTTTCTGTTTTAATTAACTAAGCATCTGCCTGGTTCGTGGCATTGCCCTTGACCTGAAGTGTTTGTAGAGATTCTTGGGTGGAATGGGGTATGACATTCAAAGATAACCTTTTTGGCTGGAGTAGAGGTTAAGTCAGGTTCAAACCTATCTAGGTGCAGTGTTATGGCCCTTGACAGTTTTTTGCCTAGTTCTCATTTTATAGCTTCATTGTGTGGGATGTGATTTTTGGAACATTTAGCTTCTGCATCGAAAATCCTTTTTTACTATTCTGTCTAATGTTTTGATCCAAAGTTACAAAAACAAAACAAAACCAAGGTTCTATGTTTGTGACTATTTTTCTCTTTAAAAGGGTACCCTTCATCTGCATCAAGCAGTTCATGCTGAAGTGGCTTTAATGGTTCTTGAAGCTTACCAGAAGTACCTTGCACAGAAGCCATATGCTGGGATTCTTTCTGAAAGTATGAAGCAGGTATTTCTTTCTCTTCTGTATTGGAAACATGAATCTTTATCTTCCCAAGACATTTAGAAATAAAGATGATAAACTTATACTATTGACCATTAGGTATCCTAAGAACATTTCTGGCAATTTAAGATGTTATAATTGACTTCTATGGTTTGATAAAGATTCTTCTTTAAATAATAGCCTTTATATAACTATTCTAATGTTACAGAATTTGAGTTGAACTACAGTGGTGTATTAGAGCTTGGTTGTACTGGCTCTGGAGAACTGACTTAAATTTTTAGGAACTTTGCAAGCCAGGTTATTAAACTATTGGTAGCTTAAAATTGACCATGGTGGGAATTTTTACACCACCAAAATTGGCAAGTGCTATAAATGGGACCTCCGTCTGATGGTTAAACTTATTGATCAGCACACTATTCATTGAGTATCAACTTTTATGTCACTTTTCTTTTACATGAGCTAAGATCAGGTTCACAGAGTGACTAGTAAGTAAGCAGAAGTTGCGAGTGAGAAATTGCTTTGATGTAGTGCAATAAACATTAATTGGAGACCAGCAAGTAGAATATTCCTCTCTTTTGAGGGCATTGTTGGTCACAAAAGGAGATGAGTGTAGGGGCTTACTGATTTAATTTGTGTGTGACTAATGTGGCTTAAAATAAATAATTGTTTTAGGTTTCATATTTGGCCAGTATTGTTCGATATGGAGAGACGCCCGAGACCTCATTTAACCAATGGGCCTGGAATTTAATCTTGAGGCTAAAACTGCACAAAAACGATTATGGAATACAGCAGAATTGTCCAGCTGTTCCCTTCTCCATCACTGTGCCTGACATGACAGAGTCACCCACGTTTCATCCTCTCTTGAAGGCTGTGAAAGCGGGCATGCCCATTGGCTGTTATCTAGCCTTATCTATGACAGCTGTGGGCCACAGGTACAGTGTTGGGCTGAACCACTAGGGTTACTGAACCTTATAGATAGTTCTAGAATTTTATCTTCCATATCCCAAGTTCTGAGGCCTCTGTCAAACCTATTGAGGAGTAATTAGGGCCAAATAATAATCCTTGATTAACAGCTTATCAAGGGGAGATGCTGCCCAAATTCACATACTTCAGATTTGTACAAGCAAGTCACCTTGTTACGTTATGAAGAGAGCTCTGCTTGTCTCCTGGAGTGCAGTGTTCATGTCAGCAGTAGATTCATACTCTCTTCCTCAGAATTGTGATCAAATAAAAATAATTGATCACCTGTAGTAAAATTTTTGAAAAATTGATGGCAGCCCAACTCAGGCTTCTTTTTTTTTTCTTTTTAATTTTACTTTAAGTTCTAGGGTACATGTGCACAACATGCAGGTTTGTTACATAGGTATACATGTGCCATGTTGGTTTGCTGCACCCATTAACTCGTCGTTTACATTAGGTATTTCTGCTAATGCTATCCCTCCTCCCTCCCCCCACCCCACGACAGGCCCCAGTGTGTGACGTTCCGCATCCTGTGTCCAAGTGTTCTCACTGTTCAGTTCCCACCTATGAGTGAGAACATGCGGTGTTTGGTTTTCTTAACTAGAGGTCCCCTTAACTGTCTAGAAGAATGAAATGCCTGACCAGGTCATATGCCTCTCTGATATGAGCCCATAGCTGTCTGTATGTCTTCCACTGGAGCATTTATCACACTATATCATAGTTAATCTGTTTAATTTTCTCAGAGATTCAGTTATATATAACTTCTATGAGAGAAGTGCCCAGGAACGGCATTTGTCTTGTGTTACCGTTTTATCCCTAGTGACGAAGACTTTATCTGCTGCAGTAAATAACTGAATACATGAATGACTTCTCAGTTGGTTAAACATCCTTTTCTTTAAAGATTCTTTTCTTATGCATTAATTTTTTTCTAGTCTATTCATTTGTCTTCAGACTCTTTGACCTCTGCTTTCTGATTCTTGTGTTTTAGACTCACCGTAACTCTTTTTAGCATCCTCATTTCAACATCTTGTTCCACATTAAGTGTAATTTCAGTGGGATACCAGTTGCAATCAGCTGTAGTCTTCAGCCTTGTTCTGTGAAGTAGGAGAGATACAGAATTGTTTGATAGCTTCCCATGGGTTGTTGACAGTTTAGTTGAGATAATAGACAAATCAATCAGCAGTACTATAGAATATAATTGCAGGCTGGATGATATGTGGAGAACAGTGGTTCTCAACTTCTACTGTTCTTTAGATTTACTTTTGGAGCCTTTTAAAAATCCCAGTGCAGGGAAAAGGGTGAGAATCCTGGCCTAAATGGGCTGGGGGCCAGTTCTCTAGGTATCTCTAATGTACACCCTGGATTGAGAACTACTTAGAAGCTGAGCAGAAAGAATGTAAAGGAAGGAGAGATCAGTAGAGTGGGATACCTTCGTGGAAGAGCTGAGTTTTGGAAAGGAGTCTTAAATTAGACAAGACGTCTGTCGTAGTTTGGATGTTTGTCCCGCTAAACCTCATATTGACATTTGATCCCCATTGTTGGAGATGGGACCTAATAGGAGGTGTTCGGGTCTTGAGGGCTGATCCCTCATGAATGGCTTAGTGCCATCCTCTCAGTAATGAATGAGTTCTTGACTTAGTTCCCATGAGAACTGGTTGTTAAAAAGAGCCTGGCACCCCGCCTCCTCCTTACTTGCTATCTCACCATGTGACCTCTGAACTCGCCAGCTCCTGTTGGCCTTCTGCCGTGTGTGGAAGCAGCCTGAGGCTCTCACCAGACACCCAGTCTTCCAGCCAACAGAATTATGACTCAAATAAACCTTTTTTTCTTTATTAATTGCCCAGTCTCAGGTATTCCTTTATAGCAGTGCAACATGGACTAGGACAACATCCTAGGCTAATGAGCAGAGTGATGTTGTGTTCCTCTTACAGTTACTTAGTGCCCACAGTTTGTTGAAGATTCAGCTCAAGGGCCATTTCCTGCCACGTGCAGCTCCTGTACATTCTGAACAGCGCACTCACTGTGTTTTATTGTCATTGTATTCTCCCCCACTCCTCATGGACTGTTTGCTCTATTAAGGTAGGGACATTATCTTGTTCAATTGTGTATCTCCAGATCTTATACTTAGTAGGTATTCAACAAATGCTGGTGGGTTGAATGAATATGGAAAGGAGAGTCAGGTGTCTGAGTGGGTAAGGGGAGAGGTGGGGAAATGATGAGGAAACACTTCTCAGTGATGCCTGTGATCCATATTGGAGAATGGAGGTGATCAGGCATTTGGGCCAAATTATGGAGATATATGAAAGCCAAGTAAAAGAAGGTAGAATTGATTTAGAAAAGAGGAGACCTGATAAGGGTCCTTAGGAAGACACTCTTTATATTGTTTCCAGTAGCTCTAGTGTTATTAACAGTTTCTGCACTTTGGGTTTCCCATCTCTAAAATGGGAGTAATAATAACATCACACTTCCTTTATGAGGCTTAAGTGAGTCAGAACACATGTAATGTGTCTAGAACAGTGTCTAACATGATTCTCTTGAGTGCAGTTATCTGAACTTAAGTGTTTTATGATTTCTTGAATTTCTTGTATCCACTCTGGGATCATAGCTCTTTATTCACTGATACTGCTGTGGACTCTCTCTAAAGATAATTTTTGATTTGTGCTGATTACTAAATCTTGAATGGGAGTGAGAATGAGAATGAGCATTTCCTCTCGGGGCTGATCTCTCGTGTAAAACTCCATGGTGGGCATTTGGGATTACGTGTACTAGAATACAGAAGTAACTTAAAACAATCTTAGGTATGGGCAGAGTAGGCAGGGACGTAAGTTGTGTGTGAATATAATATTATGGACATTGCAGAGAAGGGTAGTCAGAAATTCACCCAGAATATTTCCCATCATAAAATCATCGATTTTTTTCTGTTTATTTTCATCTATCATTTTTCCTTTGATCTTTTAAAAAAGTATGTATAATTTTATATCCTTAGTTTTTCACTTTAATATTTTAAGTAGTTTCCTTGTGGCATAACCTTTGCACAATTACTTTATTTTTTGAAATGATTTTTTCCCCCAGAATTAAAGCGGTTATAACCAAACTGCAGAATTAGGAAAGTGGAGAAAAAGCCACTCGCTTCTGCCACTGTTGTACAATGACTATTTTGTTGTGACATTGTCCCTGTATTCCCCTCCACAAATAACTTTACTGGTAGTTATAATCACGAGTGTAAAATTTTATGTTTTATTCCCTAGTATCTTGATAGCAGAAGTGTTTTTCCACATTGCCTTTGGTCATCATGTGTATTATTTTAAAATGATGCAATAGTATTTCCAATTGAAAGGATTTTTCTAAAATTTCCTTAAGTTATTTTCTACCTCTGAGTTTTAGAGTTAAAAATAAACCTGAAAAGCACATCTTTACATGGATCATATTTTATATTTTTTTCCATATTTGAGATTATTTTTTAAGGATAGATTATTTGAAGTGAGGCAGAGAATAATAAACGTTTTATGCCAAATTGGTTTTAGCAGAATTTTGTAGTTTATGCAGGTCGAGTATCCCTAATCTGAAAACCTAAACTTTGAAATGCTCCAAAATCTGAAACTTTGAATTCTGACATTGCACTCAAAGAAAGTGTTCATTGGAGCATTTTGGAGTTTGGACTTTTGGATTAGAGATGCTCAGCTTATAAGTATGATTCGAGTGTTCCAAAATCTAAGAAAGCACTTTTGGTCTCAAGCATTTCAGATAAGGGATAGTCAACCTGTACTGACAGATTGAGCTCACTTTTGAGTCTCCTCTTTGCTGTGACACCTTGTGGGAATATCCAGACAAGGAGAGCCCCTGTGGTTCTCTTAGGAGAAGCTCTGTTTGAGAAACAAAATATGGTAGTGGAGGGTGCTTTGGATTAGAAATGTGCAAACTGAGTTCTCATTTTGACCTTACCGTAGGAAATTATGTGAATTTGGGCATGATACTTCACCTTCCTCATCCATAAAATGAAAATACAGATTAACTTTTAAGTTCCTTTGCAATTCTAGAATTTCTGTGTGAAGATTGGGGTCTAGTATTTCTGTGTGAAGATTGGGTATAAAACATGTGCTGGAGACCTGAGATAACCCAAGGTATTGAAGGCTCATAACTCATTGGAAGAACAGAATTTTATGAACCAGCTACCTTGTATATTCATTGCCTTTCTCTTTTTCCATAGCATTGAGAAGTTCTGTGCAGAAGGCATCCCACTGTTGGGAGTTCTGGTCCAGTCAAGACATTTGAGAACAGTGGTCCATGTCCTGGATAAGATCCTACCTTTATTTTACCCTTGCCAGTATTACCTTCTGAAGAATGAGCAGTAAGTGTGTTCCATTTGTGGCAGGAGACACTCTTAAACAGTCCAGCAAGTACAAATGACTGTGTCTTCTGATTTCTTAAGTAAAATAAAGGGAATGCTATTTCAACAGTGTATTATAGGGCAAAAATATTCTGCACCCCAGTTTAGAATGCAGGTTGATGAACAGTGATTCTAATAATGACTCCAGTTTTATTACCATGAAAGATATTTTTCCTTTTCATTTATTATAACTTTGAATTGCTTATTAAAGCTTATAAAGTATATGAAGGAGCAGTTTTTCCCCTGAGATTCTGGGAATCGTGCTTCTGATATTGAGCAGCAAATGGCTTTGCCATTGTAACAATAGAAAAGATTGTTTTTAATTGTTTACGGTGCATATAGTGCAGTGTTGCCAACAGATAAGATGCGTAGGAAGGTGGGAAGAGAACAACCTGTCTAGGGAGTAGAGAGTAAAGCATCTGGCTGGGGCCTCATGAAGAGTGATGAAAGGGGAGGTGAGGCCTCACCGCATGTGGAGAAGCCCTGTTCGGTGGGGACATGAAGTACATCCAAAGGCACAAGGGGAGCATTACAGTTTTCCTGTTGTGTGTCTTTTCAAGCAGTGTGTCTCCAACTTGGCCAAAAGAGCTTATTAAATATGGATTCCCAGGTTTCTCCCCTGGGGATTTTACTTTAGTAGGAATGGGTTAGGTCCAGGGAACTACTCACCCAACCCCTCAACCCCTTTTTAAGAATCGGCACCCTGGGCATGAGGCAAGTTTGGAAACTGAATGGTTTGGAAACATCTCTGCCTTTATTCGTGGAGGTGGGGAGTGAGGAGGGGAGAGTGGTGCCTTTGGGTCTTTCTCGTAATGCTGTTTAACTTGCATGTGTTTGTGTCGTGGATCTGTTCTTACACCTCTGTGGGTAGATAGAATTCTTTTTAACCCATGTTAAATGTGAAAACTTTATTCTTCTAGAGTCCCTTCTTAAATAGTGCTTTGGTCAAAAACTGGGACCAATTTAGGAATTTTTTGTTTCCTCGTAAGTAATTAGCTGGGGAAAATTCCGTTGACTCCTGATTGGAAGGTAAAGTGCATCCTCCTGTGTGCTTGGCAGGTTTTTGTCGCACCTCCTCTTGTTCCTACACTTGGACAGCGGTGTCCCTCAGGGTGTCACACAACAGGTCACCCACAAGGTGGCACAGCACTTGACAGGAGCCAGCCATGGGGACAATGTGAAACTTCTCAACAGCATGATCCAGGTGAGGGCCCTTGCAAGCCCCTGAACACACTTCTAGTGTTAGCACGCTTATGTTTTAGTCATTTCAGATTACTTGGCTCAGTGTGCTTTTGGCCAAGAAAGGCAGTAGATTTGGGCTTTGTAGTGGAGGTAAATATTATTTTATTGCTATTTTAAAAATGAGAGGCTGGTTGTTATCTTTCCCATCACATGAGCCTTTTCTCCACAGGCACACATATCTGTAAGCACTCAGCCCAATGAAGTGGGCCCCGTTGCTGTGTTGGAGTTCTGGGTTCAGGCTCTCATAAGCCAGCATCTCTGGTACCGAGAACAACCTATCCTCTTCCTCATGGACCACTTGTGTAAAGCAGCTTTTCAGCTGATGCAGGAAGACTGCATACAGAAATTACTCTACCAGCAACATAAGGTAAAAAACCTGTTAGAAAATTTATCTTTCAGTGATTGGCTAGATGTAGTAGTTTGTTGTTGTTTTTTTGAGACAGAGTTTCGCTCCTGTTGCTCAGGCTGGAGTGCAATGGCACGATCACAGCTCACTGCAACCTCCGCCTCTTGGGTTCAAGCGATTCTCCTGCCTCAGCCTCCTGAGTAGCTGGGATTACAGGTGTGAGCCACCACGCCCAGCTAATTTTTGTATTTTTAGTAGAGACTGGGTTTCACTATGTTGGTCAGGCTAGTCTTGAACTCCTGACCTCAGGTGACCTGCCCACCTCGGCCTCCCACAGTTCTGGGATTACAGGTGTGAGCCACCGTGGCTGGCCTAAGTATAGTAGCTTTCTAAAAAGATTCCCCCAAATACAGTTTTTAGATTTGGCTGTAATGCTCTGCCTTGGACTATTGCTGCTGGGGGACACATCCTTGAAATCTCTGTCTTATCAGAATCTTGTATTGTAGTAAGACAGTTGCTGATACTCTTGTAAAGGTCATTGATAAGATTTTTCTTAAAGCCTCCTCTCTCTGCTCCACATCTCCCGGTGTAGAATGCCTTGGGTTACCATTGTGACCGGAGTCTGCTCTCATCTTTGGTGAACTGGATTGTGGCAGGCAACATCACTCCTTCCTTTGTGGAGGGCTTGGCCACACCTACTCAGGTAGGAAACTGACTGAGATGACCATTTGTTAGCTTTGTGAACTTTAATCTCATGATCATCCTTGCAAAGAAATTACTAATAGTCTAAATTAACTTTTATTTAGCCCTTATTCTAGTATAAGTATACTTTTTCATTTAATCTTTGTAGTAGCCCTTTGCTGAGGTTGTGCTGTTGCCATTCCTGTTTTACAGAGGAGTTAACTGAGTGTTTTTTTTTTTTTTTTTTTTTTTGAGACGGAGTTTCATTCTTGTTGCCCAGGCTGGAGTCCAGTGGCGCGATCTTGACTCACTGCAACTTCTGCCTCTTGGGTTCAAGCTATTCTCCTGCCTTAGCCTTCCAAGTAGCTAGGATTACAGGCATGCGCCACCATGCCCAGCGCATTGTATTTTTAGTAGTCGGGGTTTCTCCATGTTGGTCAGTCTGGTCTCAAACTCCTGACCTCAGGTGATCTGCCCGTCTTGGCCTCCCAAAGTGCTGGGATTACAGATGTGAGCCACTGCGTGCAGCATGAGGTTTTTTTTTTTTTAAATTAAAAAACATTTTTGGAGACCAGGCCTTACTTTGTTGCGCAGGCTAGTCTCAATCTCCTCTTGTTAAGTCATTCTCCTGCTCCCAGCCTCCCTAGTATTTGGGGACTACAGGCACACTACTGTGCCTAGCTATAACTGAGGTTCAGTGGAATTAAGGGCTATCTCAGGAATAGACAACTCTTAATCAGACTCCAGCCAGCTGACTGTAGAGACTGCCCAGCAGCACTGCAGAGAGCTTTAGAGTAGGCACTGGAGCCAGACAGCCTGGGTTTCAATCTGGGTTCTGCTGTTTGTTAGCTCTGTGCCTTGGGCAGCTTGCCTACCTCTCTGTCCTCAGTTTTCTCAGTTGTCAAATGGGAATAATGATGGCACCTGTGTGTAAAGCATTTAGAACAGTGCTTAGCTCGTAGCCAGTGCTTACTGAGTGTTGGCCATTATTATTGTCATCAGCAGCAGCAGCATTATTTTTATCATTACCACCTCTTACACTTTGTGTATAAAATTATGTCTGTTTCATCACTTAAATCAGTAGTAACATTCTTCAACCTGTTACTCGTCTTACTTCTTGCTCTTCTTCCCACCTCTCATGGATTGAGCTGGAACAAACTCCTTGCTGTTAGCTAGACACATCCCTGGCTTTTCCTCTTTTTGTCTCTGCCTAGCGGATTCTCTTACCAGCATGCCTTTCCCTCTGACCTCTACATAGAACCTTCTCTGAGGTAGCACTTCACCTTGACTCAGTGCTTGCCACTGCTCAACTTCACCTTTTGGTTACTTACATATTAGTCTTGTCTACTCCAATAGATGGAAAACTTCTTAAAGACAGGGCCCCTGTCTGGTCCCCTTTCCTGTCTCTTTCGCACACAGATCTTGCCCAGTAAATATAGAGTGAATGAACATTTTCTTGTACTAAAGTAGCCTTTCCAAAGGAACGTAACATTTTCCAATGATCTATTTTATTTAAATTTATATCTGTGACAAGAATATAGGTGGGTATAAAAATATGTTAATTTTAGAAACTGCAAATATTTGCTGATTGAGATTGAGATAGGAAGAGAATATAAATGTGGAATATCAGGATGTATTTTGTCAGTGGGGCAAGCTCCTCCTTCCCCTCCCCTTTATCTGGTGTCATTGTAGGTCTGGTTTGCCTGGACAGTGCTCAACATGGAATCCATCTTTGAAGAGGACTCCCAGCTCCGGAGAGTTATTGAAGGGGAATTGGTGATAAACTCTGCTTTCACCCCTGACCAAGCTCTGAAGGTACAAATAGCAGTTCTGCATTTGAGTGGTAGAAGGTGGCTTACACTTTTGCTGATGGATTCACCCGTAGCTTTTGGGCTTTTGTGTCTTCTTCTGTTGTGAATGTTTGGAAAGCTCAACAACCAAACCAGTACTCAAAACTGTGTAATTGAAGAGTACTTGCTTCTCAAGTTTCATTTAACAAGAGTCTCAACCTAATATTTGAAGGCTGGATCATTGCACATGTGACAGGGGTTGCCACTGGCTCCCACATACATCAGAATTCCCTAGAGAGCTTGTTAAAAAGCAGATTCCTAGACCTCACCTTCTGAGATTTGGAGTCTCTGAGTCTGGAGTGGGACCAGGAGTTTATTTTTT
>NW_012101909.1:1195772-1216117 GCF_000951045.1 Mandrillus leucophaeus
TTTTTTTTTTTTTTTTGGAGACAGAGTCTTCCCCTGTTGCCCAGGCTGGAATGTTGCAATGGCACAATCTCAGCTCACTGCAACCTCCACCTCCCAGGCTCAAGCAATTCTTATGGCTCAGCCTCAGCCTCCTGAGTAGCTGGGATTACAGGAGTGCACCACCACACCCAGCTAATTTTTCTATTTTTGGTAGAGACAGGGTTTTGCCATGTTGGCCAGGCTGGTCTTGAACTCCTGACCTGAAGCGATCCACCCGCCTTGGCCTCCCAAAGTGCTGGGATTACAGGTGTGAGCCACTGCCCCTGGCTTTACTTTTGGTTTTCATTTCATTCTGTTCCCTTGCACTATAACGTCGTATTTGCCAAGGAATTTCAGAAATGAAAATGAGGTTAGACTAGATGACTCTTAAGACCCATACCCATTCTGGGGTCTGTGAAGTGTTTTGACAGAAAAAAAGCTGCCCTACATGTCTTGCTACCAAGGAGGTTAAAATGTTAACTAGTGGATTGGAGAGGTGAGTTTCATATGATTTTTAAAAAATATATTATTGAATTGAAAACAGAATGTTTGGTGTTTCATTTGGATCACTTAGAAAGAGTTAACTATTTGCATTTATGTTCATTTTGTGGTTACTCAGAGCCCTTCCTTTTTTGTAGAAAGCCCAGACCCAGCTGAAGCTCCCCATCGTGCCATCCCTCCAGAGGCTGCTGATTTATCGCTGGGCCCACCAGGCTCTGGTCACGCCTTCTGATCACCCTCTCCTGCCACTCATTTGGCAGAAGTTCTTCCTTCTGTATCTTCACCGCCCAGGACCACAGTATGGGTATGGTGCCCAGTATTGTAGGTTTCTGTGAGTCCATTTCTGCCTTTTCACTGCTCTCTTTCTATGTGTTCTTAGACTGTGGAGTGTGAGTTGGAATCATTCTTTGGTGATCTCTGGCGAGGACTCTTTGTCTCTCTCTATGTTTGACATTTATTAGACTGGATCTTTTTTGAGTTGGTGGTGTCTTGTGGCAGCTTCTCTTTCCCATCTTCTGTGATCAGTGTAGTGAAGACAACACCCTGGGATTGGGCAAGGTTTCACACAGAACTTCTGGAGATGCAAAGGGACAACAACGGTCTCAAACCTTGGCTGCCTGTGTGACCGTCATGGGCTTGTGGGAGGGGACCTTGTGATGAGTGGTGCAGGTGTGAACAAAGGCCAGTCTGTGTCTGTCACCTATGGGTTGTACTTGGAAATATTTAGCATTTTCATGGGATTCATATGAAGATACTCCACCCAGCCAGAGACATCCACTATTACCAACCATTGCTCTCTAGCTCCTGCCTCAATTCCTCATTCCCTTAACTCACTCATTTGAAATATATAGATGTTGACTGGGCATGGTGGCTCAAGCCTGTAATTCCAGCAGTTTGGGAGACCAAGGTGGGAGGATCACTTGAGGTCGGAAGTTAAAGACAAGCCTGGTCAACATGGTGAAACCCCATCTCTACTAAAAATAGAAAAATTAGCCCAGCGCAGTGGCACGTGCCTATAATCCCAGCTACTTGGGAGGCTGAGGCAGGAGAGTTGCTTGAACTCTGGAGATGGAGGTTGCAGTGAGCCAAGATTTTGCCACCGCACTCCAGCCTGGGCGACAGAGCGAGACTCTGTCTCAAAAAAAAAAGTATCTATCTATATATATGTGTGTGCGTGCGTGTGTGTGTGTATAAATAGATAGATAGGTAAAAAGTTAGATAGATTCTTAGTCACTTCTATTTTTGTTTTTGCCAGATTGCAAGTTCTTCAAGAATAGAGAACGTCTTTATCTACGCTGTACCTCTAAATAGTGATGATGTCTTAAATTTGTGTAGCATTTCACACTTTGTGAAACTACTTTCATATACACCATCTTGTTGGACCATCAAAATAATCTTTGAGATAGAAATAATAGGTATTAATTTAATGGTGTATATCCACAATCACAGTAAATTGCCTTGCTAAATGACTGCTATTTTATGCCACGCAGAAAGTACATCTTGTGTTGAAAGGTTATAGATCTGTGCTTGCGTTTTTTTAAGGTTACCCATAGATGGTTGTATTGGAAGAAGGTTTTTTCAAAGTCCTGCTCATATCAGTTTGTTGAAAGAAATGAAGAGACGTTTGACCGAGGTGGCTGACTTCCACCATGCTGCAAGCAAGGCCCTCCGTGTTCCAGCAGAGGGCAGTGAAGGGCTGCCAGAGAGCCAGTCTGGCACCCCTGGTTACCTGACTTCACCAGAACTGCACAAGGAGCTGGTGAGGTTAGTATGGTTATTTAGCCTCTTGCATTGTTGTCTGCAGCACAGGTACTATGCTGGAGCGGTTAACTGTGTTACAAACTGCTGGATGTTATTCTCTTAACATGGTTTGATTGAGTATGGAAGGTGGCTTTGATATAGATTTGCATCTTGAAATGTTTCTCTTTTATGTTCCTCAAGCGAACTGAATCAACAGTTTGGATGTACTTGTGTCGAGTGCCTGTAGTCTGAGTGATAAATCCTCTTCTACTTCTTTGTGTAAAAATAGAAATAAACCAAATTTTATCATAGCAGGTAAACAATGATTAAAGCCTACTAGACAGCCTGGGCAACATAGTGAGACCGTATCTCTACAAAAAAAAAAAAAAAAAAAATTAGCCAAGCCTGGTGGCATGCACCTGTGGTCCCAGCTACTTGGGAGGCTGAGATGGGAGGATCCCTTAAGCCCAGAAGGTTGAGGCTGCAATGAACCATAATCATGCCACTGCACTCCAGCCTGGGCAACAGAGTGAGACTCTGTTTCAAAAAAACCTTGCTAGAATAGTTCTTTTTCTAAGAAGGAGTGTCTCACTGTGTTGTCCAGGCTGGAGTGCAGTGGCTATTCATAGGCACAATTATAGTGAGACGATCATAGTGCACCTCAGCCCCAAACTCCTGGGCCCAAGTGATCCTCCTGAACAGTTGAGACTGCAGGTGTGTGCCACCACACGTAGCCTAGAATAACTCTTCAAAAGAAACAAATGACCGAGGCAGGGCTCTTTTAGTTGGTTCATCCTCCACCGGATTCAGGGATCCACCTAGGATGAGGGGTCTAGTAATCTCCCAAAAATATGTGCCCTATAAAATCAGGGTACAATATTTGCTTCCTGTAAAAGGTTAAGAACTCTGAAGATAGGTTTGGATTCCTTTTACACTATTCCTTCATCTTTCATTTATAAGTTTGATATAAACCAAATACTAGTCTTACAAATAAGACTTAATAAAAATGGCTCTTAAGAATTAATCCTGAATACCCAATAGCTCGATGAGGCCCCCATTTCAACTAGCACTGAGGCCTCAGGTTTACTTGCCCTCAACCTTTTAGGGCTCTCTCTCAGCCTCCAGAATGATTTCTCCCCTTCTGTTGCTTGTTGAAGGAGAACTTCTTTTTAACCAGCCTTAAGCAGTGGAAGGCTTTTTCTGTGAACATTTTAGATAAGCCAAGAAAGTCTTAGATATTCCCTTCTGCCTCTGTTATGTTCCCCTTCCTGGTATGTGTTCATAAAGTGGCCATCTATTTCACTGAGTCAGAAACTGGAGGAGAGAACTACCTAGCAACCTCTTCCCTGTAAGAACCCCAAAGCCCTGTCCTTGTCTCTGTTCCTAGACTGGCTGTTCCAGAGGTAAAGGAGGTAATTTTCCACTTTATTGAGTAAAGTCAGGCCAGGCCACCTCCCAGTCCCCCACCCAGTAATTTGTGTGTTTGCCGACTATTTTTCTAGTACTGCTGGTAGAAACAAAACAAATTAAAAATGAAGGAAGTATCATATTTTTAAAAAGGTTTTTACTGGAAACTTGGAACTTTTCTTGAGGCAGGGTCTTGCTGTGTCACCCAGGCTGAAGTGCAGTGGTGCAATCTCGGCTCACTGCAACCTCTGCCTCCCAGATTCAAGTGATTCTCCTGTCTCAGCCTCCTGAGTAGCTGGGATTACAGGTGTGCACCACCATGTCTGGCTCATTTTTGTATTTTTAGTAGAGACGAGAATTTCACCATGTTAGTCAGGCTTATCTCGAACTCCTGGCCTTGTGATCTGCCCGCCTCAGCCTTCAAAAGTACTGGAATTACAGGCCACTGTGCCCAGCCAGAACTTTTATTTTTTTAAGTCTGATTTTATTGTATTCCATCTTGATGAGAGGGGCATACACACATGCTATGATATTTATTTGTGATTCTTTGAGGTGGGAGATGGTTCTTGAGCCTAAAGCTGGAAAATTCCTACAATGCATAAGTTTAAAATAGCTCTTAATATTTTCTCTGAAAATGTTTTTATTTGAATGTTATTTTTGCTTTTCCAAGCAGAAATAACTGACTGAATTGCTCAGGAAAGAAAAGCTCCAAATTCAGATCCCAGGTCTGTGGTAAAAATCACCTTTTCCAGTTATTTTTTTCTGTGTACTGTATTTAAATCTACTTTAAAGAATGGTTGTCAGAGCCCCTTCTTCATACCTTTTGTTTTAGCAATTATCGCATCATATTTGAATGATCTGTGACATGCCTCCCCTGCTGAACCAGCAGTTCCCTGGGAGCCGTGGTGGTTGTTGGCCACATTTTCTGTATTATGGGCTTTCTTTACTCTTACATAGGGGTGCCAGTGTTCCTAGAGATGTAAAGAAACTTCATTTGCATGCTCATCTTTTTATGTTTCATATAATTATGTTTTTATCTTTTAGGCTCTTCAATGTATATATATTATGGCTAGAAGATGAGAATTTTCAAAAAGGAGATACCTATATCCCTTCTCTACCAAAGCATTATGATATTCACAGGCTAGCAAAAGTGATGCAGAATCAGCAGGTGAAACTATAGCACTCTTTTTTAGCATATCCGAATGTAATTTGAACTGGTCATATTCATAATAATAAAACAATTTATTGATAAGAAAATGGATAGTCACTCAGATGGTCATTGTTTCTGTGAGTTTTGTCAGTATCTAAGTGATTATATGGAGGGAATACTCCCTTTTGAATCTCCAGCCACACCGTGCCTTCTACTTGAAGGCTCGAAGCTTGTTTAGGGCTTTTTACAACGTCATAAACATAACCTTCCTCTGACTGTATATTTTTTAAAATTGGAAGTTCTTAGCAGCTAAACACCTTTAAGCAATTATCTCTACTCCCGTTCTTATATGCAGTGTAAAAATTTGTAAGAATTTGTAAGCATCCATATGTGATGTAGGAGGTTAGTTGCATGGAGGAGATCAGGAGCTCACCTTTGTTTGGCTTTGGAGGTGCTTACTTGTCCTTGTCACAGTTCTGGTTGCTCTTCTGGAACCACTTGATTTCAGTCTTCATATGTCCTAAGCTGTTCTCTCCAAGGCACTCAAAGATGTCTGTGACCCTTTTTCAGGCCAAAACTTGTCATCTCAGTTTTCTCTAAGCTTCTCTAGCCTTCCTGGGGACAGGGAAAAAGGGTTGGAGAAGACAATTCTCTTCTGTTCTAGTTCTTTTTTTTCTAGGGTTGCAGTCTTTTGAGCATTGACCCAGCACCAGGATGGGATTTAGGAACCTCTAAGAGTTGAAACACTTTCATTTGGATCCTTAAATCCTCCTACTTTCATATCATGTGTATATTTTATCTCCAGTAGATGTCTTTTTCTTGTTTTCTTTCCTTCATTCCTTGCCTTTCTTCTTGCTTTCCTTTTTCTTCTGTATTTATTGCGTGTCTTCTAAGTGCTAGGTACCAAAGATACAAAAAGAAATCTGATACATTCCCTGCCTCCAAAGAGCTTATTGGCAAACAGGAGACTAAACAAACAGTTATTACATTTTGTGATCAAGATTATGGGCCAGGTGCGTGGCTTACACCTGTAATCCCAACACTTTGGGAGGCTGAGGCGGGTGGATCACCTGAGGTCAGGAGTTCAAGGCCAGCCTGGCCAACATGGCAAAACCCCGTCTGTACTAAAAAATACAGAAAATTAGCTGGGCGTGGTGGTGGGCACCTGTAATCCCATCAACTCAGGAGACTGAGGCAGGATAATCACTTGAACCTGGGAGGTAGAGGTTGCAGTGAGCTGAGATCACGCCACTGCACTCCAGCCTGGGCAACAGAGAGAGACGCCATCTTAAAAAAAAAAAATTAGGAGAGTGGAATGCACATAGTACTATGGGAACATAGAGGAATAACCCCTCATTTGGATTGGACCTGGAGTGGTGGCCTTTGAGCTGAGCCCTGAAGGACAAATGGGAGTTGGACAGATGGAAAGGAAAGGCATGGTGTTAGGGAGTGGCAGAGAGGATGTTAACGGGCAGAAAGACCAGTGTGTGCAGAGACATAGCAGGTGAGAGAGAGTAGGACATAGCAGGTGAGAGAGAGTAGGGCATGTTCAGAAAGGTGCAGGGTAGGGCAAAGCACCTGAGGCGGGGCAGATGAAACCAGAGAGGTGAGTAGGAGTGAAATCCCTAAGGACCATGTATACTTTTCGAAAGAATTTGGCTTGTATTTTGAAGTCTTTGTTTGGAAAGCTATTGAAATAGCAGCAGTTGTTAATGAATGGATGAATTAAGAATATATCGAGGAAGAATCAGATACCCAAAGACTTTCAAATTTCTAACTTTGGCCCCCAGAGATAAACCCTGGAAGAGCGGGTACCTGAGGGGCTTCAACGAGAGCTCTCTATCAAGGAGTTGGTCAGCAGGGGAGATACAGATCTAGAATTCAGGAATGAGGCAAAGTTGGATATGTGGATTTAGTGGTAAGAGAATACGTAGATTAAGAAGGGGACTGAAGATGGAACCCTGAGAAATAACAGCATTTAAAGCACAGAGAAATAAGACTGAGAATATAGAGCCAGAGAAACAAGAAAAATACACATGAGACCATGGTGTCCTGACATCCTTTGAGTGCAGTTCCATCCTCGTCTTTTTATACTTGACATCCCTCATCCATATCCAAAGCTTTGTACATGGTAGGTACTTGGTCAGTGTTTTTAAAAATTAGCCATTGCTTTCTTGGTTCTCTGAGATTTATCCTGGTTCCTCAGCATCAACAGAACTAATTGATTTCTTTCTCCCTCTTTTTCTTTTTAATTCAGCCTTTGCTTGGCGCTTGATGTATAATTTCTTGATCTGTGATTCAAGCTCAGGGTTGTTTTGTATTTTTGTGGTTTCTAAGACATGTCTGTTTACCTATCATTAATTCCTAGTATTTGCTCTGATCATTAGCCTCTGTTAACAGTTACTTAGCATAGAGGCAGAGAAAGTGACAGAGTGGCCCTATTTAAAGGAGCATGTATGCAATAGGAGGATCTGACCCAGCACATTGAACAGTCAGCTGCATGTAGAATTCAGAATTGTGACTGGGATTACCTTGGAGCTCCTTCTCTGAGTCTGGAATGCCTTGCGCTCTGGGGTTGGTTTGGAAATAATGATTTGGGACTTCACAGCAGTGTGCTTATTGAGAAGCCAGGGACATTTTTTGGTTTAGAGGGATCCTTGGGCCTTTAGAACACTTAAAATCCAAAAAAAATCATGGTCCACAAACCCATAGTCCCTATTTGCTCACTTGCTGTTACTATTTGAAGTTCATTGATAATTTGACTTTTTGTTGTTTTTAAAGGCAGTCCCCCATTCTAATGCGTAGTGATCACTAAAGTGAAATATATATAATTTGAAATAGGTAAGACAGCCCACGGGAGTATAGGGGGAGGATACTAGAGCTGCTATATTTATTGTTTTCTCATTTTATTTGTTTACTTATGTGACACCTGTTATGAAAAAATTCCATCGTATAGGAAAATAGGGAGACCAGTATAATGGGGATGCCCTTCTCCCCCTCCCCGCATATGTCATGTGTCTAGTTTCATCTATAGCCCATCCACTTCCTCTTCCATTTTATCTTGGCGGTAATCCCAGAGAGCAGTTGATACATGAAGATTTTAAAAGATAGGGATAAAAAATGACATAACCTAATAGCATACCTAAACATATTAGAAATAATTTTTTATATCAAATATTTAGTCAATGTTCAAGTTTCCACCTTTCTCATAAATGTCATAAAAGTTTTATTTTTATTTTCATAGTTTGAATCAGGATTCACCTGTTGTGATTGGTTGATATGTCTTAAAAATCTGTTTAATGTACAAGTCCTTCCCTTATCCCTTTACTTTTTCTTGCAATTTATTTGTTGAAGAAACTGAGTCGTTTGTCCATAGAGGCTCCCCACCATATGGATTTTGCTAACTGTATCTTCATGGTGTAGTTTAACATGTTTTTCTGTCCCCTGTGCTCACTGTAAATTGATAGTGGGATTTAGTGTCTTGATCTAATTCAGATTTGATTATTTTTTAACATTTTATTTTTTATCTCTTTAACATTTGCTATTTTTTACCTATGTCTTATAGTATACGTCACGTATTAGCTTTATAATGTATGTGTATAATTTTTAAATATACATATAGGGCTGTTAAAACTTTTTCTAATCATGATACACGAAAAAGTTTTATAGCTACTGCAGAGATTGTTAGAGTGGTCATTTTAATGGCAATTTATCCTAATGCTGGAGGACTTGGAGTAGACCACTTCATGTTGAAACTTACTGGTTCACTTTATAATTAACTATATAGTTTTATATGTGAATCTATGACTTGTCTGTCAGAGTTAAAATACTGTCGTTCTGTTTCAGGATCTGTGGATGGAGTATTTGAACATGGAGCGCATCTACCATGAGTTTCAGGAGACTGTTGGTCTGTGGACACAGGCCAAGCTTGAGTCCCATTCCACACCCTGTAGTTCGTCCGTGCAGCTGGACTTCACTGATCCTTTGCTGGGTGGGTCCTGGGAGCACCCACCGCTTCGAATGAGTGAATGAATAATTGAATCAGAGCCATTGAAGGTTGAGGCTGACATACTTTATTCCTCCAGTGTTCATTTTTCCTCCGATGCTTTAAAAAGAGATTTCAGTTTACTTACACAATGGTGTAAAGTGCAACTGTAAATGTAATTACTTTGCAGTTTTAAAAATCGGAAGTCTGTCTTTTTCTTTTATAAACTCTTTCCTCTGTACCTGGAACTCTTACCTTACAAATGAATCAGATGCCTGAAGTTTCTAAGTTACTTGTTTCTCCCAGCACATTTTTCTAGAGAAAGAGTGATATAAATTACCAGTTAGTTTTCTATCAGGCCACAAAAACCCATTTAAAGTTGCTGATATTTGGGGTAACCTATTTTAATTACTGACTATATTTCAAAAATATAGGACATATAATTATAAATTCAATTGTCGACCAAAATATTACAATATATAGTGTAATAAGACACTGAGGTGATCCAGAGAAATGGAAAATACCTTCTTATTCCAGCTTGCCACTAACCAAAATGCGTTAGTTGTATGAAGAGAGAGAAATAAGAACTTCTCTGGACTTCACGCCATTCATCTGTAAAATGGTGCTGGCTGGTCTCTTCAAAGGCTCTAAAATTTTCCTTCCAACATTTCCTCTCCCTGCATTTTTTTCTTGAAGCAATAATATGTTTTTCTGATTATAAAAGTTATATGTATTAATTTGAAAAATTAAATGATATAGAAAGGTATATATAGAGGAAGGGATGAAAATTGCCCTCAAGCCAGCAACATAGATTCTCATTTTTCTATTCCTGAAAGTTTGTTAAAGAAGAGGAAGAAATATGTGAATAGATCTGGAAACTATTAAATGATTTCTGTTCATGCCCTTCCATTTGTAGTGTTGCTGTGTTGCCTGAACACTGCCCTAAAAGACGAATTGTTTTCGCTGGAGTTAGTAATTTATGAAGCCCTTAGTTTGTTCCAAGCAGTGTCTCAGTGCTTTATGTGCACTAACTCAGTCCTCACAAAAACCCTATGTTGTGAGGTTATCCCTATTGAGCAGATAAGAAACCCAATTTGTAAGCTGGTTAGGTGACCTGCCCGCATGGGCCACTAACCACCAATAGCTGGTTATTGGGCAGAGCCGTCTGATTCCAGAGACCTGCTGTGCACCACTCAGTATTCTACCTCTTGTGTCTGGTGATCACTATACCTTGTACTTCTAAACAAAATTAGGGCCTAGACTTCTAAATAGTGAGTTTCAGGTTTTTCTCAGATGTAAGAGGTTAGTTGATGATTATATCAAATGATTGAATTTGTGGTGTGATTGGTTGTAGGAAAAATTTCACTAGCACCCTTTTTCTTAAACTAAATTTGTTTTACTGGCTTCAATATTTTTGTCAGTCATGGTCCAGAGTGGTGATTCCTATTAAATATGAATTTAGATTTTTTTGTTTGTTTGATTTTAAAATATCCCTGGTTTTTCTTTTACGGTAACTTATATTGGGTTTGAAAGAGCCCCCAGTTTTCCTTTAGCATCGTGGCCTCTTATGTTGCTTGAAAGGAACTTTAACATACATAGTCACAAGTCTTATCCAGTGATGAATACCTAACTTGGTTACATCTGTGCAAACAGTGATTAGTTCTAGTGGAAAAACACCAGCTATAAGGGATAGTGCTGTACTTGACCTATTTGAAATGTTGAATTCCATCTGTTTGGGGTACAAACAATACAAGTCTCCTTATGCCAAGTAAAGTCATGGCTATTAATTTTTCTTTAATTTTTCTCAACAAGAATAGAAAATGGAATGTTACATCTGGAATGTAATCGGAAATTCATAGTAGTCCCTTAAGTACTTGTTGACTTGACTTATTGACTTGAAATTCCCTTGACCACTGCCCTCCTCTGTTTCTTGCTATTGAAAAGAATTGGGTAGGTAGCAGCATTTTTCTTCATGTTATTCAGTCCCCACCTGCTGTGTGGTATGTGTATAGTGTGGTGAAGGGAGAGGAAGGGAAGATAGGAATCTATTGGATATCTACTGTGTATTCAGCTCTGTACTAAGTCTAGAAGTATCAAACACTTGAATTTGATTAAACAGTATGAGATCATGTGTAATCTAGGGCAAAGTTGCATGGTAGAGGTTCACCTTTGTGTGTGTGGGGGGCGGGGGGGGCAATGGATTGCTTATTTGGACTCCGTAAATCATTTATTGAGTGAATGAATAAGTAAATGACTGATGGACTATATGACTGCATAAATAGAAGTGCTGAAGGAGCTTATGCATATGTCTTCATTCATTTTATCTCTTACTGCATCCAGTCCTCCTTTTCAAACCTTGACCTTATTTCAGATTTTTAACTCAGCTATATTCCATAATGCTTATTCCTTTTTCTTCAATTCCTCTGAACTCTGGATGATGGTATTAAAACCTTAAGTAGGTTACCTGCCTCCAGACCTACTCCATTCACTTAAACCATTATTCAGATGATAGCTACCATCTGATTCAAGCTTGCGTAGAGCTGTTCACGAGATCCACATGATATTAGTGTAAGGCACTAGATAGTAGCTTTACACTAATATCAAGTCCAAACTTCTTAGCATGTCATGCAAGGCCTGTCTAGGGTAATAATTTAAGATCATGAGCTTTAACTCTTTAACTATCATAAGACTGTAAACTTTTTGAGGATAGGAATGCTACTGAATTGTACCACATGCTTCTGATCTCCTGCTAATTCACCTGATTGCTCAGTGTATATGACTTAATTTTCTTTCAGCTAAAGAAAGAGTTTTAAGTAACTTGCGGAAGCATGAGGCTCCCCAGCCTCCCCTTGTTCTGCACCCAGTGAAGCCTCCTGTGCCAGTTATTTCCTCCGCTGTGCTATTGAGTCAGAAGGACGCCACCCAGCTGGTGTGCACAGACCTGAATCTGTTGCAACAGCAGGCTAGGTAAGACCGTGCAGCCTCAAGGATCATGTTCCCATGCTGGTGGCTTTGACAGTCTGGATGATTTGCTACCTGGAGTGGCTTCCTCGTCAGCATTTTTACCATGAGGATAGTTTGCCCAGCCTGGCCCAGATGGTTCACTTGGTTAACCAAGTTGTGACAAGTCTTATAATTTCACATCAAAATTATGTGGTACTTTCACCAACTATCAATTTCTCGTTTCCTGTGGTCGCATTTCTGAGCATCAGCAGTGCCAGCTAAGATTTTCTTATGCTTCTCATGAAGAGATCTTCTGATATTGGAAAGATGGTGTTGGAAAGGTGCGAAGTGAGAGTTCCTTTCTTTTCTCATTGCTGTACTCTTTACCTCTCCATATTCTTTAAGAAATTGACATAAACATTGATTGAAGTGTGGAAAAGTTATTAAGTATTTTGAGTTCACTTGGTGGATACAAAATGATCAACAATTTAAGGTTTTGATCTAACTTGAGATCTTGTGAGAAGGAGCATATGTGGAGTAAGTCTGTTTCATTAACAGTAAGTGAGCCTCACTTTTACAAATCCTATGTGAATCAGTTTCTTATTGGTATTTTTTTCCTTGGCTGTTTTTGGTCCAGGCATTTGTTGAGTGTGTGTGGAGTGCACATATAAGCACCTGCCCATTAATGTAATGATACATACGGTTAGACCAGTTTTGACACCCCATGTATGCCATTAGCTGCTTTCCTGGTCTTTGACATTTCATTTTGAGTTGCTAATACCTAAGAAGTCATTGGTACTTACAATTAAGGCACCCCTTGGGGATGATTAAGCTAGGATAGAATTCTCATTTGTTCTTGTAGGGTCTGTTGGTATAACATGGATTCTAAATGAAGCTTTGTTTGTGGCTATAAAGTTGTCTCACTTTTCTATAGGCTTTTCTTTCATTTCTTTGCTTTCTCTTTAGCCTCTCTGCCAGGGGAATGATTTGGGTAAGTCTTGGCTCACAACCTTTGGTCCTCTGTTACTATGGTATATGCGTATTTTGCTGCGCTATAATGCTGGCTGTGGGTAACTGGAAGCCTTTATCACTTATCATATAACCTTTCCTAAGACTTTCTTTTACCTCCTGATGATGTTTTTCAGAAACGCAGCTCTTCGGGAATCTCAGCAGGTTGCTCTGGATGGTGAGCTGTTGGACACAATGCCAAAGCAGTATGTGAATCGTGAAGAACAGACCACACTGCATTTGGAGTGCAGAGGCAGCAGTGGTAAGAAATGCCAAGGAGCTGCAGTTGTCACCGTTCAAGTAAGTGTTTACATTTCTTCAGAATTTAGAGAATTTTAATTGAGTCCGTAATGTTGGCATATCACTGAGGAAGATTGAAAGACATATATGGCACACTGTCGGTGTCCCAAACATTTACTAGTTTTGGTGCGTATGAAAACACTCATAGAGTTAATCACATATTTCTGTAGATACCAGATGAGTCCTATAAGACAGATATTCAAATAGGAATTCAAAAAAAATCAGAATCATCGAGAAGATTCCTAGAGAGAGGGGCTTCAACTGATTCCTTTTATTGTTTGTTTGTTTTTTTTGAAATGCAGTCCCCAGGCTGGAGTGCAGTGGCGCGATCTTGGCTCACTGCAACCTCTGCTTCCTGGGTTCAAGTGATTCTCCTGCCCCAGCCTCCCGAGTAGCTGGGATTACAGGCGCATGCCATGAGGCTGGGCTAGTTTTTGTATTTTTAGTAGAGATGGGGTTTCACTACATTGGTTGGGCTGGTCTCAAACTCCTGACCTGGTGATCCGCCCGCCTCCGCCTCCCAAAGTGCTGGGATTACAGGCATGAGCCACCGTGCCTGGCCTCAACTGATTCTTAAAAGACTTTGGTGATGATGCAGTTAGAAGGAATGTGGAAGTGGGGTGGCCCTGATGTCATTTAGGGGTCAGTGGCTAGGTCAGCCTGTTCCAAGTGTTTTGAGGTGCTGGTGGGAATTCACGTTGGAAAGGTTGGTGTGCACCATCATTGGGAGCTCTGGCTGTCTGCTGCACATGGCAGGGAACCCCTGAAGATGAATGTGGGAAGCAAATTAGTCGGGTGGAGCTTGCTGACAGGCAAGAGGAGAGACATGCAACAACGTGACTGAAACTTGAATGGCCTCTCAGAGTTACCTTCTTGCACTGGAATATAGGCAGAATTTGGATCTGCGATATCGTATGGACTTCATGATGGAAGCTTAGCTGAAGTTAGCATGTCATAGCATTTACTCTATGCCAGGCCCTGTCTAAACACTTTAAATAAGTTATTTTATCCTTACAACAACTCTGTGAGGTGGCCATTATCATATTATCTTCTTTTCTCAGGTAAGGAAGTAGAGTCACAGACAAGTTAATTAAGTTGTGCACCTAAAGTGCCATAGCCCGTAAGTGGCAGAGCCAGAAAGGCCCAGACAGTCCGACTCCAGAGCCAGTGCTCTTTTTAAAGTAGAGATGGGGTTTTTTAGTAGAGATGGGATTTTGCCATATTGCCCAGGCTGGGCTGGTCTCAAACTACTGGGCTCAAGCAACCTGCCTATCTCGGACTCCCAAAGTCCTGGCATTGCAGGCCTGAGCCACCGCACCTGGCCAGCCTATGTTCATTAATCACCGCACTGTATTCCTCCTCCGAATGAAGTCAGTATTCCCTAAGCTGAAAGATAAATGCTTGGAGATGAGCACTGCCTATGGTCTAAATCTAAGTCTACACACGAATGATTCTTTTTTGTTAGCTTTTGGAAATTGGAGAAAATTTATTTTATTCTCTCTTGTTTGTCTTTCAGAAATTTCCCTTCATTTTTTGCTAATTTTCATTGTCAGTATTCCAATGTCTCCATCAATTTCCTTGGGAGACTCTTTTCTACAAAATGTCTTCTCTGAAATAATCTTTTGTATGTATTGTATTTTTCATTACTTTCAAAATGTATCTCTGATTTTTCAACATAGTTGTATGTGTCTAAAGTTCAGAAATTTGACCTAAAAGTTAGGATGTGTCCAACTCATTTTCCTGTATATTACTGTAAATATGTGCGACTCCTAAACATTGAGTTATCTTTGGCCAGGTGCTTTATACAGTTAGTTTTCTTTTGGTGTATTTTTTTCCCAGTTACTAATGCTGTTGTAGTAAGACCAAGGTAGAAATATTTAAGAAAAAATCACTTGCTGAAGTAGTAGAACTGGGAGAAAAGTTTGCCAATTTACGGTGGAGTTTGAGTTAGTGAGGAAAAAACTGAAAATGTATCCAGTTTTAATAAAAAAAGGGATGTCTTCACCAATTTGTGTTTTTCTGTATTTTAAAACTACATATCTTTACCAGACTGTTAATTTTATATAGAGAAGAGAATTCTAAAATGCATTTTTATAAGTGACAAGTGAGATAACTATAAAGAAATGTTTTTCCAATTCTGGCTGATGGCTTGCTCTGTGAAGAATTGTAAATATTTACTGCCTCAGCTAAAGAACAGGTCTCTTGCCCTAACCTCCTGTTAGCTCTCTGGGTCTTGCAGTGGAAGATACCACCAGGCAAGCCAGGGAGCTGAAACTCTAAGCCTACCAGTGAATTGTCTTTTCCTTTACAGAAAAAGGGATCATAGTATTATATTATTTGTCTGAACCCTTGAATTGAGATTTTAAACATAATCTTTTGCTTTGTTAATTCTGAAATAAAAAGATACACCTTTTCTAAAATGTCTTCTAGGTGATTTTGATTGGAGGGAGGTCAGAGAAAAGATGATTTATGATAAGGACTGATGTGAACATGGCTTAGATGTTTTTACAAACATACCAAAGTTCTTGTGCTTTCTTTCCTTAAAAAAAAAATTTGGGCTGAGCGTGGTGGCTCACACCTGTAATCCTAGCACTTTGGGAGGTCAAGGTGGGGAAATTGCTTGAGCTCAGGAGTTCAGCAGCCTGGGCAACATGGAGAAACTCTGTCTCTACAAAAAATATTATACAAAAATTAGCCGGGCATGGTGGCGCACACCTGTGGTCCAAGCTACTTGGGTGGCTGAGGCAGGAGGATCACTTAACCACAGGAGGTCAAGGCTGCAGTGAGCTGTGATTGTGCCACTACACTCCAACCTGGGCAACAGAGTGAGACCTTATCTCAAGAAAAGAAAGAAAAATTGGTAATTGCTAATATAGCTTGAAGAAAGAAGGGGGAAGAGTAATGAAGGACAGAGGGAAAAAAGGAGATTTTGCAGAAGCTTAAAGAGTTTGAAAAAATAGCTGTATTTTGTGGGCCTAACCTCATTGGAAATATTTAAGTTTTCTTAAAGCAGGTTTTAATTTTCTGCTGGCCTCACTTGTTTGGTTAGTGCCCTGACTTTTAGCCTCACTTGGGAAGTTCTCCAAGCTTGAGATCCCCCACTGATGGCTCCTAGAAGTTCAGTATCAATAATAGTATCGACTGCAGTCAATGTTTTGCCTGACATGCAGATGTGCCAGGGCAATTAAAAACGTGAAGACAGTGAACAACTTTTATAGGCTGAGACTTAAATAAGCTTGAAAGTTATATAATACTGTCGTTGCTAGTTGAGGCTATCCCAGGCTGTATTTGCCGGTTGATACTTAGAGGACTTGAAGATAAAAATCTGTTTTGTTACGCATTAATGGCAAAGGGCAAGACAGAGGAAAGCTGAAACTACCTGCTATGAAGTTGGAGCATTATCTATGCAAGTTGATTGTTTTGCTCTGATTTTTGGCCAAAGATTATACTTAAATATGAAGCCATCCATTACCCAAATGGATAATTTTGGTTATCGATGACTTTAGTTTTGGAAAAAGAGGTGTTAATGGAGCATAGAAAGGGTGAGTTCTCAGTGTTTGTGACTCATCATGAAACTGTCATTGGGAGAGATTATGCCCTGCAAAAAGTAGATTGTGTTATTTTTATACATAAAACTGTAGCCCTCTATATAGATGTGTCCAGTGACCACCTCATGGCTATGTCCAGTAGTTTTGATTCCTTTTAACATCTTCCTATTGTGATACTGAACTTTATGTAGTCTCATCTCTTCCCTCTGAATCTCTAACCACTTCTCAGTTTCCAGGGTTTCTTCTTCCTCAACTCAAACTCTTAGATTGCTAGTTATCCTGATTCTCTTCTTCATATGACATCATCTTTTGCCTACTGTCTGTGCTGGAGTTGTTAATCTGGGGTCTGTGAATGGTCTTTAGAGAATTGGTGAAGTTCGTGAAAGTGTATGTAAATTTTTTTTCTGGAGAGTTTTTAACTCCAGTAGATCTCAGAATAGTTCGAAAAAGAACAAAAGAACCATTTACTCATATGTTGATAATCCTGTTCTGTTTCTCTAGTCCAGAATTCTCTCTTGAGTTCCAAATCTAGATTTCCGCCTGCCTCATTCTAACCGAATGTCCCACAAATACCTCAAACTCCATATTTCTCAAATTAATCTCATCTTTACCTTCCAAATCTCTTCCTATAATTTCATATAGCTGATCTCCCCAGATAGAAACTTAGGCATCAATATCATCTCTTCCAGTTACTCTACCCTACTTCATTCCCGTATTTTCCGTAGTTGCTTCCATATTGGTTCCGCCTCTGAAATAGCTTTCTGAAGCCTCTGACATTCCCTTCTCTGTGTTTCTGTTGCCATTTCTCCATGGTAGGCATACCTCGCTTCTCCCTTGACCTATTGCATTAATTAGATTTCCTCTCCATATCTCTCTCCCTGCCTAGTCTGTTTTCCATTCTCTCATTACTCATCTTTTGAAACACATCTGATCACATTTCCAGGCTAAAAACCCGTACTTACTTGGCAGTATCAAAAGGAATATGGCCCTTAGCGCCCTTAATAATCTGTTGTTGGTCTTCTTCTAGCAGCATCATTTATCCTGTCCCCCACTTCGCAGACATTTTACTTTTCAGTCATTTAGACTTTCTCCATTTTCTAAACACAACATACACATGAATACCTTTGTTCTTCGCATATGCTGCTTTTGTTCTTCTCCCACCTGTTTCTGACCTCTTTCTGGCTCAGCCTTCAGTACTTAGTTCAGGCCAAACCTCTTCTTGAGGTCTTTGCGGACTCTTCCAGTCAAATTGAGATGTTCTTTCCTTCATTGCAGCTTTTGGCTAAATGCTGTTGCAGTCACTTGCTGTTTTGTCCTGCCAGACTGAACTCTTTGGGAATAGGGTTTCCATCTTTATTTGTTTTTAATATTATTATTATTATTATTATTTTGAGATGGAGTTTTGCTCTTGTCACCCAGGCTGGAGTGCAATGGCATTCACTGCAACCTCTGCCTCCTGAGTTCTAGCAAGTCTCCTGCCTCAGCCTCCCGAGTAGCTGGGATTACAGGCAGGTGTCACCGTGCCCAGCTAATTTTTTTATTTTTAGTGGCGATGAGGTTTCACCATGTTGGCCAGGCTGGTCTTGAACAGCTGACCTCAGGTGATCCACCCATCTTGGCCTCCCAAATTGCTAGGATTACAGGCGTAAGCCACCGTGCCCAGCCTATTTTAATTTTTTTAGTACACCTCTGCTGAAAGGAAGCATCCTTATTTGTAACAAACCACTCATTAGGTTGTGTTACAACCTAATTGTTTTTGTTTTGTGTTATGTGTTATGATTAGTTCTATGTTTTGTGTTATGATTTAGTTCTATGCTGTTACTAGATTTTGAGTTACATAAGGTCAGGGACTTTGTCTTATTCATGTTTATATCATCAGTGCCTCATACAGTCAGTGCTGCAAAATGGATGTGTTTGAAGGAATGAACAGCTCTAGATTTATGCCCTTCATAAGTAAGTTCCCTGATTTTAACTATGTTGGAATTTTGTGGATATTATTTGGCCATGACAGATATCATGGAAATTGGAACTTTTTCTTATTAAAAATTAACAGTTCATTCTTTGATTGTGCTTTACCTTTGCTTTTAAACAGCTTAATACTTTCCGTACTTAAATACTCAACTTAAATACTATACACTGCTTACTGTACGTTTTTACTCTAATATAAATGTCTCCCAAATATTCAGTCTTGGGAAGCAATGAGGATGGTTGCACTGTCTTTCCCAGCCATGTTCACAGTACTTTTGGTCACTTGCTTGGGCACTCCCATGTCCCAGGTATTATGCTAGGTGTTTTGCTTTTATTATCCAACTTAATCTTTTTTTTTTTTTTTTTAGATAGAGTCTCACTCTGTCGCCCAGGCTGGAGTGCAGGGGTGCCGTCTTGGCTCACTGCAACCTCTACCTGCCAGGTTCAAGTGATTCTCTCCGAGTAGCTGGGACTACAGGGGCACACCACCATGCCCAGCTAATTTTTGTATTTTTAGTAGAGATGGACTTTTACCATGTTGACCAGGCTGGTCTTGACCTCCTGACCTCAAGTGATCCGCCCACCTTGGCCTCCCAAAGTGCTGGGATTACAGACGTGAGGCACTGTACCTAGCTTATCCAACTTAATCTTCATAGAATGAGGATGAGTTCAGAGAAACAGCTTCAGAGACACTGTGAGACTTGCCAAAGTCACATAGCTAGTGAGTAGCTCCATCAGGATTCAAGCCTGCATGTGTCTAAATTCAAGACCCCTACTTTTCCCATTCAGTATTGCCAGGTCATTTTGCTTCAGCTGTTTCATACTTGCAGTGTGATTCTGAGTAAGCTGATCATGACAGTTAAATCTCACGTAAATGAACATAGGTACCATTTCATTTTCTCTCTGCGTCTATATAATAGTATTGCCTTCTTTTTTCAGTGATTAGAGAATTTGTGATCTTAACATTCTAGATTAGATCAGTTTTTAAAAATTAGCTTTATGGGAAATGACTTCAGATTTTAAATATAATTTTTAATGACTCCTTTATTAAGAGTTCAAATTATATCATGAAAATATTTTATTCCTTAATAGAATTTTTCTGGGAAAGAATGTCCTGGAAATTTCCAGCTATCTGCAAGCGTTTGAGCTATGTATAGCTTGTTTTGGGTATACAGAGGCAAATATATTTTATGGGAAGTGAAACGTGCTTCTTTCTGTGTTCTCTCTTCCCAGTAGAAGCCTCTAACAATTCATTGATGTTCCTTGGGGAAATGGGGTGATTTATAACTGGATTCCTTTTGATGTACTTTTGTATTGTGGGTATGCTTGCTGGCCCCAGGATTGATTTATTATCATGTGAAAAATTCGGTCATTCCTAGAAATGAATGATGGAAAAGACCCACTGAGGGCCCCACATTATTGTAAAAACTGACTGAAGGACATGCTTTGTCCAACTTTTAAATTTAGACAAGGAAACTTTTAAATTTCTGTGTCCACTTAAAATGACTCAAGTGGAGGGGCTTCTACCATGCTACTTTGTTCTATTGTCTACGACTTCTTGTAATTATGAACTGATAGTCATTCCATTGCTCTCACCTTCACTGCAGTAAAAAAAGAAAACTTTCAACAGTAGTGGGAACAATAAACAAAAATAAGTAGACTAGAAAATAATAATTTGAGGATTTTTTTTTTTTTTTTTTTTTTTTTGTGAGAGAGTCTAAACTTTCCTAAACCAGCTGGTTTTATTTTAGTAGTTTCTACAACATGGAATGGCAAT
>NW_012101909.1:1216167-1216705 GCF_000951045.1 Mandrillus leucophaeus
ATAATTTGAGGATTTTTTTTTTTTTTTTTTTTTTTTTTTTTTTTGGGGGGGGGTAAAATTTTTCCAACACACGGGTTTTTTTTTTTTTTTTTTTTTTTTTTTGGTGAGAGAGTCTAAACTTTCCTAAACCAGCTGGTTTTATTTTAGTAGTTTCTACAACATGGAATGGCAATTGTAAAGTTTGGGTAACAAAGTAAGTTTAGTCCTGTCTCTGCATTTTTCCAACCAAGTGGACTTTGGATCCTTTTCCTTTCCACCTCCCTTCATTCTGTGTCTTCCCTTCTCATCTCAGATTCTCTCTTTTCCTGTTTGGCTGCTTTCTGTCCAGGCCAGCCAGGGGATTCTGTGACACGCGTAGTCCCAGTCTAACTGTATTGGTGACGTATTGAACAAAAAGGCTGACTGCAGATAGTCCTACTTACATTTTAGGATATTAAACATGGGTCTGTTATTTGAAATATTTCAAATTTAATTCAGATACCTGTATTGATTTATTATCTAGCTAAATGCAAGTAATTTCTTTTTTTTTTTTTTTTTT
>NW_012101909.1:1216755-1217730 GCF_000951045.1 Mandrillus leucophaeus
CTGAATGGTATTACCTAGGTTTTCTTCTAGGGTTTTTATGGTTTTAGGTCTAACGTTTAAGTCTGTAATCCATCTTGAATTAATTTTCGTATAAAGAGTAAGGAAAGAAGAAGTTTTGTAAAGATTTTTAATACAACATTGGTGAGTTTTACACAAGGAAGTTACTGTTGTCACAGTCATAAAAAATAGGTGCTCAGTATATTGTCAGATTTATGCTGTGCTGGGGTTCTGGGTAAGTAAAACAAATAGGAAGGACCTTTGCCCTTCAGGAACTTTTTTTTTTTTTTTTTTTTTTGAGACGGAGTCCCATGCTGTCGCCCTGGAGTGCAGTGGCGTGATGTCAGCTCACTGGAACCTCTGCCTCCTAGATTCAAGCAATTCTCCTGCCTCAGCCTCCTGAGTAGTTGGGATTACAGGTGCCTGCCACCACACCCGGCTAATTTTTGTATTTTTAGTAGAGACGGGGTTTCACCATGTTGGCCAGGCTTGTCTCAAACTCCTGACCTCAAGTGATCCACCTGTTTCGGCCTCCCAAAGTGCTGGGATTACAGGCGTGAACAACCATGCCCAGCTGCTCTTCAGGAACTGTTATACAGAATTTATGATAATAACCCTGGGCGTCATATGTGACCTAAGAGCCTCAGGTAATAAGTTTGTGAGTTAAGTATTTACATTATTTATAAAGGATACGTTTAATCATTGCAGCAATGGCTGAAGACTGGGTTTGGGCAGGTGCATGTAAAGGAAAAATGTAGACCCTACTGCTCCCCCATGTGATTGGGGAAGAATGTAGAATTTGGAACTCTTGCCTTCTAAATGGAAGTCTTGCCTTCTAAATGTTCTGGTCTCTTCAGTCCAGACTTCCTGGCCTGCATTTCTTTTTTTTTTTTTTTTTTTTGAGACGGAGTCTCACTCTGTCACCCAGGCCGGAGTACAGTGGTGCATTGTCTTGTCTTCAGTTTTTTAGGATGTGCG
>NW_012101909.1:1217825-1229668 GCF_000951045.1 Mandrillus leucophaeus
AGTAGAGACAGGGTTTCACCGTGGTCTCGATCTCCTGACCTTGTGATCCGCCCGCCTCAGCCTCCCAAAGTGCTGGGATTACAGGCGTGAGCCACTGCGCCTGGCCCCTGGCCTGCATTTCAAAGCCTCCCTAAGAGGGCTCTCTCAGCTCCCCAGTCTGAGTTTACTGCACCCTGCAACCCTGGCTGGGCTCCTCCTTCCTGTCTCTCTGTCCCACATCCCCCACAGCTGTCATGTCAGTTCTGTGTTTGTGTTGCAATCTGGGCCCAGGATGTCTTCTCTTTTCTTCTGCCTCTATCCACATCCAAAAAATGACGTTAAAGTTGCATAAACAAACCAGTTATGTATGTCACTATCAGTCAGAGAAAGGGTTTGTTGATGGCTTCTCAAATAAGAAAGGCTAATCTTAAAAAAGGATAGTCTTTTGAGTTGAAAAAAATTTAGTTTTTTTTTTTTAAGGAAGCTCAATAAATTCTCCTTTTCACACCTTTACTGAAAACCAATAAAAATTTCATAAAAGACCAGCTTCTAGGAACCTAATTGATGAATTTAGGAATTAGCCAATTGCTGTTTCCTTGGCATGCAGTTGGTTTGGGCATTTCCCCATATATTATCTTATTTTGTTGTTTGTTTTATGATTATATTTTCTTCCTTTCCAAATGACATTTGTGAGCAGCATCTGTGTCATCTTTTTTTAATGCTAGGCACACGTGTGTATGCAGCCCGAATGTTTGGAGTTGTGTTTTGTGTGTTGGATTGAGAGCACACAGAAGGGCTATGGCTGGGGAGCCATGATCAGCAGAGGAGGGCTTCCTGTGCTTCAAGGAAAGCCTCAGTGGTAGAAGACATGCAGTCTGTTTTTGATGAGGGCTTCAGGGGTTGAAACATAAGTGAAATAGTATCCTACAAAAGGCTTTGACCTATTGATAAATTAATTCAAGATCTTATCAGTTTATAAGGCAGTCATATAAAGAGATACAAAGTTTGGTATTTTTATAAGACACTAATTCTATTTAATTTAAGCTTGAGTCTTCATGGAAAACCTGAGATTCTTTACAGGCATGAGCCACTGTGCCCAGCCTTGAAAACCTGAGATTCTTGAACAGTGTTTTGACAAAGTTTTTTGATCACCTTGAAGTTCAACTGAGAGTTTTAAGTTAAATTATAATATTAGTTGTAATAATATTCTCTTTGTCATATGCCTATTGTGTTTGTAATAAAATAGCTATTCTAGAAACATGGGGGGGAAATGTCTCTTGATAACTTTAATTTTTGTTAGTTTGAAGGCATGCATAAGAATGAAGCCATAAGCCAACAGCTTCATGTTTTACGGAAAGAAGTGAAGCAGTTGCAAGCAGAAGCTGCTAAACCACCATCACTTAATATTGTGGAAGCTGCTGTACATGCAGAAAACTTGATCACGTAAGTTTTATGGGCATTATAATTTGAAATACTGTTTTGTTATCATGAATAGTAATCATACATGCTACTATACCACCACCACCCCTGTAGCACCCACAGATTAATTTAGTACGGACATCAGCAAACTATGGCCTTTGAATTAAATCTGGCCTGCTACTTATTTTTATAAATAAAGTTTTATTGGAACACAGCCATCCCCATTTATTTATAATTTCTGTGGCTTTTATGCTGCAACAGCAGGATTGAGTGGTTGTAACAGAGATATAAAGCAGAAAATATTAACTATCTGGCCCTATATAGAAAAAATTTGCTGACCCCTGAATTGTGACATGATACAGTGCATTGAAATTAAGTTGAGGAGAGATTTAGTGCTTATGTTTTATATCAAAGTCACATTTACCCAGTCAACTCAGATGACTGAACAAAGTTCATAGCACAATTATTTAGAGGAATCAGGGCTCTCAAGTGTGGTTGTGAACTTGCATTTGACCATTGTGGTTTTCTTTTGGCTTTCGTTGTGGCTTACTCTTACTGTCCTCTTTCTTTCCAAAGCCACCACGACATGACTTGGGAGGTGGCCTTGACTCTGCCCTTACTTTAAGGTGACTGACTCCACATTCTAGTTCCAGCAGCTGATCCCCTCAGTAGAGTAGGATGGTGTATGGAGGGGAGCACTGAGTCCTTTTGTGTGTTGGGCTGGGGCACCTGGGAAGGAGAAGGAGACCAGGCAAACAAGAAGTTGATGTTTCTTTTACTGGGAAAGGGACACAAAAAGGTGTGAGAATTGGAAGGGATATCTTTATTCTAGGGTCTTATTCTATACAGAAATCTTTATCTCAACTTTAGTCAGTGTTTTGGATTTTAAAATGTAGAGAAGTCAGGGTTTTGTGTTTAAAAAAATTATATAAAGATTATATAAAAAGTTAAATAACAAATTATGAATTACATGCAAACTATGAACATTTTTAATAAGGATGAGAATGTTCATTAGTCCTTATAGCTGATTTTTTTTCCCTAGGAGAATATGAAATCATTACTAAGTATTGGAAATTGGCCAGATGCAGTGGCTCATGCCTGTAATCCCAGCACTTTGGGAGGCCAAAGCGGGTGAATCACTTGAGGTCAGGAGTTTGACACAAGCCTGGCCAACATGGTGAAACCCCGTCTCTACTAAAAATACAAAATTGGCTGGGTGCAGTCGCTCATGCCTGTAATCCCAGCACTTTGGGAGGCTGAGGCGGGCAGATCACTTGAGGTCAGGAGTTCAAGACCAGCCTGGCCAACATGGCGAAACCCCATCTCTACAAAAATACAAAAAAATTAGCCAGGCATGATGGCGGGTTCCTGTAATCCCAGCTCCTTGGGAGGCTGAGGTGTTAGAATTGCTTGAACCCAGGAAGTGGATGTTGCAGTGAGCTGAGATTGTGCCGTTGCACTCCAGCCTGGGCGACAGAGTGAGACTCAGTCAAAAATAAATAAATTAATAAATAATAAAAGAAAATAAATAAAAGAAAACAAAAATACAAAAATTAGCCAGGTGTGGTGGCGTGTGCCTGTGATCCCAGCTACGCAGGAGAATCACTCGAACCCAGGAGGCAGAGGTTGCAGTGAGCCATGATCACGCCACTGCATTCCAGCCTGGACGACAGCATGAGACTCTGTCTCCAAAAAAAAAAAAAAGAAAGAAAAAGAAAAAGAAAAAATCAGTTGTCAATAAAATTGGAAGATAATATATTTACTCCATGAAATATTTTTAAAGTGACATTTTCGTGGGTGCTCTGAGGATTCTTAAGAATATTGCCTGAGAAACGTAGGGTGTCAAAGAAGGCCTTGTGAGTATGGAATCTTTTACTGTAGACCGCAGTCTTACCCACATTTTCCCACAGGGCCTTAGTGAATGCCTACAAGTTGCAGCCTACACCTGGGATTCAGAAAGTTGGCATTAGCCTTTTCTTTACTATTGTGGATTATGTCAGCGATGAGACGCAGCGTCATCCCCCAACAAGGCAGTTCTTTACTTCATGCATTGAGATCTTGGGACAGGTAAGGCTATTTGTACCTTTTGCCTTGATCAGATAATGAGTCTCTGCAGTGTCTTCATTAGAGATAGTCAGCATTGACTTCAGACTTACATTACAGGTTCAGAGTCTTACCCAAGTCAGAAGCCTCTTGGAGTTGTAGGCTTCTCAAGATATGATTAGAACTGTTGGTATAGAATTTTGCTTCTCATACAAGGGAGATTAAATTATTCGTATTTGAAAGTCTAGGGAGACATCAGAATTTGTCATATATCTTTGGTGTTCTTAACAATAACATTACTAAAGCTCTTCATTGTTTATAAAAATACTTTCCAGTTTGTTTATTTCATCCTCATGGGGAATCTGTGTGATTGAGATTCCCATCTTAAAGATGAGAAAACTAGGTTCTAGAAGATTAAGTGACTGGCCTAAAGAATTCAGTTGGTGAGTGTGGAGCTGAGACTGAATCCCAGGGCTTCTGACAACACTCAGTGCTTGCCCCACCTCCCCACTGCTGTGTCCTGGTTGCTAGCCTTGGTCAACATTTATTTGTTTATTTATTTATTTGGCTTACAATTACATAGATGGATATTTAACAAGGGCAAGGGTAATCATGCAGATTTATGAAATGTTTCATAAAAGAAAGGAAAATCTCTTGTTTGAATTATATAAACACTAATTAACCATGTACTGTCACCCAAATTCAACTGAATGAGTACTTATTTATTGGATGTTTATAAGGAAGTAATGCTGAACAGGTATTATCATCGATTTTTTTGTAGGAAGTTTTTTATCCTGATCATAAAATTAATGTGTGCTGGCCGGGCACAGTGGCTCACACTTGTAATCCCAGCACTTTGAGAGGCCGAGGCAGGCAGATCACCTGAGGTTGGGAGTTCGAGACCAGCCTGACCAACATGGAGAAACCCTGCCTCTACTAAAAATACAAAATTAACTGGGTGTGGTGGTGCATGCCTATAATCCCAGCTATTCAGGGGACTGAGGCAGGAGAATCTCTTGAACCCAGAAGGCGGAGGTTGCAGTGAGCCAAGATCATGCTGTTGCACTCCAGCCTGGGCAACGAGCAAAACTCCATCTCAAGAAAAAAAAATTAATGTGTGCTTATTATAAGCAATGCAGACAGTATAGAAAGTATGAAGAAGAAAAATTTCCTACAATCCTACCTACCTGGAGATACTGATTGCATAGTTAACATTTCATTATAGTTTGTCTTGTATATGTGTTTCTATTTGTAAACATGATATTTCATTTCTACATATATAGAGATATATAGATATAGATAGGCACTTAAAATGGGCTTATGCTATTTTGTAACCTCTTTTTTCATTTAAACACATCTTTTAGACATTATTTCATGTTAATAAATTCAGACTTATATCATGACGTTGCATGTCTGTAGTGTTCCTTGATACAGATTTATTACAGTGTGTTGAGCTAGTGTTTGATGGACAGATATTTAGGTAGATTGTTTTGCTAGAATAAGACTGAGGTAAATATTCTTGTATGTCTTTGTGAACTTGTCAGACTATTTTCTTTAGGATAATTTCTTAGAAGTATGATTGCTGTGTCAAAGGAATTTGATACACATTGTATATTTGACGTTTTACATCATACTTGATATAGTTACACTGCCTTCCCTGGGAAGTTTGCACCTATTTATGCTATCATTGCACTGTTTGAGTTTGTTATTCTTCGTACCATAACCAACATTAGGAATTCTCCTTCTTTTTAAGTTTTGCTAATCTGATAAGGGAGTGGTATTTCATTATTATTTTAATTTGTTCTTCTTTAAGTAATTGTTAAGTTATATGCCTTTTCATATGTTTATTGGCCATTTATATATACTTTTGTGAATTGCTGATTATGGTCCTTTGTACATTTTCTGTTGGAGTTTCTTGTTTTTTGATTGCTTTGAAAGAGCTCCTCACACTATTAACCTGGCATCTGGAATGTGTTATAAATACATTTTTTTAGTTTGTCATTTTTTTCTTTAATTTTATGATTATTTTTTATCTTATAGAAGTTAAAATTTTAATATATTCGAGCCTATCAGTCTTCTTCTTTTATTATTTTTGCCTTTGGTCAACCATATGAAAGCCTTCCTGCCGGTGAAATTGTTTCAATTTTTGCTTATATTCTAGTACTTTTTAATATTAGAACCAAGTTAAAACAAGATGATGTCATCTTGATTATATATTATTATGAAAGTTGGTTTTGAGAGGTATTAAATACACCTCTCAATAAAATCTATAACCTGGAAGTTTTGTTTTCCTGACGTAATGCAGCACCACGTTGGGGACATTGCACGTTTGTGGATTCAAAGTACCGCAATATTTTAATCTCTTAAAAATCTTGTAGTACGGTTAACTCATTTTATTTTATTTTATTTTATTTTATTTTATTTTATTTTATTTATTTTATTTTATTTTTTATTGAGATGGAGTCTGGCTCTGGAGTCGCCCAGGCTGGAGTGTGATGGCACGATGTCAGCTCACTGCAACCACCACCTCCCAGGTTCAAGCAATTCTCCTGCCTCAGCCCCCCAAGTAGCTGGGATTACAGGTGCCCACCACCACACCTGGCTAATTTTTGTAGTTTTAGTAGAGATGGGGTTTCACTATGTTGGTCAGGCTGGTCTGGAGCTCCTGCCCTCAGGTGATCCACCCGCCTCAGCCTCCCAAAGTGTTGGGATTACAGGCATGAGCCACTGCACCCGCCCTAACTCAGCATTTTCTATATGTGGCTTGTCCAAATCAGATTTATGGATTCTTCAGAATTTCTAATATTACCGACATTGGAAGCAATAGGCTTATCTATGTTGATTTTAGCTGTCTTTTGATTGTTTCAGACTTTCATTTAGAAAAAAATTCAATTCACCTTATTTGGTGCCCCTTAAAAATTTGCTTGCTTAAATAAAGGTTGTAAGGGAAGAATCTGGTGACATTTTTCCTTTTTATTTTTCCAAGGTGTTTATCAGTGGCACTACATCAGAGTGCAGAAAAGTACTTGAGACCATTCTGAAGAACAGCAGGCTCTGCTCCCTGCTGTCTCCTTTCTTTACTCCCAATGCTGCGCCCGCAGAGTTCATACAGCTGTATGAGAAAGTGGTCAAGTTTCTAAGTGAGGACAACAGTGATATGATTTTCATGCTGCTAACCAAGGTAAGATGTAATTCCATCCTCACCATATTGTTGAAACATAGCAATGATTGTCGCTTCCTACTCCACAGAAATAAAAGGACCTCTAAGTTTTGTTTCCAGGTACAGCAGAGGCTGAGAGGCCTTTTTCACAGTTTGCATAAGCTTCAAGCAGTCTGACCCCACAGCTGCTTCTTAGCGGGGTGGAGCGTTGGTTGTGTTATATAGCAGTGGTCTCCAACCTTTTTGGCACCAGGGACCTATTTTATGGAATACAGTTTTTCCAGGGACTGGAGTAGGGGGGATGGTTTTGGGATGAAACGGTTCCACCTCAGATCATCAGGCATTAGATGGAGCGTGCAACCTATATCCTTCACATGCACAGGTCACAATAGAGTTCGTGCTTCTATGAGGATCTAATGCCATGGCTCATCTGACAGGAGGTGGGGCTTGGGGACCCCTGTTGTATAGGGTAGTCTTATTCCACTTAGTGTAAAGAGGACCTAATTCCCATCCCTTTGTAAAACTTAATATAGTTTTGAAAATATTCATATTAGTTTAGTATATTCTTTTTTAAAATTTATCTTGAATTTATGCCTAAATTGTGTTTGACAAAAGTTTGATTAGTCTCATATCTAGAATAAGCTGGATCTAAGCAAATTGCCTTTGATCGCATTCTGAATATTAACTCTGTTAATATTATTAGATTTCATATTAATATATAACATTAGAATATTAACTTTTAGACCTAGGTAATGAGTTTACTTAACCAGTTGAGAATTTCAGAGTCTTAACTACTTTACCTCCACTTGTATTTCTCTTACATCTATGAATCAACAAAACCTTGGCAGTTTTGGTCAGGTACGGTGGCTCATGTGTGTAATCCCAGCACTTTGGGAGGCCAAGGCATGAAGATTGCTTGAGTGTAGGAGTTTGAGACCAGTCTTGCCAAAACAGAGACCCTGTCTCTACAAAAAAAACAAAAACAAAAACAAAAAACCCAAGTTAGTGGTACTCCCAGCTACTTGGGAGGCTGAGGTGGGAGAATTGCTTATGCCCTGGAGGTTGAGGCTGCAGTGAGCGGTGACTGCACCACTGCACTCCAGCCTGGGTGATGGAGTGAGATCTGTTGTGAAAAAAAAAAGACAAAAAACCTTGACAATTTTAGGGCCTAGAGATTGATCTCAGCCTATAATGGAGGAGAACATGTTTTATAGTTTGGGATTTGGGAAGGGAATATCAACAGTCTGAATTTTATTAACTGAGACAGGTAACTGATGCAGACCCAGAAACAAGGCTGTTAAATTGAGACAGTTTCATAAAGTGGCTGCTCATTTGTGGCATTGTCACCAGTGAAGGAGAGCTACGAAGTTCTGATCCAGGTCTTGGAGAGGAAACTTATTATAAGACAGAAATATATGAGTCTCTGAGGAACAGTATAAAATTATAAGCCAATAATGAATCATCAGTAAGATTTTTAAATTGCAAGAAAAGCACACAGAGCTAAGAAAACTGCCTCTGAGATTCTAGATAGTAACATAGAAATAGATGCATAATGGCACCAATTAGTGAACTACTTTTTTTTTTTTTTTTTTGAGACGGAGTTTTGCTTTTGTTGCCCAGGCTGGAGTGCAATGGCGCGATCTCGGCTCACTGCAACCTCCGCTTCCCAGGTTCAAGCAATTCTCCTGTCTTAGCCTCCTGAATAGCCAGGATTACAGGCATGCACCACCATGCCTGGCTAATTTTGTGTTTTTGGTAGAGACGAGGTTTCTCCATGTTGGTCAGGCTGGTCTTGATCTCCTGATATCAGGTGATCTGCCTGCCTCAGCCTCCCAAAGTGCTGGGATTATAGGTGTGAGCCACCGCACCTGGCTCAATTAATGAACTTTTTGTATTCTTTTATGTACTTCTTTTTTTATTATTTATTTATTTATTTTGCAATTAGCTTCCTCTGGTTGAATCTTTTATGTACCTGTTTATACATTTTAGTTTCAATTTTTATAAAATGCTGGGTAATTTTTGGCCTTTAAACTAAATTTACACAGATTTCTCTCCTCTTAAACTATTTTTCTAGTGTAAATAAAATGACTTTTTGTTTCTTTTTCTTTTTAGTTCGATCTTAAACAATGGTTAAGCACCACTAAACCTCCTCTGTCTGATCGTACCAGGCTTCTGGAGTCCATTCACTTGGCACTTACTGCCTGGGGCCTTGAACCAGATGAGGATATTTTGATGCCATTTAATCTTTTCTGTAAGCACTGGACTTATCTTCTTCTCTACCAGTTTCCTGACCAGTACAGTGACATTCTCAGGCTGCTGATGCAAAGTAAGTGTCTTCATTTAATTGTAACTAACTAGATCTTAGTGAATATTCAATATCACATTTTTTCATTTTGCAGATGTCATTCAAAGGTATGAAAGTAATACCAGTATAGGAGTTTAGAATCACTGATTGTCATCTAAAGGGCTTGATGAACAAGGCCCAAAAAATTGTTACTGTAAATATGGCCAGTTATTGTTCTAAAGGTGAGAATGGGCTCTAATTTGGGCAAGGCAGCACCTAGAATTTGGTGGAGTCCACAGTCATGTAACTACTTCTTTGCCTTGACTTTTCAGCTGTCTTGAAGTGGGGTGGGGAAGGACCAGGTTACTCTGCAGTTGACAGATCTGGCAAAGCAGGGAGCTTGTGCCTTATGACATTTTGGGAGTTTTTCCTTTCTAATTTTTTTACTCTTGTTTTTTGCAAATTAATTTTATCCATATATAATGATAGACTTTATTTATATTTACTAAGGGAAAGAGCAGCATTACAATCTCCACATTCCTGCCACTTCTGTTGTCCTCTTCTTACAATTTTCCATGGCAGTTTTAGAGCTTAGAGGAGAAATAAATAGGGTAGGCTTTTTTATTTTTGGAGTTTTACTAGGCAGTAATTTTATTAAAATTTGATAAATGAGATAGTATTTACTTTTTTCATGCAAACTTCATACCATTTATATTTGTAGTAGAAAAAGAAATTTTGCTTTATACCAAATTTTTGTGTTACATAATAGAAATTGTTTGATGGATAAGTTAATGATCCAGTGTATTGGGTTACCCAAAGGGCCCTGAAATGTGTAGTCTCTCATTTTCAGAACACTTCAAGCTTTCATTGTTTCCTACAGAGGCAGGTTGCAGGGTGGGTGGAGAATGTTGGAAGGGAAATTCATTTCTACAAATTTCAATGAATATGTGCATAGCTAATTTTTGCTCTAAGCTTTTAAAGTTTGATATAGTGTGTGTTGTGGATTTTTCCCTGAAATCTTTTAAAGAGATTGTAAACCATTTATACTAGACCACTATTGACTTGAATTTAGTAGGAAATTTATTCTTACCAAGATAAGTAATTCGGACTTAAGAATAACAATACGATACCTCTCAGATGTCATGAGCTGCTGCCTCCTGGTTTCTTTCTCCTCCCTGGCTACCATGTTGATGTTGCCTTGGGAGCATCCTTTGCTCTTCTACTGCATTCATTCCCTCTGGATGAGCCCATTGTTTTCCCTGATGTCACTGCCGTCTTCTAGGCATGTGTGATTTCTACAGTGCTAGCTTAATTTCGGGGCGCTGTCCTAAGATCCAGACCCCAGTGGCCACTGGGCACAGACTGGTCACTGTCCCCCAGGTACCTCACACTGGACATAATGCAGCTGGTCTCACCATCATTCTCCTCAGACCTGCTCCGTGAACCTGTTATCTTACTTGATTCTCATGTTCACTCTGGATGGAAAGTACTTTAGGAGATATTACTCCTGTCCTGTGGGATGCGAAATTATTAAGTACCAGAATTGGAACTAGTTCAGAATACGGGCTGCTGGACTTGCCCAGCTCTTCCATGCTGCCTCTGAGTCTTGGTTTTGGGGAATTTGGGGGCTGGTAGGAGACCCCTTCCGGAGAGCCCACGCCCTGAGTTGCCTTCAGCACGTAGTCTCCATTGTCCTGTCACTGTTGTTTCTGTCACACTCATAGATAGCTGTGGTCCCTCAGCCAGGAGAGGGGCACTGGCACCATTCCCCAGCCGCCAGGGTCGGAGGGTCAGGTCTCCCACCCCTCTGAGTGTAGCTTCAGCAGCGCTTACTCCCAGCAGCGTCACCAGGAACCAGGAAAACCCTATGTGCGGGCAGCCAGTTCTTCTCTTAGGTTCTCTTTACTTGGGCCTCCTCACTCCAGATACCCCTGTGAGTTTGTTTTGGATTTTGGTTTAATTTCTATTACTTTGTAAGGTACTGGTATTCTTTGTTACAAGTTAAAACATTTCTTTTGGGAAAGCCGCTGACTTGCTCTTCCTGTCCCTGCTGGCAGGCTCCGCGGAGCAGCTGCTGAGCCCCGAGTGTTGGAAAGCGACTCTGAGAGCCCTGGGCTGCTGCGCCCCCAGCTGCCAGCAGGGGGCAGCGTCCGCCGAGGGCGCCGTGCTTCCCAGCTCTTCCGATGCTCTCTTGTCAGACAAGCAGGTGTGTAGCTTTTGGTCTCTGACGTGTTTGTGCATTTCTTTTTTATTTCTCTTGCTATTTATTTTTTAAACAGTTGGAAAACTTTTGTGCGTTATTTTTAAGAGCCATGTGTTTTTCTTGTTAAGTGCTTTGCTTCCCTCATGTCCCCTTTGTCCAGGTGGCTCACTCCATTCCCCTGAGTCTAATTCTTGCCCATGTGTCTGAGACAAGGGCAGGCACTCCCCTGTAGACCTTTCCTGCCCACCCTAGCCCATTGGCCTCCACCCTGAGACCACTGCTCGGGTTTCTATGATGCGGTGTCCCATGGAGTTCTCGGTTTTATCCATTCTGTTTGATATGGGTTTGCATGAGAATTTATTTGAAATAATGGTTCCACTGCTTTAGAAAAGGTTTGATTGAAACCCATTGTTGGCCGGGTGTGGTGGCTCATGCCTGTAACCCCAGCACTTTGGGAGGCCAAGGTGGGAGGATCACTTGAGGCCAAGGATTCAAGACCAGCCTGAGAAACATGGTGAAACCGTGTCTCTGCTAAAGAATACAAAAATGAGCTGGGCATGGTCAGGAGGCTGAGGCAGGAGAATCGCTTGAACCCAGGAGGCAGAGGTTGTGTTGAGCCAAGATCATGCCCCTGCACTCCAGTCTAGGTGACAGAGCGAGACTCCACCTCAAAAAAAAAAAAAAAAAAAAAAAAAAACAAACAACCACACCTCAAAAAAAAAAAAAAAAAAAAAAAAAAGAAACCCATGGATTTA
>NW_012101909.1:1229718-1232341 GCF_000951045.1 Mandrillus leucophaeus
CAGGAGGCAGAGGTTGTGTTGAGCCAAGATCATGCCCCTGCACTCCAGTCTAGGTGACAGAGCGAGACTCCACCTCAAAAAAAAAAAAAAAAAAAAAAGAAACCCATGGATTTATTTCTCATATGCTTTATATTTTTGCAACTCTCTTATAAAGTCAAAGACCTACTACATACACTCTCATCACAATGTGTCGTAACACTTTACTAAAAGTACACATTTAGTAAGCGTTTTTTGACTAGTTGTCTCTTCCAGGTAATGGAGACTATACAGTGGCTTTCAGACTTTTTCTATAAGCTTCGGTTATCCAAGATGGACTTTAAAAGCTTTGGTTTATTCTCAAAATGGAGTCCTTATATGGCTGATGTGAAGACATTCTTGGGCTACCTTGTGAAAAGGCTGTTTGACTCGGAAATGGCCTGTTTGGCCCAAGACCCAACTGCCAGCAGGAAAACAGGTACTTTTAGTGCAATGTGGAGCTAGGTGTTTGGACTTTCCATTAAGAGAGATTTAAATAGGCACATTAAGAGGTTTATATTGAGTGTCAAGGAGAAAAAGTAGAAATATATAGAACAGGCATGAGCCCATGTATGTGTCATATATGTGTCATGATATATGAATGGATATATTCATTACATAGTGAATGTAGAGTGCTTGCTATGGCTTGTCTCTGCCCCTCCTTTGCAGGGTGGGGTACAAAGAGATAGGTTTCAGTTTCCTACCTTTTCTGTCATTTGTTTTTCTAAGGAAAGGGTTCTGAATATTTATACATTTATCATTTTTAAAAGTATGTTATAAAATTATCCATGATATTATATTGTAATACAAATTCTTCAATTCGGAGAAATTCCAATGTAGCCAATGAAAACATAAACATACTTAGTTATACTAAGCCTGTTGTTTGTATATTAACATAGGTTTATGAGTCTACAGATAATAAGCGGTAGATTTTTCTGTATAATGTGAGCAGTGATATTGACAAATGACAAATGATGACCTTGTTTGTTTTTTTGTCTCTAAAACTTTTTAGTGCTGAAATGCCTACATTCAGTAATCATTCAGCTCTTTAAGCCATGGATCCTGGTTTTAGAGGACAATGAAAGGTAAATAGGTTTTCAGATACTCAAATTCCTTTGATATTTGTAGACTTAAAATTCTGAATGGTATTCGGTAGAAGTGATGAGTTCACAGATTTAATTTTTTAGTGTAAGGCCATATTTAAATTTAGAAAAGGCTTCTTTTCAAAACTTAAGACCTTTTCTATTTATGGAATTGCTAGTCTGGGTCATCAGAGATATTATCTTGATATTAATTTTGGAACAAAACTGGGCATTCATTTCCAGTTTTCCACAATAAACAGGTTGAACAAACTTTAGTGTTTAATTTCAGAAAAACAGATGCTGTTCTCCTGAGGGTTCTCTTAGATTTTTATGAGACTGATTTTTCTCTACTGTATCAGTTGTGTTTTGGAACTAAGTTGGCTATAAAATTATTGGGTGGGAATTACCTTTAATTCTGGAACTCTGCAATTAAAGCATTATTTCACAAGCATTTGCAATACGTAGAGGTAGACAGCTGTCCAAATTCAGTGAGTTGCCTTCTGAGTCTTTTTTTTCCCTGAAAGTATACAAGCAGAAGCTAGTTGAACTTGTCAGGGTTTTATAGAAATTACGACAGTGGTAAACATCACATTATAGGAGGTATTTTCAAAAACTTGAACTTGATTCTGAGACTCAGAGAACATGAATGTCATACTCAAGTCTCATAACTGGTTGGTTAGTGCCGAAGCTGGGACTAGAGCTCAGGTCTTAGACTTCTGTTTCTAGACTCTTTGCATTAACCCATGTTGCTTTACGAGACACTTAAGGAAAGTGTAAAAGGTTCTGAATGTTTGCTTTTGCTAGAGGGCTATCTGAATAATCTGCAAGCTTCAAGATTTTATAGTGACTGTATATATAGACTGCTTACCATAATGTTGGCTGCTTGTTTATTTCCAGTAAGAATTAATGGAACTTATTTGGATATTGAGTTTTCTAGGCCAGATTCAGAAAATAATTTTTTTTTTTTTTTTTAAAGACGGAGTCTCACTCTGTTGCTCAGGCTGGAGTGCAGTGACATGATCTTGCCTCAGTGCAACCTGTGCTTCCCAGGTTCAAGCAATTCTCCTGCGTCAGCCCCCTGAGTAGCTGGGATTACAAATGTGCGCTACCATGCCCAGCTAAATTTTTTTTTTTTTTTTTGTATTTTTAGTAGAGACAGTGTTTTGTTATGTTGACCAGGATGGTCTTGAACTCCTGACCTTAAGCAATCTGCCCACTTCTGCCTCCCAAAGTGCTGGGATTATAGGCAGGAGCTACTGTGCCTGGTCAATTAAAATTTTCGTATAAAGAATTTCTTTGGGCCAGGCGTGGTGGCTCACGCCTGTAATTTCAGTACTTTGGGAAGCCAAGGCAGGTGTATCACTTGAGGTCAGAAGTTTGAGACAAGTGTGGCCAACATGGTAAAACCCTGTCTCTACTAAAAATACAAAAAAAGCTGGGCATGGTGGTCGGCCCCTGCAACCCCTTACTCGGGAGGCTGATGCAGAAGAGTTCCTTTAACACCGGAGGTGAAGATTGCCATGACA
>NW_012101909.1:1232391-1247280 GCF_000951045.1 Mandrillus leucophaeus
GGAGGTGAAGATTGCCATGACACGAGATTGCACCACTGCACTCCAGCCTGGGTGGCAGAGACACTCTCTTCCTTAAAAAAAAAAAAAAAAAAAAATTTCTTTTGTCGTTTTCTATTTGTTAATTTTTGGCCGTCTCTTTGTTATGTGAATTTGATTTTTTTTTTTTTTTTTTTTTTAATGCTTTGAGTAGAGAAAACTGTTGAAGCTGCCTTAGGGTGTTTTTCTACAGCATTTGAAATGTAATAACCAAATATCAAAGGGTCTAAATTAGATGTAAAAAGATGTTAATTTAAGGGTTATTTGTATAGCACATTTTAGAAATATAATTGCATTGGAATAAAGGGGTAGGAAGGAGAGGAAAGAAAATTATATGGCTGGTGTTACAAGCTACAGTTTGCCTGCAGGTATTTACAGCCTTTGAAGTATTCTAAATGTATGTCAGGCCTACATAATGGACAGGCTTCCAGGACTTAGGCCAGCTCCAGACACTGACACTTACAGTAATTTAATCATGGTTGCATTCCTAAGTGTGTGTTTCTTTTCTTTAAAGCAGCCAACAGCGCCATTACCCCTGGCTAGAGAGTGATACTGTGGTGGCCTCAAGCATTGTGCAGCTGTTCACTGACTGTATTGACTCACTGCATGAGAGTTTTAAAGGTAGGAAGATGTCAGGCTGTCTCTGCTTAGTTTTCATTTTTCCCTAAGTCATTCAGTCAGTCTTTTCTTTCTACTTTTCTCTACTGAATTTTTATTTAATAGGCAGTTATCTGTGACTGAAGAAAGGTCACTGATACAATTATTTAGTATTAAGTGTGTAATCGCTGCTTCTTCTTTTTTTTTTTTTTTTCCTTTTGGAGATGGAGTCTCGCTCTGTCGCCCACGCTGGAGTGCAGTGGCGCGATCTGAGCTCACTGCAGCCTCTGCCTCCCAGATTCAAGCAATTCTCCTGCCTCAGCCTCCCGAGTAGCTGGGACTACAGGTGCATGCTGCCACACCTGGCTAATTTTTTTGTATTTTTAGTAGAGACGGGGTTTCACCATGTTGCCCAGACTGGTCTCGAACTCCTGAGCTCAGGCTATCTGCCCGCCTCTCCTCCCAAAGTGCTAGGATTACAGGCATGAGCTACCACGCCCGGCCTTTAAGTGTGTAACTTCTTACCTTTTTTTGTTAGGTTGCTCTGAGTTTCTCAGTTATGGTAAATCTGCAGTCTTTCTCTCTTCCAGTATTGCCTATCCTGCATGTTGAGTTTCTTTCTGTCCTCCCTAACTCTTAACCTCTTTTTCATATTTTCTGTCTTTTTATTTTGCTTTATTCTGGGTGATTTCTAGAGGTCTTCCTTCCAGTTCTTTACTCTCTCTCCAGCTGTGTTTCATCTGCTTAAAATATATCAATTGAATTTTTCATTTCAGTGATTATTTTTTCCATTTCTAGATCTATTTGTTTGTTTTTCAAATCTACCCTGATCCTTTTTGGTAGTATCTTTTCTTTCATTAAAAATTCTATTTTTTATTTCCTTAAAATGTTTAAACAGGCTTACTTTATGATGTATATACAATAATTCTATTATCTGAAATTCCTGTTGGGGATTGCCTTATGCTGCTGTTTAATTTTCCTTTGAATTCTTGTTCTTGGAGGCTTGTGTCCTTGTGCATTTTTAAATTTTGTATTGTGAGCCCATATTTAGAGAGACTGATGGGAATCTCATAAGGCCTAGTCTGAGGGTATGTAAGGCCTCCAGAGAGGATTTACATTTGTTGTCAGTTGGAACTGCTCAACTTCTTGGTTTGGGGTTCCCCATGCTACAAGTTACATGAAATTAAACCGCAAACTCACTTGCAGACTGGCCTCAATTCTCAGAGTAAACTTTTTTATCTCTCCTGACTCACAATCCAGGGTAAGGCAGAGAAGTTTCCTCTTTTGCCCCATTCTGCCCTTTCAATAAGAATATAGTCCTTAGAAAACCTCATGTTCTGTCCTCTTGTACTGTTAAAACTCAGCAGGCAAATAGTCCTGGTTGGCTGGTTTCAACATCTGTTTAACACTCTGGCTTCCTCTTTGCTTCTGGCCCATGGTGTTTTCTTCCACTGAGCGTACTTAGTGCCTCTGTGGCTGCCATGTGTTTGTGTGGCATTTAGTTATAGAGTGATATGGTTTGGCCGTGTCACCACCCAAATGTCATCTTGAATTGTAGCTACCATGATTCCCATGTGTTGTGGGAGGGAGCCGGTGGGAGATAGTTGAATCATGGGGGCGGTTTCCCTCATACTGTTCTCGTGATGGGGAATGAGCTTCATGAGATCTGGTGGTTTGATAAGGGGTTTCCCCTATCGCCTAGTTCTCATTCTGTCTTTTGCCTACTGCCATGTAAGACGTGCCTTTCGCCTTCCACTGTGATTGTGAGGCCGCCCCAGCCACGTGGAACTGTGAGTCTGTTAAACCTCTTTTTCTTTATGAATTACCCAGTCTCGGGTATGTCTTTATCAGCAGTGTAAAAAGGAGCTAATACATAATTAACCATATGCCATCCAATTTTGGTTTTTTTTCCATAATAGATTTTATTTTTTGTTTAACAGACTTTATTTTTTAGAGCAGTTTTAGGTTTACAGCAAAATTAAGTGGAAAGTACAAGAATTATTTTATACCCTCTGCCCCGACACATGCACAAACCTTCCCCACTCTGGACATTCCACACCAGGGTGATACATTTGTTATAATTGATGAACCTACATTAAGGCATCATTATCAACTAAAGTCCGTGGTTTACATTAGCATTTTCTCTTGGTGAACACATTCAGTGGGTTTTGACAAATGACAAATAACATGTAGTATCATACAGAGCAGTTTCACTGCCCTAAAAATTCTCTGTGCTCTCCCTGTTCATCCCTTCCCTCCCCTCAACCCCTGATCCTTTTACTATCTCCATAGTGTTACCTTCTCTAGAATATCCTATGGTTGGAATCATAGCATTTCAGATTAACTTCTTTCACTTAGTAATAGGCATTGAAGTCTCTTTATGCCTTTTCATGGCTGGATAGCTCATTTCATTTTGTCTGGCTGTACCTTATTTGTATTTCTGATTTATCTTTTATGTATCTGATCTTGTCTTGAAGAGGTGAAAACTCTTCATAGAATAACAAATGTTATTCATTGCTTCTTTTTGCTCGCTACAAAACGGATTATGCCATATTCTCAGTGTGTGTTTGATAAATAGTAGTTCAGTGAGTAACACATGAAATCCTAGTAGTACTCTTTTTTTTTTTTTTGGAAAGACAGACTTCTAGCTGCTTTTTACCATCCAGAATATGTTGATTACTGAGAAAAAGATTTGAGCACCAAATGATAGTCATAAAGGCTATATATTTAATTTCTTTTTTTTTCTTTTGAGACAGAGTCTTGCTCTGTTGCCCAGGCTGGAGTGCAGTGGCAGGATCTTGGCTCACTGCAACCTCCGCCTCCTGGGTTCAGGCGATTCTCCTGCCTCAGCCTCCCGAGTAGCTGGGACTACAGGTGCCTGCCACCACGCCCAGCTAATTTTTGTATTTTTAGTAGAAACAGGGTTTCACCATATTGATCAGGCTGGTTTTGAACTCCTGACCTTGTGATCCGCCTGTCTTGGCCTCCCAGAGTGCTGGGACTACAGGTGTGAGCCACCGTACCCGGCCGTATTTAATTTCTTAGTGTAGGGGAAAGAACCCCAAGGCTCTCTTGCCTGTGTATATAAATAAAATGAGAAAGTGGCATAGGGACAGGAGGGCACACAAACTTGAATCAAGACTTGGTAGCTGGGTTCAAAGAAAGGAAACAGGAGAGCTTTGCAAGGTAGGATGAAGAAGTATTGTAGCTTTTTAGTGATATTATCTGATCCACTAGCTCCTTCTATGGATGAGGAAAGTGGGAACCTGAAAATGGAAAGAATTTATCTGACGTCACAGAATTTGTGTCTTGACTGGAACTATCAGCTTAGTCTTATCCTAAGACATCCTCCTGGATATCTTCTACATACTTACCCAACTTTATCTAAACAAAACTGTCTTTTATCCATATTTAAACAAATGCTATCGTTAACCTCTATCTTAAAGGTTGTTAAAAATATGCATTCCTGTTTCATGCTGGGTTGTGGAATTGAGAGCACAAGCATATTAGAAATGAGAGTTTTCTGGTACAGTGTGTTGATGCTCATTGGCTTTTTTTTTTTTTTTGAGAAGGAATCTCACTCTGTCACCCAGATTGGAGTGCAGTGGTGTGATCTTGGCTCACTGCAACCTCCACCTCCCTGGTTCAAGCAATTCTCCCACCTAAGCCTCCTGAGTAGGTGGGATTACAGGCGCCTGCCATCACACCTGGCTAATTTTTGTATTTTTGGTAGAGACAGAGTTTCACCATGTTGGCCAGGTTAGTCTCGAACTCCTGACCTCAAGTGATCTGCCTGCCTCGGCCTCCCAAAGTGCTGGAACTGCAAGCGTGAGCCACTGCACACAGCCTCGTTGGCCATTTCTTAAAAGATTTGTGTTGAGAAACACCGTCAGGTTTTTGTTTTTGCTGTGTGTGGCTCACTCTTCTTTGACTGCTTTCCATTTACGTGGAACCAGAAAGTCTGAAACCACTTGTTTTAGACTAAATGTCCGTTATATAGTCATTAGCCCTTGAAGACATTAATGGAATTGATACTTGTGAGGATAATATTGAGTAATAATCCAGGTCTCAGAAAAGCGTGAGATTTATTTTAGAATGACTTACATGAATGACAGTTAATAGGCTAGTTTCATTGCACCAAGGGTTAATTAAGTGTTAGTCATTTGGAACATTTCCACTGTTTCTTAAATTAAAAAAGTATTATTAATGTTATCTTTGATTAACAAATCATAATTCTATACATTGATGGGGTACAGTGTGATTTACAGTGTGGCGTGATTAAATCAAGCTAATTAAGGTATCCATCACCTTGCTTACCTATCATTGTTTTTGATGAGACATTTGAAGTTTGTTCTCTTCTTATTTTGAAATATGTAATGCATTGTTGTGGATGATAGTCACCCTGCTGTACAATAGATCCTGAAACCTATTCCTCCTGCCCTCTGAAACTTTGTGCCCTTTTGATCAGCAACTCGTCATTCCCTCCCTTTCCCCCTGACACCCCACAGCTTCTGGTAACCGTCATTCTATTCTCTACTTCAGTGAGTTCAACTTATTAGATTCCACATATGAGTAAGATCATGTGGCATTTGTCTTTCTGTGCCTGGTTTTCTTCATTTAGCATGATGTCCTCCAGATTCATTCATGCTGTTGCAAATGACAGGATTTCCTCCTCTTCTACGGCAGACTGGTATTCCATTGTGTGTATACACAACATTTAGAAAAATCCATTCATCTTTTGAAGGATGCTTAGGTTGTTTCCATATCTTGGCTATTGTGAATAATGCTGCAGTGAAAGTGGGAGTGCAGTTATCCCTTCAGCCTATCGATTTCCTTTCTTTTGGATGTATACCCAGAAGTGAGATTACTGGATCATATGGTATTCTATTTTTAGTTTTTTGAGGAACCTCCATGCCTTTTTCCATAATGATTGTACTAATTTACACTCCCACCAACAGTGTTTAAGAGTTTCTTTCTCTCCAGATCCTCTCTAACACTGGTTATCGTTCATCTTTTTGATAACAGCTATCCTAACAGCTGTGCACTGATATCTTGTTGTGGTTTTGGTTTGCATTTCCCTAATGATCAGTGACGCTGAGCATTTCTTCTTGCACCTATTGGCCATTTGTATGTCTTCTTTTAAAAAATGGAACATTTCTTTTTGGGGAATATTGGATTTCTCCTGAGTGCCAAATGAATGAAGCACTAAACGTGTAAAGCTGAATACATACTGAGGGCAGCAGGCTGTAGGAGCGTATTTCGGTTAAAAAACCATATATTTAGAAATTTTAAAGAAATTTTAAAGAAAAGCTTAAAATGAGCGTCTGCTCACTCCAGTTACCCAAGTGGGTAAATGAAGTGCCATTCTTTATTACTAATCTGCCAGTAGTCCTCTTAACCACTCTCCCCACATGAAAATCTGAAATTGGGTCAATAACAAGAACCTTCGGTTTTAGATTTTTAGTTCAAATTTGCATTTTTTTTTAAAAAGGTAAACCAAAGGTCTTCAGCTCTATTTTCTTTTTAAATTCTAGATAAGCTATTGCCAGGTGATGAAGGAGCCCTTTGGTTGCACCTGATGCATTATTGCGAAGCATGTACAGCACCCAAAATGCCAGAGTTCATTCTGTACACTTTCCATAGCGCGTACCGGAAACTGCCGTGGAAGGACCTGCACCCTGACCAGATGCTCATGGAGGCCTTCTTCAAAGTAAGCCCTTCACTCCCTGGGTTGCAGCCCAGAGAGATCTGGTTTCCAGGGAGCAGCCTGGTCACTGTGGTTGTTAGGCATAGTGGCAGTGTGTGCCAGCGTGGACCGTGAATACATTCTGTGTTGCCTCGGTGGTGCTTGTGGAAAACAGTGTCCCATGGAAGTCATTTCATTGTATTAACACATCTACAGGACCATTTTTAAAACCCAGAGAAAGATTTGATCTATAATATGTCAGTCATCCCCTAGGCTTTGTCATGTGTGAGTACATAGTTTAATGCCTCCATTACGCTTAATCTTGGTGGTTGTTGATGTGTTTGTGTCATTACAGTTTGTGTCATCAACTGTGTATTGTTAAATGTTCTATTAAAGCAAAATGTAAATTGGTACTGAAGCTATTAGTTTCTTTTAGCAGTCATGCAAGTGAATAATTTGATTATATTAGATAAAATGCATTGTGACAACCGATGAATGCATCATAATCGTGTACAGACCTGAAATGACCTGAAAAAAGAGAGTATGTGCGAGTCTTTGCAGTAGAAGCAATGGTTACAAAAACCAGAAAACAGACAGTGTAGTGTAACTTACATACCAGTCAGGCATTTGGAGCTGTTATTGCTTTTCTTTTTTCTTTTTTTTTTTTAATTACACTCTTGTCTTAGGTTTTTATGGTAGTTTCAGTTCATTTGTTCATAGTCTCATCAGTTAGTGTTTACTCTTACTATCACATTTATTACTGAGACACCTTAAGTGCTTTGATACAGATGTACACTTATTTATGACAGTTAGCAAAATGTACTTAACTTTTTTAGTGCCCTTAATGGAAGCCCATCTGTGCTGTCTTGTCAGCCACTCCTCAGTAGCTGAAATGCAAGAAAAGCTGAGGGCAGTTGTTCTAGAGAAATTCAAGACTTAAGAATGATTTTATAGCTAGATTTAGTATATGAGACAGGCATTGAGTAAATATTTATCACCATTATGACCATACTAGAGAAAGGTGGTTTAAAGAACTATAAGATGGAGTTTTAACTAAGTAAAAGGATGACCTTAACTATAAGACAGATTAAATAGTAGCACAGCCTGTTAAGGGACGCTGTAGACTCTGTCTCTAGGAGTTTTATTCTAATGGCAGATGACCCTGACCACCCCAGAAGCTGGGGATGTTTTAATTCTTTGTGTCTTCTTGGCATAATAAACTATATTTTTTTTGGTGGGGTTGAGGGTGAGGATAGAGAACTGATTATAATGGACAATGAAGAATCATTTTCTAAAAGAAAGAGAATTAGTAGTTAGCATAATATAATAACAGTAATGAGAAGAAATGAATCATCACCAAATTCAATTGATCATGATTTTATAAATAGACTAGAGCTTTTAATCTTCATATTGAAAGGAAAAATTCATGAGTAGCCATGTTTTATTTTAAACAAATTAGAAGTATTGAAATAGCTTGTAAGAGATCTTTGAGGTTTCTTGTATACTTTATAGTACATCTGTTCCTCATTCTCTTATTTTTTTTTTTTTTTCTTTTGAGATGGAGTCTCGCTGTGTCACCCAGGCTGGAGTGCAGTGGCGCGATCTTGGCTCATTGCAAGCTCCGCCTTCCGGGTTCACGCCATTCTTCTGCCTCAGCCTCCCAAGTAGCTGGGACTACAGGTACCCGCCACCAGGCCCAGCTAATTTTTTGTGTTTTTAGTAGAGACGGGTCTCACCATGTTAGCCAGGATGCTCTCGATTTCCTGACCTTGTGATCCACCCGCCTTGGCCTCCCAAAGTGCTGGGATTACAGGCGTGAGCCACTGCACCCGGCCACTCTAATATATTTTAAATAGAATTTAAACATGCAGTCATCAAAAATTGTAAAGACTAATAATGGGGAGACATTGTTATAATACAACATTACATTAAAAAGGGAATACAGGCCGGGCACGGTGGCTCACACCTGTAATCCCAGCACTTTGGGAGGCTGAGGTGGGCAGATCACCTGAGGCTGGGGGTTCAAGACCAGCCTGACCAACATGGAGAAACCTGGTCTCTACTAAAAATAAAATAAAAAATAAGCAATAAAATAATAAAATAAAAAATTAGCTGGGCGTGGGAGTGGGTGCCCAGCTACTTGGCAGGCTGAGGCAGGAGAATTGCTTGAACCTGGGAGGCAGAGGTTGCGGTGAGCTGAGATTATGCCATTGCACTCCAGTCTGGGCAACAAGAGTGAAACTCCATCTCAAAAAAAGAAAATTCAAAAAAGGCAATATAAATAATATACACTAGTGTAGTAGATCTCAAAGTAATGTGGTCCCTGGGACAGAAACATCAGCATTACTTGGGAACTTACACATTCCAGCTCCCAACCCATATGTGCAAAATTAAAAGCTCTAGGGGTAGGCCCAGCAATCTGTTTTAATACACTTTCCATTTAGTTCTGATGCGCACTTAAGTTTGGGAACTACTGACTAGTAAATCTCAACTTTGCCCTGTCCTGGCACACCTGAGGATTCTGATACACTCCCTGCAGCTCCAGTGACTTACTGTGGCAGCGATTCTCCACCCAGGTTGGGGTTAGGGAAGGTCATTCCTCACTTGTTAAGAATGATTGGAATAAATGCTGAAATCTGAACAGACAAACTAAAATATACACACATACATTGTGGAAGGAGAGATATTACAAATATTAAGTCTAAATCTCTAGGAGGTGGGATTGTAAGTGATATAATCTGGGGAAAAAGTGTTTTTTAAAAACATAATTATGAAATAATTTACATACATTTTCCAGATACATAGATAGCACAAGGCAACACATTGATTTTAATTCATTTCCTTCTAGGTGGAACGAGGAAGCCCCAAGAGCTGTTTCTTATTTTTGGGGTCTGTACTCTGTGAAGTCAATTGGGTTAGTGTGCTCTCTGATGCCTGGAATCCCAGTCCCCACCCAGAAACCCGCAGCATGATTGTCTGCCTCCTTTTCATGATGATTTTATTGGCAAAGGAAGTTCAACTGGTAGACCAAACAGTAAGTTTGGGAAGCTTATGGCAAACATTTGGCAAGGCTGATTAGATCTTTGCTTTCTACTAGGTCATAGTTTTTCATTTGTTTTTCCAGTGCCCCTATCAGTGTGAACAGATGCTTGGCATATGAGATGTACCTTTAACCAGATGCCTGATTTTCTTGGATAGCTCATTATCTGATTCTAAATTATACAAAGAACCACACTGAGTTAGAATATATTAATCAGCTTTATTTTACATCTCATTAATATCTGGTTCAATCTCTTGTATGCTTCTTGAAGTCAATTTTGGCATGTCCCACCAGAACAGAGAGTTCATTTGAAAGAAAAGAACCTGGGTTCCAGATACTCAATACATCTTAATATGAATGTGTTTTTGCCAAGACTTTGGTTATTGCTTTCACTAGTACCCCTAACTCGAGTAGATACTTACTTGATATTGTAACTGTTCTGTCCTTACCATAGGCCATCTTAGTGGTTATTCGACAGACTAGTTAGCAACACATATTTCTGGAAAAATTGGGGCTCTGGAACTAAAGGAATATGTGTTTTATTTTTAGGATTCACCTTTACTTAGTCTTCTTGGACAGACAAGCTCACTTTCATGGCATCTCGTGGATATTGTGTCGTACCAGAGTGTGCTAGGTTATTTCAGCAGCCATTACCCGCCATCCATCATCCTGGCAAAAGAATCTTATGCTGAATTAATCATGAAGCTCCTAAAAGTGTCTGCGGGCCTTTCTATTCCTACTGACAGCCAGAAGCATCTGGTAAGTTGAGAGGTAGTTTAAAAGGCAGGGACTGTTCTTGGAGATTGGTAGTAGCATAAGTGCTACAAAGGACAGTCTTGAACCTAGGAAGTGCTCAGCAGAGGAAGTTGGAGGATGTGTATTATCATATACTCATCTTTTGGCCTTGTAGATCTTTTGGGTTGAGTTCTCGTTTTGGGAGAGCCTTTACTTACTAGCAATGTCACATGTTGACGAAAGGTCAAAAGGATTGAGGGCTGCCAGCAAGCTGCTGGTTTCATGATCTGAATGTCATTGGCAGCAGAATGGGAGGGAGGGAGGGTAGTAATATGAGCTTGAGGTCTGACAGGACAAGTCCTTCAGTTTTCTCATCTGATTAGAAATAGTGCCTTGCAAAGGCTGGGTGCGGTGGCTCACGCCTGTAATCCCAGCACTTCAGGAGGCCAAGGCAGGCAGATCACCTGAGGTCAGGAGTTCAAGACCAGCCTGGTCAACATGGTGAAACCCCATCTCTACTAAAAATACAAAAGTTTGCCGGGTGTGGTGGCATGTGCCTGTAGTCCCAGCTACTCGGGAGACTGAGGTAGGAGAATCGCTTGAACCCAGGAGGTGGAGGTTGCAGTGAGCGGAGATCCCACCACTGCACTCAGCCTGGGCAACAGAGTGAGACTCTGTCTTAAAAAAAAAAGTACCTTGCCTCAAAGCGGTGTTGTGAGGGTTGAATTAGATAATGAACATAAAAGTTTTTGGAAAAGTGTCTGGCAAGTAGTTAGTGTTTGGTTGTTATTCTTGTAGTAAAAAAGGAAGAGTATTCTGCCAGAATTTGGGAAAACATGGGCCCTGGTCAAAGTGTTACCATAGATTTGCCTTTTACTAGACTCAGGGCCCTTGGGCCACGTGGGACTAAGTCTTCATGTGGCTTCCTGTTCTGTCTCCTCTACTCCCTACCCAAGCATTCATTGCAGTGCCATGCTCCCAGGAAATACGCAATTAACACTCCTTGCTTGGATTCATTTGAATGATTTTTTTTTTTTTTTGTCAGGATGCAGTTCCAAAATGCCAAGCTTTTACTCATCAGATGGTTCAATTCCTCAGCACCCTGGAACAAAATGGAAAAATCACCTTAGCAGTCCTAGAACAGGAAATGTCTAAGCTCTTAGATGATATCATTATCTTTAACCCACCCGGTAAGTGACTAGTCGGAAGTCCTGTATTCATTCAGTCAATGCATTCCTGCTGTGCGTGTGGCACTGTGAGATCAGGAGGGTGTTCAGGACACTGGCACTCCTCTTTCCAGAGAAGCAATGATCAGAGAGGTGTTTGGACACCAGGGACTGAGCAGTGGGGAAGGATTGACACTGGCAGATGCTGGTGGGTGATGGGTGAGACTGACCATTAAGCTGGACAATGGGATCTAATGATTAAGAGATACCAGAGACCTTTTATTGAGCGGTATTTCTAGGGATTTTGGCTTTTAACTGGAAGTGCACTTCAGAATCACCTGTAGACTTGTCAAGAAACTGTGTATGGAGAACTTCTGCTCCTGGCAGTTTGGTGGACTAGACATACTGACTGCCTCTCCTGCTGAAGACAAACTAGGTGCTGGATGAAATGTTTTCAAGAAACTGGAAATTAAATTTATCGGTGGAGTGGCCAAAAGGTAAGGAAACCTCAGAGGCTAGAACCTAAGTGAAAGGAGAAACCCATCAAGGCAGATGGAGTTCTGAGGCTGCTGTCACCCTGAAAAGTTTTGCTGAATATGTTGGATATTAGGGGGAGGCAGTAAAGCCCAGGGCCTGCCTAAGATGGGAGCCTAAAAGGAAATCCAATGCATAATCCACAGGGTGACATTTTTACTGTAAAGATGATCTAGAAGTAAACCTCCTCTTGTGAAAAGAAGGCAAAGACAGTTATCCGTTTTGGCCTTGCTGTTAGGTTAAATGTTTATGTAGGAAATGTTGTTAGGTTAAATGTTTATGTAGGAAATGTTGTTAGGTTAAATGTTTATGCAGGAAAAGAGATATCTGTTTTGAGAATTGATAAGCTGACCCTCATGTGGTTTTGAAGCAAGAATTCAGACTACCTAGATCGTTAAAAACAGCAATAATAACAACAACCACCTCAGTCTAAGAATTTAGAGTAGTTCCGGGTTGGCAGTGCCACTGCAAAAAGCAACCATAGATCCTGTTTGGAGAAACCCATCTTTAACTCAAGCCTCAAAGTTCCAAGAAAGTCACAGTAAAAAAAGTCACAAAACACAAAAGGAAACAAGACACCATGAGCAAAGTAATAGAAAACAACAGCAGCATCAGAAATGAAAAGATTGAAGATAGTGGAATAATTAGTACAGGAAGCAAAAAGATATTTTTATTATATGCTGAAATAAGAGAGGATTGAAGATATCAGTAAGAAGCAAGGGATTGTAGAAATATGCAGATTTGAGAGATTTATATATTTTAGAAATGAAAAATATAAAGATTATAATAAAGTTAATGGATAAGTTCAACAGTAGATTAAACCCATCTGAAGAGAAAATTGGTAAACTGGAAAATAAAACTGAAGAAAATACTCAGATTGCAGCACAGAGAAGCAGAAAAGGAATGTAAAAGTGAGCTGGGCATGGAGGCCGAGGCAGGAGGATTGCTTAAGGCCAGGAATTCGAGGCCACAGTGTGCAATGACTGTGTCTGAATACTGCACTCCAGCCTGGGCAACATACTGAGAACCCATCTCTAAAACAAACAAAAAGAATGTGAAAGTGAGGTTAAAAGGCATAGAGGATAGGCTGAGAAGGTATAATATACATCCGATTATCTAAGTAGAATTCCAGAAGGAGAGGAGATACTTAACTGGGGAGAAGCAATATCTGAAGAGATAGTAAGGCCGAAAAGTTTCAGGACTGATGAAGACAACAATCCTCAAATTCAGTAAACCCAGCAAATCCCAAGCAGGATATATGGAAAGAAATTCAAACCTGTATACACTATAGTGAACCTGCAGAAGCACCAGTGGCAAAATTAAAAAAATAAAACAAAACAAAACCCTTTACATCCAGGAAGGAAAGGCAGATTCCCTACCAAGGAGCAACGTTTAGACTGACAACTGACTTCTCAATATCAATCAAAGAATCTTCTTACAGAAGACAGTGGGATAACAACTTCAATGTGCTATGAGAAAATGACTCATAAACTAGAATTGTAAACTAAGAAAAGCCACCCTTTAATGAAGAAGATGAGGTAAAGAACCATACTTTCATTGAGCCCTGAGAGTGTTTGTCCCAGTAGATGTCACTAAAGAAAATACTAAAGCATGCTAGGAAGGAGATTGAGTTAAAAGTGTTCTAAGGTTCTACTACTGTTTAGTGGGTCAAGAGATTATACCTTGATAAAGTATGAATATTAACAACTTTAAGAGATTAACCAAAAGAATAGAAATTAAAATGTACAATTTCCAAGTCAGTAGAGGGAGATTAAAAGGAATGGCCAAAGTATGTTCAGTCCAAAGAAGGCAAGAAAGGAAGCATGGAGAAAGTGAGAAAAATAACCAAAATAAGATGATAAAATTCAAATGTGTTGGTAAAGGGACTAATGCTCAAGTTAAAAGACAAAGATTGTTAAGGTAGATTAATAACCAAAAACATCTAGCTTTAAGCTGTTTGTAAGAAATACATCAAAAGCATAAGGATATAGAAAGCGTTCCATAAGATGATTATATCAGGCAAATATTAAAATAGAAAGCTGGCATAGCTATATTAATATCAGATAAATAGAACTGTAAGGCAGAAAACTTTGTAAAAGCCAGATGTTCATCTCTGTGTATTTCTGCCCTGAAGTTGCATGACATAGAAAAAAAAAAAAATCAGTAACTAAATAGAACTAGAGGGAAAAACACTGTGGAAATTAAGAAGCAAACTTTTAAATAACTGATGGCCAAAGGAACAATCATAATAGAAATTTAAAATACTTAGAACTGAATAGTAAAATACAGTGCATCAAAATTTGTGGGATGTGAATTTGGCCTGTTCTCACACTGCTATAAAGAAAAACCCAACACTGGGTGATTTATAAGGAAAACAGGTTCAATTGACTCATGGTTCTAGAGGCTGTACAGGAAGCATGATGCTGCCGTCTGCTTGGCTTCTGGAGAGGCCTCAGGAAACTTACAATCACAGCAGAACACAGAATGGGAGTAACACTCCACATGGCCAGAGAAGGAGCAAGAGAGAGAATGAGTAAGGAGATGTTGCACACTTTTAAACTACCACATCTCTGAGAACTCTAGTATGAGAACAGCACCAAGAGGATGGTGCTAAACCATTCATGAAGGACCCACCCCCATATTCAGCCACCTCCCACTAAACTCTGCTCCAACACTGGGGACTACGATTCAACATGAGATTTGGTGAGGACACAGATCCAAACCATATCAGTTACTTTTAGGGCCATAAATGCTCATCATAGACTTTTTTAAAAGGTAAAAATTAAAAAACATTAAACAGTTATTTAAAAAGACAGCAAAATAACAATCAAAGGCAGTAGAAGGGAGGAAATAATAAAGAGAAAATAAATAGTAAGAAACTAAGAATGAAGAACAATGAAACTGGTAAATGTGTGGGTAAATCTAAATGAAATCTGACTGTATGCAACAATAATAATAGAAATGGCTTATTGGGTTATGGCAACAGTGGAGAAATGAAATTAGAATGTTCCAAAGCCATTACATCATCTGGGAACCAATTAACATCAGACTTCAAAAAATCAGGAATGCATGTTTTCATTTATAGGATAACCACT
>NW_012101909.1:1247330-1272468 GCF_000951045.1 Mandrillus leucophaeus
GGAGAAGCAATATCTGAAGAGATAGTAAGGCCGAAAAGTTTCAGGACTGATGAAGACAACAATCCTCAAATTCAGTAAACCCAGCAAATCCCAAGCAGGATATATGGAAAGAAATTCAAACCTGTATACACTATAGTGAACCTGCAGAAGCACCAGTGGCAAAATTAAAAAAATAAAACAAAACAAAACCCTTTACATCCAGGAAGGAAAGGCAGATTCCCTACCAAGGAGCAACGTTTAGACTGACAACTGACTTCTCAATATCAATCAAAGAATCTTCTTACAGAAGACAGTGGGATAACAACTTCAATGTGCTATGAGAAAATGACTCATAAACTAGAATTGTAAACTAAGAAAAGCCACCCTTTAATGAAGAAGATGAGGTAAAGAACCATACTTTCATTGAGCCCTGAGAGTGTTTGTCCCAGTAGATGTCACTAAAGAAAATACTAAAGCATGCTAGGAAGGAGATTGAGTTAAAAGTGTTCTAAGGTTCTACTACTGTTTAGTGGGTCAAGAGATTATACCTTGATAAAGTATGAATATTAACAACTTTAAGAGATTAACCAAAAGAATAGAAATTAAAATGTACAATTTCCAAGTCAGTAGAGGGAGATTAAAAGGAATGGCCAAAGTATGTTCAGTCCAAAGAAGGCAAGAAAGGAAGCATGGAGAAAGTGAGAAAAATAACCAAAATAAGATGATAAAATTCAAATGTGTTGGTAAAGGGACTAATGCTCAAGTTAAAAGACAAAGATTGTTAAGGTAGATTAATAACCAAAAACATCTAGCTTTAAGCTGTTTGTAAGAAATACATCAAAAGCATAAGGATATAGAAAGCGTTCCATAAGATGATTATATCAGGCAAATATTAAAATAGAAAGCTGGCATAGCTATATTAATATCAGATAAATAGAACTGTAAGGCAGAAAACTTTGTAAAAGCCAGATGTTCATCTCTGTGTATTTCTGCCCTGAAGTTGCATGACATAGAAAAAAAAAAAAATCAGTAACTAAATAGAACTAGAGGGAAAAACACTGTGGAAATTAAGAAGCAAACTTTTAAATAACTGATGGCCAAAGGAACAATCATAATAGAAATTTAAAATACTTAGAACTGAATAGTAAAATACAGTGCATCAAAATTTGTGGGATGTGAATTTGGCCTGTTCTCACACTGCTATAAAGAAAAACCCAACACTGGGTGATTTATAAGGAAAACAGGTTCAATTGACTCATGGTTCTAGAGGCTGTACAGGAAGCATGATGCTGCCGTCTGCTTGGCTTCTGGAGAGGCCTCAGGAAACTTACAATCACAGCAGAACACAGAATGGGAGTAACACTCCACATGGCCAGAGAAGGAGCAAGAGAGAGAATGAGTAAGGAGATGTTGCACACTTTTAAACTACCACATCTCTGAGAACTCTAGTATGAGAACAGCACCAAGAGGATGGTGCTAAACCATTCATGAAGGACCCACCCCCATATTCAGCCACCTCCCACTAAACTCTGCTCCAACACTGGGGACTACGATTCAACATGAGATTTGGTGAGGACACAGATCCAAACCATATCAGTTACTTTTAGGGCCATAAATGCTCATCATAGACTTTTTTAAAAGGTAAAAATTAAAAAACATTAAACAGTTATTTAAAAAGACAGCAAAATAACAATCAAAGGCAGTAGAAGGGAGGAAATAATAAAGAGAAAATAAATAGTAAGAAACTAAGAATGAAGAACAATGAAACTGGTAAATGTGTGGGTAAATCTAAATGAAATCTGACTGTATGCAACAATAATAATAGAAATGGCTTATTGGGTTATGGCAACAGTGGAGAAATGAAATTAGAATGTTCCAAAGCCATTACATCATCTGGGAACCAATTAACATCAGACTTCAAAAAATCAGGAATGCATGTTTTCATTTATAGGATAACCACTATGAGAATTTTAAGAGAGGATTTCGTTTTCAAGCTGAAACAGGGAAAAAATAGAATAATAATCTAAAAGAGGCAAAAGAGAGAAAAAGGAATGTAGAATAGGAGGGACAAATAGGATACATACAGGAAGACAGTAGACTTAGACCCAGCTACGTCAGTAATTAATTATAGTAACTGTGAATGATTAAGATTGTCACACCGGATAAAACAAGGAAGAAAAAGACAACTTAGTAGAAAAAAATGGACAAGACCCTTGAAACAACATTCTGTAAAAGAAAATATCCTGCTGACCAATAAACATGAAACAGTGCTAGATGTTGTTAATAATCATACTTATTTCATGTAGATATTGTAAGTATCAGGGGAGATAGTATCTAAAATTTTAGCATCAGCCTGGCAAGTCAGCCACATTCAGTGAATCTTATGGAAAAGAAGTATCAGCAAGCAATGCTGGAGAAACTGTTCCAGAGTTGGTCAGATGTGATTGAACCAGAAGGGTTGAATAATAGCTGGCCAGGGAAAGGGGAGAAGGGTATTCTGGAAAGATCTTCGTCAGAAGAGTGATAGGATCAGATATGGTATTTAGGAAAAGATTTGAGAGCCCTGTTGATGATGAACAGAAATGGGAGAGACTGGGGTCTGTTGTAGTAATCTATTCCTATTAGTCATAATTAAGAGATAAAATTTAAATTGCTATTCAGTTGAAATTCAGAGATGAGCCTTTATTTCCAAGAATATTTGTACCCGTGGAAATACATGAAGAAATAGACAGACATACTGTTATTATCTCTCTCAAACTTGTTTTTTAAGTCCTTGCTTGACAGTAAGTAGGTCGTACAGAAAGATTAAGTGAGGTTTATTTAACCCTGCTTAAGTAGATGAATTTGCTTTGATAGATGCGATGAATAAGATTTCTCAACTTTTTACCCTTCCTGTTGACATAAATACTGAATCCTTGTGGTGTGAAAGCTACAGTTCTACTCCTTAAAAAAAAATGTACCCAGCTTAGGGAGAGCTAGAAGAGTTGTCATAATTATTCCAGTTAACTCTCAGTAAAATATATTTTCTGTTTTTGAATGTGAAGAAGGAATCTACCTCAGTGACCTTCTCTTATTTGCAGTTCTCTTGTAAAATGAATTTGTTCTTTTTCTTGAATTCCTCTCTTTTTACCTCCAACTTTTTTGAAAAATTACCAGTCGGTTTACTTTCCTTATTTAAAAAACAAAGAAATAAAAGAGCTGCTGTTAGGACGCTTTGCAAAGGTTTTTCCTTACATTTATATTTAGTTTTAAGTAGTAACCTTTAATGTGTGGAAATCACCCTAGAATATTGACAGCAATGGCAGTGATAGTGGGTACTATTGCTACGTGGTTTACTGAATGACTGGTGAGATCTACGTATTTGGTTTTCCATGAGCAAAGGCTGGAAAATAAAGACTGACTAGGCATGTTCTGATAAGTTACTCTTTCACACCAGCTTCAGATTTGTCTGTTTATTAAGGTATTGCTCTGCTATGCTGCTGTACCCAGGGAACTCACAGTAGTTCCTGCTTTTACTCTTAGAAACTGTGTGCCACATACTATCTGTACAAACTCAACACCATCCGGAGCCTTCCTTCTGGTCCCTTGCAGTCAGCTACTAGCACTGGAGAGTATCTGCCTGGAGAGCAGCTAAGATTGAAGTACTGTTATTCTCCTGATCATATGGATAGCACCTTTCTGGCAGCCATTCTTGAGTGTCTCTATGTTCCTTTCAGATATGGAAAGCCAGACCCGCCACATGGCCCTCAGCAGCCTCTTTATGGAAGTCCTGATGATGATGAACAACGCAACTATTCCAACGGCAGAGTTCCTTCGGGGCAGTATCCGGACCTGGATTGGCCAAAAAATGCATGGACTGGTGGTGCTGCCCCTTTTAACAGCAGCCTGCCAGAGCCTGGCGTCCGTCCGCCACATGGCTGAGACTACGGAAGCCTGCATCACTGCCTACTTCAAAGAAAGTAAGAGGAGGTCATCTTACGCTCCATTGTATTGGTCTTTTCCAGAAAGATGAAAGCATTGTCATCAGGAGTTATCTTTCTAGACTCTTCCCAGTGAGGGATGTGTCATTCTAATTTTCTGCTCTGCAAATGTTGTGGATGTTTCTGAATATATGTCTTTTTCATAAAGATCTGCAGTTAGCATGAGAACCTGTGGCCGTGTGTGTTAGTACAATCACGTTTCAAGGGAGAGAAGCTCTAATCCACTTCACGTTGGTTTTGGAGGGTCAGACCAACCTGTTATGACATGCAAATTGTGTTGTGTCACAGGCCAAGTCATAGTCCTCAAAACAAATGCTATATACCATGGTTCATGAGGTTAATTTTCCCTGTTTTTGTCACTTTTGGTAAAAGGAGTTTTCATAGAAGTTTTTAAAATTGCTGCTTATCAGACCTTTTAAAGCATTATGAAGGGCTCATTCATTGTCACCCCTCCTTTTTAAAAATCTGCTTTACTGCCTACCTCTAAACTCTCAGACTCTGGAAGCAGCTTAGTCTGATTAAGAATTGCTGAGAACAGCACTTCTCACCTCTGATATCCAGATAACACATCACACTGCAGTCAGTGGGAGAAAAAGAGGGGTGAGAAGGAGGGTATCAGAGCAAGGATCCAGGAGGTGCCCACAACCTGCCATCTGCCCTGTCCTGACTCCCCATGAACAGCACATGCCCACCCATGGAGGTGGTGTGCATGTCACCATGCCAGCCCACCCTCCCTTCCCCAAAGAGTGGAGACCATTAGAATAACACTGCTATTCCAAACTCATCTGTGTTCCTAAAAATCAAACAGTTTCAATACACGAGGTAAACTAAGCTTTGATAACTAAAACTTCTCACAGATTGAGTGATAAGAGTTTCCCGTGGGAAAGCGTAAGTGTTCATATGTTCTTAAAAAGGGTATTAAAGTTAAACCTCTTAGCTGATCAGGACAGGCAGTGTCTACGTGTGGTTTTAAGGATCATAATGTGATAGAAAGGTGATTTATACGTATGCAGCCCTGAATTCTGGTTTTTTAAACCTTTCTGGTGGCTACGCTGGGGACAAGCATCTGGCCCAAGGGCTTCCCAGTCTGAGCCCTGAGGTATATTTGACTTTTGTAGCCTTCACTGTAAGAAATGTTGTCTTGACATGAAGCTTATCTCATAGGTTGCTATGTGGAAATAAAAAAAAAAAATCATGAAGCTTAAAGTGAAAGTATTTGCTGGAGTTGTCAAGTAATTGGATTCTTGCCTATATCTTAATGTCTCTTCTTCATGTTCTTAGGCCCTCTCAATCAGAATTCAGGATGGGGGCCCATTCTGGTATCCCTTCAGGTTCCCGAGCTCACCATGGAAGAGTTCCTGCAGGAGTGCCTCACCCTGGGCAGTTACTTGACTCTTTACGTCTACCTGCTTCAGTGTTTAAACAGCGAACAGACTCTAAGGAACGAAATGAAAGTGCTGCTCATCTTAAGCAAGTGGCTGGAACAGGTGTACCCAAGGTACGTTGGCCCTCAGGCTGTTACATCAAACTTGCTGTATTTGGTTAACTTGGAATTTAGAGCTTAAGTGTAGCTTTAAGTACACAGAACCAAGTGGTGCATACAAAATAAGGTTTTAAGGTATGGTGACAGTTGTTTTGGAAAGATTCTTAATTAATGGGCTAATCATCTGAGCAGATTTTTTGTTTCCTAAAACTGGCACGTTGAAACGCCAAGCATCAGTTTCCTTACTGGTTCAGTGGAGATAGTAACCCCTACCTGATAGGGCTGTCATGAGGATGAAGTGGAAGAACACGAAGTTCATCATGGTGGCATGTAGTAGATGTTCCACAGATGGCGGCGGTTGCAATCCCATTGCTCTATTTACATCAGCCGTTAGCCTATGCTTTTGAAGTATTGAATGTCTTCTATCCTTAAAACTCTGATGTGGACTTGCAGTTAAATCGGAGTGGAAAAAATTTACTTCTAATTTTATTTTCCTCTGGTGCCTCCCCTAGCTCCTTGGAGGAAGAGGCAAAGCTGTTTTTGTGGTGGCACCAAGTCCTTCAGCTCTCCCTCATTCAGACAGAGCAGAATGACTCCGTCCTGACAGAATCTGTCATTCGAATTCTGCTTATGGTTCAGAGCAGGCAGAACCTCGTGGCTGAGGAGAGGCTCAGCTCTGGGATCCTGGGAGCGATTGGGTTGGGCCGGAAGTCGCCCTTGTCTAACAGGTAAGGAAGCACCTTTCTAACACTGTTCTTCTAAACAGGCCTCAGACATCTGTACTAACTTACAGGTTGTGATACTTTAGTAGGTTTTTTGACTTAGGATCTAGGTTCTCCAGAGAGATTAATGGAAAAAAAAGAAAACACAGCCTGATTACATCTTTATATTCTAAAAAGCATTTTTAATTTTTTCTTACCTTTTAAAAAAATTTTCAGTTCAAACAGTATTTTTAATAGTATCTCCTGTTGTGTTTGGATTTTGTAACCTAACAGCACTACTGATTTCTTTTTGGTTTGGAACCAGTCATGGATGGTATGCGAGCTTAGTTTAAAAGCCAAGTCAGGTGGGTACTTGATGGGTTCAGGGAAACCCAGAACCTGTGAGGGACTCAGTCTAGTGAACTGTTCAGTAGTCAAGCTGGGTTAAGATCTGTTGGTGGCCGGGCGTGGTGGCTGATATTTGTAATCCCAGCACTTTGGGAGGCCAAGGCAGGCGGATCACTTGAGGTCAGGAGTTCGAGACCAGCCTGGCCAACATGGTAAAACCCCGTTTCTACCAAAAAATACAGGAATTAGCCGGGCATGGTGATACATGCCTGTAGTCCCAGGTACTCTGGAGACTGAGGTGGGAGAATCGCTTGAACCCAGGAGACAGAGGTTGCAGTGAGCTGAAATTATGCCGCTGCACTCCAGCGTAGGTGACAGAGTCAGACCCTGTCTCAAAAATAAATAAATAAATAAAAATACAAACACAAATACAAAAATTAGCTAGGTGTGGTGGCAAGCACCTGTAGTCCCAGCTACTCAGGAGGCTGAAGCAGAATTGCTTAAACCCAGCAGGCAGAGGTTGTAGTGAGCCAAGATCACACCACTGCACTCCAGCCTGGCCAACAGAGCAAGACTGTCTCAAAAAAAAAAAAGAAAAAACAAATAAAAGGCCTGTTGGTAAGAAGGATAAGTAATGAGAAACAAGTCTGGATTTTTGTTGCAAAAAATCCCAAGGCATGGAAGAATTTGCCATTAGCTTCCCATTTTCTCTCATCATGCTTACGTCATGGTTTTCTTTTTAAGCCCTTGTCGGTGTTGAAAAGAATTTGCAAACTTGATGATGTCAGCATTCTTGTGGAATAGCCCATTGTGATGTTGTAATTTTGGGACTCACTCATTCCAAACCAGTTAACATCATGTTTCTTGGTTTGAGGTAGAAGATAGCAGGACTGCGTGATTTTGTTTTACTTAAATTTGGCTTGTGTCTTTTATTCTTTTTTTTTTTAAATTGTGATAAAATACACATAACTTAAAACTTTCCACGGTAACCATTTTCATATGCACAATTCAGTGACATTTAAAACATTCACAATATTGTTGCAGCCATCACCACAATCTAGCTTCAGAACATTTTTATCACTCCAAAAGGAAGTTCTACACTCATTAAGTAGTCACCTCTATTCCCTTCAACCCCCGTGTCTCTGGCAACCACTAATTGACATTATGACTTTATATATTCAGTCCTATTTTGGACATTTCACATAAATGGAATCATATAATGTGTGGCCGCTTATGTTGGACTTTTTTCACTTAACATAAAGTTTTCAAGGTTCATCCATGTTGTAGTATGTATCTGTACTTCATTTGTTTTTATGGCCGAATAATATTCTTTTGTATTCCACATTTTGTTTATCCATTCATTAGTTGACGGACATTTGGATTGTTTCAGCCTTTTGGCTATTGCAGATAATGCTACTATGAGCATTTGTGTACCAGTTTTTGTTAGAACATCTGTTTTTAGCTTTTTGGTGTATACCCAGGAGCGGAATTGCTGGGTCCTATGGTAACTCTATGCTTCACTTGTTGAGGAACTGCCAGACTGTTTTCCCTAGTGCCTGCACCATTTACATTCCCACCAGCAATGTACAAGGGTTCCAGTTATTCCACATCTTTGCCAACACTTTCATTCTTGAATCTGATTTATACATATATTGTTTGGATGGTGATAATGGATAAAACTTCTTCTTGATCATATTTTAAGATTTTCCTGAGAAGGTGAACAACACAGTCCATCTGGAAATGTGTTAGTGTTGTTTTGTCATAGAGAATATGGTGTTTATTTCAAAATGCTTACTTTAATAGCCATTTACTTCTTCTGACCTCTCCCTAATGCCTAAGGTTCCGAGTGGTTGCCCGAAGCATGGCTGCCTTCCTTTCAGTTCAGGTTCCTATGGAAGATCAGATCCGTTTGAAGCCTGGCTCTGAATTACATCTGACTCCCAAAGCTCAGCAGGTCAGTATTTACAATGAAGGGTTAGAAGTTTGCCTGCACATCTTCCCTAGAAGGCAGGGAGGTGGCAGCCGTAGCCGGTGCCCATTATGACATGATGCTCTGTGGTGGTAGCACACTGTTCCCTTTCATGTGCCCTACTTATTGGAAAATGGTTTCACGTGCCCACCTCCAAATTTTTGTAGGCAGTTGTCTAGATCGCTGTTACTGTCACTGTAGAAAAGTGAGGCCACATGAAAGTCTGTCTAGGATTAAATTTGGTTCTGATAAGTGTGAATATGCACTTATCCGCCACCTGCTTGGGCTGGAGCAGGGGCTGGAGCTGGGGACTGGGATCTTGCACAGAAGATGTGGCTACAGTTGGAATGGATGGAAATTAGCTGAGCTTTAGCTTGGAACCAAGAAAGTAGTTCCTGTTTTGTGAGTCTGAAGGTTAACTATTGTTGACTGATGCTAGAATAACCTAACATGGGCCGAATGGTAGCTAGAAATGACAGCTTCTTCTACACACATGGAAGGTCACATTCCTATAACCTATGGACATGCTGGCCAGGTACAAAGGTGCACAGTAAAAAATGATGATCAGCATTCATGAGTCCTTCCTCTGTGCCAGGTACTGTTACAAGTTTTAACTCGACCAATATTAATGAGTTAAAGCGTTAACTCATTTAATCCTCATAGCAATGCTATAGCACAGAAACTATTTTATTTTTTAAGACAGGGTTTTATTCTGTTGCCCAGGCAGGAGTGCAATGGTGTGATCATATCTCACTGCAGCCTTGAACTCCTGTGCTCAAGCAGTCCTCCCACCTCAGCCTCCCAAGTATGCATTGCCACTCCTGACTAATTAAAAATTTTTTTTTGTAGAGACTGGTCTCGCTTTGTTGCTGAGGTTGGTCTCAAACTCCTGGCTTCAAGCGATCCTCTTACCCTCAGCCTCCCAAGTGGCATAAGCCACTGCATCCAGCTAGGAAATATTATTATCCTGGTTTTTTGGATGAGGAAAGAGAGATAGAGAAAGGCTAAGTAATTTGTCCCAAATCACACACCTAGTAAGTGTTGGGGCTGGAATTCATACTGGCCAGTCTGGCTCCAGGCCTCTCCCATTCCCCACTCTGCAGGGCTGTCTCTGTAAGTGGTCAGAGCTTAAACACCTGAGCTCCTCTGCTGGGGCAGCTTTTTCATGTTTAAGCCAGCCACGTGCAATGTCAGATCTTGGTTATTAAGAGCAAGGATCAGACAGAATAATTAACAGGTTCTTCACAGGGATCTGGGCTTATTAAATAGCTGATAGTTGTCACTCATTGCCTAGACAGCTGCTGTTTGAATCCCCTGTTGTCTTACATGAAACATCCCAGTGGGCAGATGAAAATCCTGAGGGCAGGTTGTGCAGTCAGTGCGATGCAGGGTGTATTTGAGAAGGCTATGTCTCCTGTGGCCACCAGTACCTGGAGCATCAGTTTCTTGCTTTAACTGGGGTTCTGGGCTGTCCAGGCCTGGCCTCTTTGTCTTCATTTCTTTAGACTTAGAGTGATGACTCCCTGCATGTCCCATACATATTTGTCATCAGGATATTCAGATTTGAAGAAAGTTGTCTTTTTAGAAAACGGTTATTCTTAGGCAAACTGTCAAAGTAGACTGTTTGGGGGACTAAATTTAAAGAAGGAAAGGAGAGGGAGAGAGACAGAGAGACACTGTGGTTCATGGGAAATGCCTGTCCCAATTGATTCCTATTCTTAAACTGAACTCTGTTTGCATAGCTCCTAATTTGGTGCCCAGATACCTTCAGTTTATTTTCAACCCAAAGACTTCCATCTACAGCCCTCCTGGTAGTTAATTTCTAAAATTCCGGTTTATTTATCATCCTCAAAAAAATCACCTCTTTTTGTTTTTGAATCAAGCACATTCCATCTTTTAATACATATTTTCTAGTGCAATGGTTTCTGTAAAAGGGACAAGGAGGGAGTGGGGCACTCCATGGTGGGGGATGTCCCCCAGTGAGGAGGGGAACACCATCAGAATCCTGGGGTGGATGAGTTTGTCACGTTGGAAAATGAAACTCCCCACCTAAAAATCAAGGGCCACTGTTGATTTTTTGTTTTCTCTATATACAGTCTCTTCCCCTTCTCTTCTCCTACTATGAAGAAAGGAATAATCAAAATTCTGGAGTCAAAGAATGTTTTTCTTTCCTTCTTCCTCTGAAGAGAGGAATGGAAACAGTTTCTGCCATGATTTTGTGTCATTTGTCAGAAGGATTCGGGAGGAACCTATGTACTTCATGCTTGTTGGCAGATTTAACAACCTCACTTACTCTTGGCAGCACTTAGCAACTGGTTCCTCTAGAATTCCTTTCCGTTAGACAGTTTCATATAACATTATCTCATAATCTAGGAACATATCCAACAGCAGATTGAACAGATTTCACCTTAGCAAGATGAGGCTGGTGCTTGGGATTTCCGGTTGGGCCCTAGGAACGGAGGGAGTGGACATTCTGGTGGGGAGGACCCCACAGGTGGGACTGGGGAGAATGAGGACAGGGCAGGCTTTAGAAATGGGTGTGGCAGGTGAGGTGCCCAGCAACAAGAGCAGCCTGCCACGGCAGTGGCTCTTGGTAAGGCAAGTTTGGGAAACAGCACAGAACAGAAACATGGAAGGCTGGGTGTGGGATGCTGCAAAGGTCACAGAGGCTTTGGCTGCTGGCCTCCTTCTGGTTGTGGTTAAATTAATCAATGCCTGCCTTTCGGACTCCTGACCTCAGTTCTGTAGGGCTCCTTCCCACAAGGCTCACAGTTGAAGTACATAGTAATAATGGGTGTGCTGCACCTCTGGCAGTCACATTATGTGCCTCTATGGAGTTAACCCTCTCGTCTTCCATGTCTTTTAGGCTCTGAATGCTCTTGAATCCATGTCATCAAGTAAGCAGTATGTTGAATACCAGGATCAAATATTGCAAGCCACCCAATTTATAAGGCATCCTGGCCATTGCCTTCAAGATGGGAAAAGCTTCTTGGCTCTTCTCGTTAACTGTCTGTATCCAGAAGTGCATTATTTGGACCACATACGATAGTAGCACTGAGGCTCTTGAAAAACCCATTGCTGTTTATGTTTACATTTAACTTTCCTGTTGCACAAGTAACTTTGCTCAATTTCTCTGTAGAGCTCAGTTCGGCCCGTGTGTAGTTGACTGAGATGCAAGTTGGGAGGCATTAGATATTAGATAATTCTGAGGGGTGTGTGTGTCTGTGTGTGTGTGTGTGTGTGTGTGTGCGCGCGCGCGTGCGCTTTCTTAGCTCTTAAGACCTTCTGGAGACTCTTTCAGTTTTTATATTTATCCACAAGAGAAACTTACTAAGTTCCACTTGGGTACAGAGCCACTCAGAGTTGCGGAATGTCCCAGTCATCTCACAAGACCTCCAGATGGAGTTCTTTGTATGTTTCCACTTCTGTCTCCGTTTTATGTAAGTGTTCCAGATCTGACAACCTTGGAAGTCACATAGTACCCTTACTTTTAAACCCCATTTGTGCTCCTCCAAAGTAAAAAAGTCAATTTCGAAAATTTCTGCGTTTCGCAAATGTGGGGAGATACAATAGTTTTAAAGTATCGTTTTTCTCAGAAGGGAGATAAAAATGCTGAGTTCATTAAAGTGGGTCATGTGTAAAATATGACCGTTGATCATGATTATAGTGGGCAGTAGAGATGATGACAAGTCCATTTCCATCCAGCCATGTGTCCTCATGGAAAAGGAGCTGCCTGTCTGAATCAGGGTGGCAAGCTGGCAGTCTGGGAGGAGCATGTTTCACACAGGTGTTTTGTTTGGTCCACTTGGTGAGGCGTACAGACAGGGCTGCCTCTCTCCAGTCAGGAGAGTCCGGGCATTCCCTCGGGCCCTGACCCTAGCCTCATTCACATCACTTGCCCCTGTCGACACCTAAGTTTGCACCCTTTGATAGACACCACGTTTGATATCTGAAAGGCTCACTGTCAGGAGACAGAGACTGAGGGAGACTGAAGACCTCATTCTCTGTTCCCTGCTTGTTTTTTAACTTCATATTTAAACTCAGATGAAGCCACTTGTCTGCTGAAACACTTGTCTGTGGAAACTGGGTCAGGTCAGGAGATCTACTGAAATTTGGCTTTTTTTCAATAGCCACGTGCCTTCTGTTGCTGACAGTTCATTCATTACCAAAGCCTGTGTGTAACTTTGCCTTGTTCTGTGGCCATCTTCTTGCTCATGTTATTTCTCCTGGGAATGAGCAGTTTGACTTCTGTTATCACGTTCCTCATTCTGTCAGCTCTACGTGGATTTTGCCTGCACAGCTGGCTTAATATGTCTTTGTGTATGGGTAGTTTGTAGCCCGAGAATATTTACCTAAAAATGTCTAAAAAGCCACCAAGAACGTTTATGGGGTATAGGGATGTAGTTAACAGAGTGCTAATCTCTCCTCAAATGTCCTTGTGGAATGCTTCCCCCCAGATTGGGAAGTTGGTAGGAGCTTTTCTTTACTTTGAATTTCTTTAGTTGGACGAAACGATTCTTCCTCACAAACAACGCTTTGCAGCTTTGATAAAGAACATCCTGTCCAGTCTCTTGAGTTTTACTGGCCACCAAATGTCCATCTCAGAGGGACCTGTCTCAGCTTTTCTTATTTTTGCTTCTCTCTATTTTCAAAATTAGTCATCTTGTTCTGTGTATAAGAAAATTTGATAAGCTGTGGACAGTTTAATAGTCTGATCTGGCAACACTGATTTTTGTTTGGAAATATTTTGTGTTTTCTTTGAGGAGCATATAATTATTGCTATCCTAGGATGTGAAATTTTTGAGTGACAGTATGCATATTTTAAAGAAAATTATGATTAATCTGTATAATGTTTTTGGTCTGTAAATATTATAAAAAATAAAATCAATCTTTGGTTGTAACTGGTTAAAAACCAAATTATAGGGATATCACACTATCTTATAAAGTGTTTCAGCTGCTAAAGTTGCTGTAGGTTGTTACGCCTCATGTCATTTAATTTATTTGACATTGAACTTCATTAATCATCAGAGATGGTCAGTGAAAGCGCTTCCTCTTTAACTCTTGCTTAACCTTGGAAGGTTGACTCAACTCCTAGGTTTCTGTGGGAAACTCTGGGCTAGGAACGTGCTATAAAGACACTGAGATGGTTCAGACATGGCCATGCTGCTGTAGCCTCCTGGGAAAGAAGGGCAGCAGAGAGACCAGCCCGCCCATTGGCTTGCAGGGGTGGGGAGCCTCTGCTTGAAAAAATTGTTGGCCTCCAGAGAGCGTGAGGCTGTGGTTTCAGAATCAGTGATGGGTGCTGCACATCAATATTGGAATCAAGCAAGACCAAGACCTTGTGGACTGAGCAGCGTGGAGGGTGAACAGCTGCGGGCTCCAGACTTCACCGCAGGGTGGCCGACAGTGGCATTGGGACCAAATGAGGATGTCTGACTGCTTCCTGGGTTCGGGGGGAGGCAGCATTCTGGTTGCCATGAAAAACATCTCTCTCCCTCTCCATCACTCCCCATGCTGCAGCGCACAGGTGGGTGGCAGAGGCAGGCTGCATCCCTGAATCATGTTGCCCCATTGCCTATTAATAGAACAAGTGAAGGGCAGGATGCTGGAACACACCAGACATAGAGGGAGGGAGGTCCTACCAGATGTGTCTACACAGTTGTCTACACAGCATGACAGTAGCAGTGGAGTTGGGACCCACCTGTACATGTTTCCAAAGCTCCTGCACACTTGGGACCTCAGCTTCAAGGCAGGACTCGTTTCTTAGTCTCACCACCCTTTGTTGGCTCGGCCATCGCATGCCTCTGCCCCACAGGTGTTGTGTGCCTGAGTCTCTCACTTCTTTGAGGTTGGGGGAAGCCTAGTCCAGAAAATGAAAACCCATAGACCAGCCTAACTTCCTTTCAACCAAGTGACAGCCTCCTTGTTCCTCCCAATTCATCATCAAAATCAGCATGTACATGTCATACAAGCCAAGAGTGTTCATGTCCTTGTTCCTTTCAAATGAAGGTGATATATACTTTTTCACTGAGTTTTTATTCCTAAAATTCTTTCTTCTGGAGCAGGAAGCAAATGTCCTGGAATCGTAGACTTTCAAAGTCAGAAGGGTCATTCAGGTTCATCTAGTGCCCTTCTCACTCTGCAGGGATCCTCCTCCGCCCCTGTCCGGTGCCTAGTGGTCCAGCCTGTGATGGGCAGGCCCAGGCTGCCGTTGACAGGCTCTGGAGTTCTATTTTCTATTGAACCCAGATGTTTCTACATTGCCTATTGGTCGTAGTTCTGCCTAGAGCAGTTCAGGCTGGGGCTGTTCTCTTGCCCCTCCTTGAGGCAGACTTTTAGATATTTTCAGTTGTTATCACATGTCTGACACCACTTCCACCCCATCCCTCACCTCTTAGTCCTCTCCAGGCTAAATCCCCCAGTGTCTTTTTTTTTTTTTTTTTTTTTGAGACGGAGTCTCTCGTCTGTCTTCCGGGCTCTGGAGTGCAATGGCATGATCTCAGCTCACTGCAACCTCTGCCTCCTGGGTTCAAGCTATTCTTCTGCCTCAGCCTCCCAAGTAGCCAGGACTACAGACGCACGCCATCACGCCTGGCTAATTTTTGTATTTTTTAATAGAGATGGGGTTTCACCCAGCTGTTGAGACAAGCTGGTCTCAAACTCCTGACCTTGTGATCCGCCCACCCTGGCGTCCCAAAGTGCTGGGATTACAGGCGTGAGCCACTGCACCCGTCTCCCCCGCAATGTCTTTAGTTAGACCTTTTCCACCATCATGTCTAACTGGGCTGCAATTTGGGGAAAGTGTCCAAATGAGTCCATGTTATCCTAAAAGGGGTATGCCCCGGGTTAGCAGGGCCAGGGCTAGGGTGAGACAAACAAGGCACACATCTAAGTTGGTGCTTGCCTGCAGGTGCCAAGAGAGTGCTTCCTTGGGTTTACACCCGTGGTGCCTTCTTTACCTCATTCTGGCCCCAGTCCTGGGGTTAGAGTCGCGCCAGTGTGGTCCAAGTGGTGTAATTCCCTAGATGCTTAGGCAGCATCAACTTTCAGTAGCTGTGCCCCATGCAGGGCACATTAAGCTAGCGGCAAGTTGAGACTGCAGACCTCAGCTTAACATCAGTTGTTGCCCGAGACAGATTTCATCCCGCATCTTCATGACAGGCCTAACAACAAGGCACTTTGCCCTTAATCCTCTACTACTGCCTGCTCTTCATTTTGGGCCAACTGTACAGCTCATTTTGAGATAGTAGCTGATCATTTTTCTGATCAGTTAACTTTGTCTTATTAAGCAAAGTGAAGAATATAATGTTGGAAAATAAGTGTGTTGCTTAAAAAAGAAGTATCCCCTTCTACCATCTTGCATTTGTGTCTGGGTTGTGCTGGGTAAAGTTCTAGACTTACTAATGCAGACTTCATTTTGGTCCGGTTTCCACAGCATGCCTCAGGCATCAGTGTCCAGGAGTAGCTATATTTGAGGTTTCCTTCACTCTGGTAGGTTCCTGATTCCTGATGAAAATCACTTGAAAAAAAATAATTATACTACTGATCCTCTTTTGGGATAATGAAATTGCTAAGGAATGTTGTCGATTATAAGTTTTATTTTTTAATGTACGGATGTACTATCTCTCATTGAGCACTGAGAGTTAGAATTGATTTTTCTTTCAATAGTTTAAAATCACTTATGTGGAGACACATACTTCTTAAGTGTGTTCAACTCTTTTTCTTCCCACATATGTAGTGTGACCTTTAAAAACGACAGCTTTACTTTGGACATTAAATGTGCAATATTCACTACTTATTCATTGTTCAGCATTTTTCATACCTGTACAAAGGGTAAGTTTTTATATAGCGGTGAGAAACAGAAAGAAATGACAATTGGTTAAGTGAAATTCTGCAAATAAACTAGATTCAAATTTAATTAACACATGGCGGGCCGGTCTCATTGTTTCCTGCAAGTTGGTTGATAGTCTTTTCACACATAAACCACAATAAGAAAAATTTTATATGAGAAACTTTGTAATGGATAGAATCTTTACTCTGTGACCTTTCACGACGATGGGTGAGGCCTCTAATTTCAAAGGGAAGTTTTAACTTGAGAATGTAAGAATTGGCAAGGACAGGAGGCCACCTGCTGATCCCAGAGAAGTCAGGAGGGTCTGTGATGTGGCCTTGAGCTTGGTAAGAGCAGGGCCATAAAAATTGCACAAATGAGATGCGAGTGGGGGTGCTTCTGGCAGTGTGACCCCAGCTTGGTCATGGTCTGCTGGGGAAATCCACCTTCAGTGATGGGATGCCCAGGGAGTTCTCTTTAGTGTTATTTTTCACTCACATTTGTAAGATGCACTTTGAATGGGCCAAGGTGTGGAGAAGGGTCTGCACATTCCATTTGAGAATTACACCAATTTGGGATTCCTTGGGGACAGGCCTTTCTGGGAGTGGGGTATGTCTCCCTCACCCTTGTCTAAGCTTGGCAGCTTTTAAAATCAGACGGAACCACAGGATTTAAGGGTTGGAAAGTGGCCTAGAGGCAGGTTGTCTCACCTCCTTCTATTGCAGGAGCCAAGTTAACTGCCTCCAGACCAGTGGGCATCTTTGTGGGGACACTGTGAAAGAAACGATCTTTCTCCGAAAATGCTGCTTTTCTGAAGACAGCCGTTTTCCCTCTTGGTCTTTCTTTGCCACCTCTTGTTTAACGTATAATCAAGAAATAACAAAAAAAAAAAAAAAAAAGGGCAACCAGCAGCCCTCGGGGCTGCTCTGCCTGTGGAGTAGCCATTTTCTTACTCTTTTTTTTTTTTTTTGAGATGGAGTCTCACTCTGTTGCCCAGGCTGGAGTGCAATGGCGTGATCTCGGCTCACTGCAAGCTCCGCCTCCTGGGTTCATGCCATTCTCCTGCCTCAGCCTCCCAAGTAGCTGGGACTACAGGTGCCCGCCACCACGCCTGGCTAATTTTTTTGTATTTTTAGTAGAGACGGGGTTTCACCGTGTTAGCCAGGATGGTCTCGATCTTCTGACTTCGTGATCCACCCGCGTTGGCCTCCCAAAGTGCTGGAATTACAGGCGTGAGCCACCATGCCCAGTCTTTTTCTTACTCTTTTTACTTTCTTAATCTTGATTTTGCCTTGCACTGTGGACTCACCCTGAATTCTTTCTTGCTCGAGGTCCAAGAACCCTCTCTTGGGGTCTGGATTGGGACCCCTTTCTGGTAACAAGATCTCTTTCCTCCCTGGGGCTTTCCCTCATTTTAAAATGAGAATAATTCCAGTCTTACCTCCTGGGCTCTTAGAACCCCCTGAGATTTTTTTTTTTTTTTGAGACGGAGTTTTGCTCTTGTTGCCTAGGCTGGAGTGCAGTGGCGCGATCTCGGCTCACTGCAGCCTCCGCCTCCTGGGTTCAAGCAATTTTTGTGCCTCAGCCTCCTGAGTAGCTGAGATTACAGGCACCTGCCACCATGCCTGGCTAATTTTTTATTTTTAGTAGAGATGGGGTTTCACCTTGTGGGCTGGTCTTGAACTCCTGACCTCAGGTGATCCACCCACCTTGGCCTCCCAAAGTGACACAGGCATGAGCCACCGTGCCTGGCCCCCACTGGGATCTTATAGGGCTTTGGGGATCACAGGGGGCCCAGAAATGTGAGGGGCTGTTATTGAAGAAGGAGTGGGGCTGGACTTAAGTGGCCAGCACTGGAACCGGGGACAAAACCCAGGACGATTGACTCTTGGCTAAGGAGCCTTCCAGCCTGAGGCTTCTGTGACTGGTGGGGGACCAAGCACCCCCTGACCCTGGCTCTCTTGTCCTGTCTGACCAGTGAGGTACAAGTGAAAGCTCAGCCCATGGTGCCTCCAGCCAAGTCATTTCCATCTCAAAGCAGGGCCTACTTTCACCATAGATTATCCCCTGGGCGGTTTCTTCTCATGTAGCTACATCTAGTTTTAAACCTCAGTTGGCAGCAGGCAAAGTGTGTTGGGCTCTTGGTGGACCCAGGAGATCACCAAGGTAGTTGCCGGTCACTTCCTCTCACTGCTGTCTTCAAAGTCTGGTGGGCATTGACCACAGAGGGAAGCCTGCAGGCTGCAGCCTGCCCGTCAGAAGCCCCTGGGAAGAGTATGTTCATGGAACGCTGTGCCCTGCATTATCACAGGAAGTCCAGTCTTGAAAACACCGAGTCTTCCGGGTCATTTCTCTCCTTGACTCCGTGCTGCAGGACACCGAGCTGACTCAGCCTGTCTCTGGTCTTTGTTGCCAGTGACAGAGCCTGAGTACTCTGAGAGGGCAGGTGGGGGAAGATAGGCAGCTCTGCTCCACCCAGACCTCTTACAGGGACAGTGCCAGGCTCCAAGGGCAGCTCAGAGGGTTTGGGGAGGGCCGAGTGCTGTCCCCTCACCACCCTCCCCTCTGACCCTAGGAGCAGTGGCTTTATCAGGAGGCCAATCTGGGGGCTGCCTGTGCACTGTGTGCATTTGTTAAAGGGGGTGCCAGCCGGCCGGCCCTCCTCAACATGCTTCCCACAGCCCATCACTGCATCTGAAACCACGCCAACAGAGGAAGTGTCCCTCTGAGGAATGGCACTTCTTCCGGTCCCAAGAAGCCCTCTTCAAAATGCAAGTACCGCAGGAGGGTATGTATCAGCTAGCACCAGCTGATTACTTGGCACCCTTATGCATCACCATCATGCCAACACCAGGCGCACCCAGAGCTGCAGTCTCAACCGTTACCTTAAGAATCACCTGGAGTCAACTGCTTCCTGCTTAGAAATAACAAACTCAAAAGGACATTTTGAGGACAGTCGCGGAAATCTGAATATGGACTATAAAATGATATTGAATTCATATTAATGAATCAATCTCCAATGTGGTAATAGTATTGAGGTAATAGAGCACAAAGCAGTTACTTAAGAAATAATTCCTATTGCAATTTTTCTTGGCTGTGAAACTGGCCTCAAAGACCAGGCAGATGTTCCAATACATACCACTCCTGTGTCCTTAACTTCCCTGGTTATGCAGGACTCTCCATAGAGGTGCCTCAAAGCATCCCCATACAAGGAGGTATGTAAGCCCGCTCCTGTGACCTCTTAACGGCTCAGACAGGCTCCTGGATGAATCCCAAGGTTAATCAGGAGCCACCTCTTGCCCTGGTGAAGGCTCTGGTGAGGAGTGGAGCTTTGCAACCCACTGGCCTGCATAATAACTTGTGAAGATCTTGTGAAGATCCCTTGACCGTCAGACCGTCTCCCTGGAAAAAGCATCACTGCCTCTTTTTAAAAAAATGTATTTTTAATTAGTATGGATATATATATTTATATATTTATAGGGTACATGTGATGTTTTGGTACAGGCATACAATGTGCAATGATCAAATCGGGGATTGGCATATCCATCACCTCAAGTACTTATTGTTAAGAACATTCCAGTTCCACTCTTAGTTATTTTAAAATATACAATAAGTTGTTAACTATAGTCGCCCTCTTGTGCTAGCAAATACTAGATCTTATTCATTCTCTCTAACTGTATTATGTTCTTATTAAGTATCCCCACATTATCCCCCGCTCCCTGCTATCCTTCCCAGCCCGTGGTAATTATTCTATTAACTCCACGAGTTCAATTTCAACCTTTTTTTAGTTTCCACATATGAGTGCGAACATGTGATATTTATCTTTCTGTTCTTGACTTATTTCCCTTAACATAATGGCTGCCAGTTCCATCCATGTTGTTGCAAGTGACAGGATTTCATAGTTTTTTATGGCTGAATAATATTTCATTGTGTGTTCATTTTCTTTATTCATTCATTCGTTGATGGACACTTAAGGTGATTCCATATCTTGGCTATTGCAAATAGTGTTGCAGTACACGTGGGAGTGCTGGTATCTTTTCAATATACTGATTTCCTTGCTGACAGATACCCAGCAGTGGGATTGCTGTTGCTGGATCATATGGTAGTTCTATTTTTTTTTTTTTTTTTGGAAGAGAGTCTCTCTGTTGCCCAGGCTGGAGGACAGTGGCATGATCTCAGCTCACTGCAACCTCCGCCTCCTGGGTTCAAGCAATTCTCCTGCCTCAGCCTCCCAAGTAGCTGGGACTGTAGGCATGCGCCAGCACGCCCGGCTAATTTTTGTATTTTTAGTAGAGACGGAGTTTTACCATGTTGGCTAGGCTGGTCTCGAACTCCTGACCTTAAGTGATCCACCCGCCTCGGCCTCCCAGAATGCTGGGATTATAGGCATGAGCCACCCCGCCTGGCCTATTTTTAGTTTTTTGAGGAAACTCTGTACTGTTCTCCATAGTGACTGTACTAATTTACATTCCCACCAATGGTATATGGCGATTCCTCTTTCTCCGAAATCTCACCAGCATTTGTCATTGCCTGTCTTTTGGATAAAAGTCATTGTAACGGGTGAGATGTCTCATTCATGGCCTCATTAGTGCCCTAGCCTATGGCCCTTTCCTCTTGCCAGCTCACCTGGGACCCAAGCATGCCTCCCACCTCTCCTTAAGCCCCAAGGACCACAGGAGCTAAGGTGGTCAACAAATTCACCCTGAGGTGTAAATAGGGAAGCACCCCTCCAAGTCAGCCTGCCCACATTAGGGCAAAGGGGGTGAAGTTGCCAGTGCATTTGGACTTTGCATGCCCTGAGAGGTTGCAGGTCAGAGAGAGGTCAGAGCTGTAGCTGCTTTACCCACAGCGACCCTCCAGCCAGACCTCCCCTCAGGTCTCCCGGCTTCAGCCCCTGAGACAGTGGTTCCCAAATGCCTTGAGAGAGGGGAGCCTGGTTTCCATTTCCTAGGGGTCCCAGCTCCCTAGGCAATGTAGGGCAGCTGATGGGGCAAGAGTTAGGCAGAGGGTGTGGGACAATCACAGTGGAGATCCCAGGGGGCATGAGGTAAAGACCCCAGGCCTCTTCCTGCCACCAAGTTTCCAGGATTTAATGTTCCTCTGACCACAGGTTTGCACAGCCCCTGCCCCAGCCTTGCTCTCTGGAACTCTATGTTCTCCGTGACACTGCTGCAGGGGCCACACTTCTCCAAGAACTCTCTGCACGTCCAAAGGCCACTCTGCAAAGAGGGTCCTGTCATGCCCCTCATGAGTAGATGGCTTTGTATTTTCCAAAGCTCCTTCACATCCATTATTTCCTCAGATCTTGGTAGTCCTCCCAGCCAGGAGGGAAGAATATGATTGTCCGTGTTCAACAGTAAATGAACTGAGACCCAGAGAAGTGAAGAAAGTGTCCTAGGTCCACACAGCAAGTCGGTGACAGAGGAGAACAAGACTGGGCCTCCAGGCCCTGTAAACAGTTTCCTGTCTGCTTTACTATAGCAGGTGTTCTAGGTAAGAAAGGGCAAGGGAGCATTTCTGGAAGTTTCATGCTCAAGCTAATGCATGTACGCACATACACACACATGCACACTTACAAAATGCTGGCATAAATATCAGGGAGCTCCGAAATGGTTGTCCACATAGGAGGCCAGATGAGCCTCCTTGAGCAGGGTCTTGACCCCGAGTAGGGGAGGAGTCAGCCAGCTGGGGGCTGCCAAGGTGCCTGGGAATCGGGACGGGCCGTACCAGCCAAGCCTTGCACTGGCTTCATTATTTACAGTGCAGAAATGGATATTGGTGGCTGAGGGACTCTTCACGGTGAGCACATGGCGGCTGGTGGGCTCCGGGGATTCATCTGGCTCAAATTTTCATAATTGGACTCCTGGGCCTGGGACCTGTGGACAGGAGAAAGTTGAATGGCCACCCAAGACAGGTAAGAGGTCCCCAACTGCCCAAACTATATGCCAGCAGTGGGCCAAGAAGAGGAGACATTCTGGGGAGCAGTGTGGCTGGAACTGGCAGGGCTTAGGGATGAATGGCATCGGAGGCTGGGCAGAGTCAGGAATAGGGAGGGGCTCCCAAAGGCCAGGGCAGCCCAGACCATAGAGTGGCTGTCTCTGTCTGAGGCCTCAAGACTGGTTGCATGTCCCTGACCTACAAATCAGAATCTCCAGGCCTGGCTTCCCAGTCACCAACTGCTTTCCTGATTTCCCCTAGGACATCTCAAGGGAAATCTCAAATCTCAATGTCCACTGTGCTACGCATGACCCTCACACCCGCCCCACTCTCTTCTCCTCTTGTCTTTATCTCAGGAAGTGGGACCCAGGGCTCAGGCTCCCAACCTGGGCTGCCTGGCTCCCTCCCACACTGTGTGCTGCCCATTGGGCCCTTGGGCAAGCCTTGCCTCCCATCTACCCACCTCCCCACTGCCACCCCTGCTGCACCTTTGTCCAAGCAGCCAAACCAGCTTCAGCCTTGCCAACGAACTGCACCCAAGTCTCCTGGGCCAGCTTGTTCTGATGGGGCCACTCGTCTGCTTAAAAGCATTCAGTGACTTCCCATTGCACCCACAATAACCCCCACGCCTTTCCTGCCTTCCTCCTGCCCACCCTCCGGAAATGCCTGCCTCCTTTCTGGGCCTTGCCTGAGCCTTTCTACTTGCCTTTTCCTCTCCCGGGCTGCCCCCGCTGCCCCTGTCTGACATCCACACTCTAGTGGGGCTTGCTCTCTGGAACTCCACCCCCTCACCTGCCCAGGCCTCAGCCTCCGTCCTCAGGTCCCCTCAACGTCATGTCCTCCGAGAGAACTTGATCTAAAGCAGCCTCAGCCCAGCAGCGGGCCCCCTCCCCAGGGGATCTGCTGCATCGTGTGTCCATTTCCTTCACAGCTCTTACTTTACAATGTCAGGTGGCCTGTTTCTGTATTTATTAAAATTCTTCACAATAGGATGTGAGTTCTGTGAGGTCAGGGATATTGCTGTGTCTTTAGTACTAGTGCCTGGTACACAGTAGGTACTCAGTTAAATAACTGAACAACAGTTGGCTTTCAGATTCAGGGGCATTGGTGCGACAGTAAATCAGCAAACAGGGACACAGGACAGGTTGTGGGGCTGTGGAGAGATTGGCAGGAGTGGGGCCACCAGCAGTGTGGCACCTCCAGCCTTCAGGGCACAGGTGGGTGGAGTTGTGGGAGTGCCTGGGCTCCTTCTCCCACTCCTACCCTCTGCCAGGATCGGGCACAGCCTGTCCAGGGTCTATGAATTGAGTTCTTTCTCCTTCAACACCAGCTTTCACATGGGTGGATGCCACAGAAGAGGAAAGTAATGACCCAAGTAAAGACCCAATGACTCAGTGATTTCCTAGGGGTCCCTGGGCCCCTCACCTAGGCTCTCAGAAACTCTAGAAATTTTGTTTGCAGAGTGCCGGGAGGGAACGGGGATGAGTGTCCCCAGTGTGGCTTTTGTGTGAATCTGCCTGTTCAAGAATGTGGAGGGGAAACTACAGGAAGAAACAGCCTGGAGTTGTGGGAGAGGAGCAGGTCAGCGAGGCCTGGTCTGTCCAGGGAAGACCTTGGAAGGCTGCAAGAGGGGTGCCTTGGTGGGCTGCAAGGAGGGCCCAGCCCCAGCCCTTTGCCATTTCTTCCTCCTCCTGCCTGGACCCCCTGGCTGATGGGGACTAGGTGGGTGGGGTGGGGTGGGGTGGAGGCGGGGAGCTCACTTACCGTGGTGGAGTGTCTGGGGTGTTCAGATGCTCTGTGGGAGGGACAGCAAGAGAGCAGGCATGAATCTCCACCGCAGTCTGCAACCTGTGCACCCACCCCCACCCACGCCATGTGGAAGGGGTCTCGGGGAAACCACTGTTTGTGAAGCAAACAGCAGACTAGCATGGTGTGAAGCTGCACCATGGAATCCTGCTGGGGAGTTAGTGAGGAGAGGGATGGACTGAGGAGAAATCTAGTAAAAAGTCTGTTCTTCTGAGCACCCTGAGCACAAAACACTTGATGAGTTCCAAGAAAGCGGCAAGAAAGCCATTGTGGCCACAGCAGCAGCCAGGGCCACTGTGACAAAGTCTGATCTCCTCACTAGAGTGTGAGGCTAGTGCTATGGACCTGGGAGTTCTGAGGGGCTCCGAGAAGCTCCCTCCCTCTCTGGGGCACAGGGCAGATTTCTGATGCAGATCAGCGACAGCAGTGGTGGCACTCTCAGGACACCCTGCTAGTCAAGCCACCACGATCTCTGCTAGGAAGAGCGTTTCCTTGTTTTCCTAGCTCATGCCTACTTACATATTTTTATTTAGCTCTCCCAGCACTACTTGTGTGAAACCTTCTCCAGATGCCCCACCAGAGGGAGGCATACCATCCTCTGGCTTCTGCACACCGCCCCTGGAGGACAGCCCTTCTCATGGCACATGGCAATGATCTGCCTACCGCTCAGCGCCCACTGCACGGCAGGGGACCACGCCTTGTTCATCAGTGTATTCCTAGCACCCACACAGCACATAGTAGGTCTTCAGAAACGGTGCTATTTAGGAAGGTCTGTAGTCAGAGCTCCTCCAGAGGAATCGTTTGCCGGATGGTGGTAAAAGGGTGGCTCTAGAGTTAGCCGTGTGTGGGTCTCTCTGTCTCTGTGCCAGTATCAAAAGGCAGCTTACTTAACCTCCTGAGTCTCAGCTTCCTTATTGCAAAATGGGATTTTTTCACGCTGGTTACACCTGCTGGGCTTCATGCAGAGAGGAAAGCGCCAGGATGCATAGGGCAAAAAACCGACGTTCTGGTAGTGCCAGGTGGTCAGCCAGGTGGTCTTATTTAAGAGGAGAGCCCTGGCCCGGCCCCTCGCGGCCACCTGGGTCTGGGGCGCACCCACCTGGG
>NW_012101909.1:1274248-1276376 GCF_000951045.1 Mandrillus leucophaeus
TGTGTCAGGCTCGGGGCCCGGGGGTCCAGGCTCCCGCACCCGCGGCCTGGAAACCCCACGACCCAGGAAGCGCTCCCCCAACCCCCAGCCTGGAAACCCCAGGACTCAGGGATCATCCCCCACTTCCAGGGGAGCGGGAACCCCCTCTTGTGACTTGAGGGGCAATTCCTGGTGCCTGCACTCCCAGGGCCTGCACTCCCTTGACTTGGGAGGTGCCTGGATTCCCCTCTTTGTTTCCTAACTCACCTGCAGGCCCCTTGTCCCCATATTCTTACCCTTAGTTTTTCCCCATCAAAACCTGCCCTGTGGAAAAACCCTGGGATCCCGTGGTTAAAACAGACTCCCAAGATCTCCGAGATGGTGATAATAATAAAAGCACTTACTGTGCACCTCTGTGTTGAGTAAGTTCTCCGTAGTATCTATTTTAGTTCTCACAAATGAGCCTACAGATAAACACAGTTATCCCCGGGTTACACGTGAATAAACTGAGGCTCAGTTAAGTAACTGAAGTCACACTGCCAGCATGAGGCCAAGCCAGCGATCAGGATCGCCTCACTCCACAGCCTGCGTTCTAGTGCACTAGAGACTGGGAACTTTGGGGGTCCTCGGAGGACAACAGCACTTCCACTTACAGAGAGGAAACAGCCCCTGCGAGGGGGCAGTGTGTTTGGAAGCTAATGCGTTGAGTTGGTGCATCAGATTCCTCTAGAATCCAGGTATACCCCAGTGGACTGTGCCCTGACTGGCTTCCCTAGTGCCTGGGCAGGGAGGGAGCTGAGAGACAAGAGAGGTGGGCTATTTCACTGCCTCCTTGCTCTGTGCAAGCACCTCTGGACACAGTTTCCGCATTCCCCACCTTGTGAACCATGGATGTGTGGTTGAGCCAAGGTCTGGAAGCAGAGGTCTGCCTCCAGCTCACAGAGGGCTGGTGAACTGCAGGGTGTGTGTGGTTGCCTCTGTGTGCTGCTTTGGGGGACAGGGGAGCGTGCCTCAGAGGATCAGGCCAGGGGTGGTGCCTCCCAAGGAGAGAGGGCAGGCTTCTAAGCCTGCCCAACCGGTGCCCCAGGGTGCAGTTCACAAAAGGATCTTTAGAGGAAAGAATACAGCAGCCCTTGTATTTCCAAAGGGCTTTGCAATTTACACAGCTTTCATAGATACCATGTCATGTGACCCTCAAAACACCCAGTGGAGAAAGGCAGGGCAGACATTATTAAAGGTGAGAAAATGAAGGCTCAGAGTCACACAGGTTGAAGATGGGAGAAATATAGCTTTTCTGACTCCAAGCCCAGTGCTCTTTGCTTTTTGAGGTAATTTAGCCCAATTTGTTCCTTGGGCAGGAGTCCTCTTAGCCCTAGCGCACGGCTGGGAGACCATCCTCCGTGGGAACCATCCATCTCTGAATAATCACAGGTCCGGACGTTCCTTCTGCACCGAACCAAAATCTTCCCCCGCCCACAGGACCGCCATTGTTCTCTGGTGTGTGTACAGCGCCTTCCCATGATGACCCTATGCAGGGTCTTGTCATGACTATCCTGGACCCATTGAGCCTTCTTTTTTCTGGTGGAAAAATCCCAGTCCCTCCCCTGGCCCTCCTCATCCTCACTGTCCTCTTCCTTCATTGTAGTGTCCTGAGCCTGGGGCCTCCAGGTGTGTGCTCTAGGTGTGCTGGACCTGCAGTGTCCTGAGTCCCATCGTGCTGCCCTGGGCTGTGGGAGCTGTACCTGGAAAAAATCCCACTGTGTGTTCATGCCCAGCTTGCCATCAAGTAAAAGTGTTACCGGATGGTTCAGTTCCAGGTTCTTGGTGCCACAAACAATTGGACGTGACAGAAATAGCAAAGCAAAGCAGCAAGAGTGTATGAAGTACAGTATCACACCCTTGGAGTGGGAGAGTGACTGACCTCTATGAAATGAGATTAGCACCAGTTTGTTACGTTTCATGGCCTTTTATGTTCTTTTCCCTTCTCTTCCCGAGCTGCCTGATCTCTAGCCAGCGTCTGCCTTTTGATTGATAGGCTGCTTAATTACTTTGGCCCTTGTGCGCTTGTGCGTCACCTCCATCCCATAATTTTAAGTACATGCATGAGATGCAGTCCATATGCATGAACCTTAAATAGCCAATTACCATA
>NW_012101909.1:1279076-1280022 GCF_000951045.1 Mandrillus leucophaeus
GCTCCCCTTCGGCAGTGCAGAGCGCACGGAAGGCGTGCGCAGGGCCGGGCAGCACCGAGATGTTGATGATCCGCGGCGCGGCTGCAGGGGAGAAGGCGGGTGACTGTCACTAGCCGCGATCAAGGCGGGGTTGGGGTAGGGTGAGAAAGCGGGTTGCAGTGCGCGAGCGGCGGGCAAAGGCAAGGGCACCCCTCCCCTTAGCCCTTTGGATGCCAGAGCCGGAGGAGTGGGGGCGGGTCAGAAGGGAGGAATGGGCACTTGGGTGCCAGGCTGCCCCAGTCCCAATACAGGTGTGGCCTTGGGCGAACCATTCTATCATCTCTGCTTGTTTCTCCATGTGTAAAGTGAGGATCATGATAGCAGTTGTCTTAAGGGGTTGCTGAAAAGATTTGGCAAATTCATGCTTGTGGGGGTGCTTGGACTAGGTCCTGGCCCCCTAGCAAATGCTAAGTGGCCATTATCGTCGCAGAGCAGAGTGGAGAGCCACTGCTCCAGGGACGGGACCCTGGTTCAGGCATCTTTGTATCGCAGGGTCTGGCAAGTGCTAGGCACTACTGGGTGGGCTCTCTGTGCACCCCTGGGTAGAGGGGCTGCAAGTGTCTTTCAGGGCTGGTAGCACACATCACAATGCACCTCTTGGCATATTTAGGATTGCCATTCACTTGTCTTTCTCGCCCCTTCGTCTGAGAGCCACTGGGGACAGTCACTCTACGACAGTCACTGCAATGCCTATTCCCAGGCCCACCTCAGCCCTTCTTGGGACCTGTATTCTGCATCTGTGTCAAGTTCCCAGGTGGTCCTAAACTACCTCCAGGTGTGAGATCCCTGGGGTAGAGGAGAGGGCTGGGTCTCGTTGCCCTTCCTGGCGCAGCACAGCTCCTGTCACCCAGGTAGCCCTCAGGGCTGGGCAGGCGGGCGGCGGAAAGGGAGGCCGGGGACCCTTTCC